>NC_090652.1:301831903-302179403 GCF_040937935.1 Hyperolius riggenbachi
GCGGAGAAGGGGGCCATCTCCCCCCCTTCTCTCACCTTAGGGTGCTCTCCCTCCCTCGCTCTCTCCTCCGATCTGTGTGTGCGGCAGCGTTTGGCAGCGGGCGGGACTTACCTTCCGTGTCGCTCCATGCGCCGGCCGGAAGTTCTGGTGCCGCAGCCGCTGCTCTGGTCTGGATCAGACCAGAGTAGTGGCAAATCATCCCGCGCCGGCGACGAGACCAGACGGAGGACACGGAAGGTAAGTTCCGCCCCTCTGCCAGCCACCGCACTTCATTCCGGAGGGGACAGCGAGAGCACCCTAAGGTGAGGGAAGGGGGGGAGATGGCCCCCCTTCTCCACCGCTCTCCTTCCCTCGCTCTCTCCTCCTGGGGGGGACGGGACAACACCTGGCTACCTATTCTGGGCACATATACCGCTGGCTATACTGGGGCACATATACACCTGGCTACAATATACTGGGGCACATATACACCTGGCTACAATATACTGGGGCACATATACACCTGGCTACAATATACTGGGGCACATATACACCTGGCTACAATATACTGGGGCACATACACACCTGGCTACAATATACTGGGGCACACATACACCTGGCTACAATATACTGGGGCACATATACACCTGGCTACAATATACTGGGGCACATATACACCTGGCTACAATATACTGGGGCACATATACACCTGGCTACATATACTGGGGACATATACCTCTGGCTACATATACTGGGTACATATACCCCTGGCTACATATACTGGGCACATATACCCCTGCCTACATATACTGGGCACATATACCTCTGGCTACATATACTGGGCACATATACCCCTGCCTACATATACTGGGGACGTATACCTCTGGCTACATATACTGGGCACATATAACTCTGGCTACATATACTGGGGACAACTGGCTGTTTGTCATTAAGTGCATTTACTGGTGAAAAGCTGTCTCTTATTATGTGCATTTACTGGTGAAAATCTGTCTCTTATTATGTGCAATTACTGGTGAAAAGCTGTCTCTCATTATGTGCATTTACTGGTGAAAAGCTGTCTCTTATGTGCATTTACTGGTGAAAAGCTGTCTCTTATTATGTGCATTTACTGGTGAAAAGCTGTCTCTTATTATGTGCATTTACTGGTGAAAAGCAGTCTCTTATTATGTGCATTTACTGGTGAAAAGCGGTCTCTTATTATGTGCATTTACTGGTGAAAAGCGGTCTCTTATTATGTGCATTTACTGGTGAAAAGCGGTCTCTTATTATGTGCATTTACTGGTGAAAAGCGGTCTCTTATTATGTGCATTTACTGGTGAAAAGCTGTCTCTTATTATGTGCATTTACTGGGGAAACGCTGTCTCTCATTACGTACATTTACTGGTGAAACGCTGTCTCTTATGTGCATTTAGTGGGGGAACGCTGTCTCTCATTTCATGCATTTACTGGGGAAACGCTGTTTGCATTTACTTCATATTTTATTTATGTAACTACATTAGCTGGTATAACTACATTACAGTTAGCCCCACCCACGGGCAGGGTATATGAGGGATATATTTATTAAAAAATATAAGGGCATTAATATAAAAAAAAAAAAATCTTCAAAAAAACTTTATGGTAGGCGTGACTTGGGGGTGTTTAGGGTGTGTGGCTATTGGTGTGTTGGGGGTGTGGCTAGGGGTGTGGCCTATGTCCCGATTTCTAATTTTAAAATGTTGGGAGGTATGAATGATCATGATCACAAGTAGAAAGGGATATCCGACTTGAGTGCGGTTTTGAGTCAAATAACCACATGTAATCACGAATCACGAGTGGTATTCGTAATTAAAAACCCGCCGAATTTAACGGTTAAAGTGGACCCAAATTATAATTACAAGATTTCAGAAATAAAATCTATTTAATTAATGGCTGCTCTCAGGGACCAGGAGTGGTTAGTGACTGCATACAGTATTACATCCATTAACCCCTCCTGTCCCTTAAGTGCAGCCAATACCTCCTCCAGGCCCCCAAGTGCTGCAATTATTCACTTCCTTTCATGCAACCCAGTATTACCCCCCCCACCCTGCTCCTTTCCTTGCTAATTGCTGTGGCCAGGACTTTCAGACAGTGTTTTTTTGTCATTTCCTGTCCTTAAAGTGTCACCACAGGGTAAATTGCTGCAAATGGGAATGTCACTAATATTAGTACACGTATCACTCAGTGTGCTCAGTGTTGCAAGTGACTTGTGTATAAGTCGACCCCTATACTTTTATGAAGTGAATCAGACCTACATTTCTAGACTTATACTCGAGTATATACACATTAAATATGCATTTATACATTTAAATGCAGTAAATACATTAACTATCATTTACTGTATTTAAATGTATACTTTTTTCCTTTGAAACTTTAAAATCGATTTTCTCAAAAACTATAAGGTCTTTTTGAACATTTTTTTCCTCTTGTTCCCACTGTTCTTCTTAACATATGTGGCAAATTTGGTGTTTCTGGCATGTAAGGGGACTTTGCTATTACCCGCTAAAGTCGGCGGGTTTTTAATCACGAATACCGACTAGTGATCACGAGTCTGGTAATCGAGTGTAATCACGAGTGCATTCGTGATTGGCATTTGTGATCGAGAGCCGATCACTAATGCCGATTACGACCTTGTGATCTCAAGAAACGGGTTACTTGTGATCACGACCTCGTGATGAGCATCCCTACTTACAATCTAAAAGAATTGGGGGAACAAGAGGTTGGCTAGTATACAATATTCATACCTAAAGGCAGTGTGTTTTAGGTTAACTGGTAGGAAGGAAGTACAACTTGGCCGGAGGTCAAAAGGTGAACTAGCCTAAGGTAGAGCGTATGTTTCATGTAAAAAGTGAGCTTTGAGGGCACGTTTTAAGAGGCTCTGAACTCTCCGAAAATTCACCTTTTTATTGGTAAAACCTGTTCAACATTATTGCCCTAACTAAAACGCTGCATCCCTGCCGCTGAAATCTAAATAAATCCTCCCCAAACTCCCGAAACACACTGCGGGAAGCGCTTCTGTGAGAGGCAGAGCTTTCAGCTGCAGCTCTGCCTCTCAGTGTGTCTGTCAGCCCGGATCGCCGCCTCTCCCCCGCCCCTCTCAGTTTTCCTTCACTGAGAGTGGCAAGGGAGAGGCGCAGATACGCACAGATTGACGTGCATAGAAGCAGAGCTGCAGGGGGCTGCAAAATCCACGACCAAGAAAGTTGTGGATTTTGCGAAGGTAGTTTGGGGGGATTTAGTTAGAGTTCAGCCGTGGGGATGCAGCGTTTTAGTTAGGGCAATAATGTTGAACAGGTTTTTGTAATAAAAAGCTGCATTATCGGAGACTTCAGTGTTTCTTTATAGATACCAAAGGTTGGAGAGTGACGGATGTGTTGTGGCAGCTGGCAGGGGATTCCAGAGGAGAGGTAAAGAATGTGAGAAATCTTGTATATGTGAATGCGGGGAGGTAATTCTAGAGAAGTGCAGATCTGAGATTGCGGTTGGGTTGGTATCTGTAAACTATTTAGGAGATGTACTCAGGAGATTGTGGAGAGCTTTGTAAGTTAGAGTAAAGAGTTTGACTTTGAACTGCATCCTGAATTGGCAGCCAATGAAGAGCTAGATAGAGAGGAGCAGCAGAGGAAGAGCGGGAAGAAATGAATGTGATGAGCAGTTCAGTACTGATTGGAGCAGTGCCAGTCTGTTAGAGGGTAGTCCACAAAGTAGTATGTTACAATTATTATTATTATTTATTATTATTTAGTATTTATATAGCGCCGACATATTACGCAGCGCTGTACAATGTATATACATATCTTATTACTAACTGTCCCTCAAAGGAGCTCACAATCTAATCCCTACCATTGCCATATGTCTATATTATGTAGTGTAAGTACTGTAGTCTAGGGCCAATTTTTTTTTTTTTTTACGGGTAGCCAATTAACTTATCCGTATGTTTTTGGAATGTGGGAGGAAACCGGAGTGCCCGGAGGAAACCCACGCAGACACGGAGAGAACATACAAACTCTTTGCAGATAGTGCCCTGGCTGGGATTCGAACCAGGGACCCAGCGCTGCAAGGCGAGAGAGCTAACCACTACGCCACCGTGCTGCCCACAATACACAATACAATAGTCCAGACAAGACATTATAAGAGCATGTATTAACATTTTAGTAGTGTCCTGATTGAGAAAAGGTCAGATGTGAGATATGTTTGGGAGTTGGAGATGACAGGAGGTGGGTAGGATCAGGAGTGAATATGGAGGAGTCAAATATCACCCCTAAGCACTGTGCTTTTGGAACTGAAGTTATAGGGGTGTTATTAACATTTATCGTTATATAAGGCAGAGAAGTGGACGGAGATGGGGGGGGAAATGATTGTATATATTCGACTATAAATCTAGAAATTTAGGTCTGACTCACTAAATAAAAGTATCGGGCCGACTTATACACGAGTCACAGGCAACACTGAGCACACTGAGTTATGTGTGTACTAATAGTGACATTCCCATTTGCAGCAATTTACCCAGTGGTACGTGATACTTTCTTGATAAAAGAAATGCTGAGAAAGCACAGATGAGAAAGTCCTGGCCACAACAAATAACAAGGAAAGGGACGGGGCAAAATACTGGGCTGCAGGAAGGGGGGGGGGGGTGAATAAGTGTGGCACTTGGGGGCCTGGAGGAGCTATTGGCTGCACTTAAAGGGACACTTAAGCCAGGGGAAAAAAATGAGTTTTACTCACCTGGGGCTTCTACCAGCCCCCTGCAGCAGTCCTGTGCCCTCGCAGCCACTCACTAATCCTCTGGTCCCCCGCTGCCAGCTAGTTTCGTTTTTGCCGACAGGCCCGTCAGGACTGACCACGCGTAGCTTTTTCCGCATTCCCGACTGTAATTAGCGTTATTGTGGGCCGCAACGCGTACAAAAATACGCGACAAAGATATGCGACAATGCGTATTTTTGTATGCGTTGCGGCCCGCAATAGCGCTAATTACAGTTGGGAATGAGGAAAAAGCTACGCGTGGCCAGTCCTGACGGGCCTTTCGGCAAAAACAAAACTAGCTGGCAGCGGGGGACCAGAGGATTAGTGAGTGGCTGCGAGGGCACAGGACTGCTGCAGGGGGCTGGTAGAAGCCCCAGGTGAGTAAAACTCATTTTTTTTTTCTGGCTTAAGGTTCACTTTAAGGGACAGGAGGGATTAATGGCTGCAATACTGCAGTGCAGTCATTAACCTCTCCTGGTCCCCAAGTGCAGCTATTTTCCTTGCTGGGTAGACTTATACTTGAGTCAATAAAAAATTCCAGCTTAAAAGGGGTCAAATATTGGAGTCCACTTATACGCGAGGTCGACTTATATTCGAGGATATACAGTAGTTCTGTTTTACTCTTATTAAGTTTTAAGAAGCAAGAAGTCATGAAAGAGGATATAGCAGACAAACAGTCAGGAACACGTGTGAGGAGGGAGTTAAGGTCTGGGGCCGAGAGAAATGGAGAGATGAGATCTGATCTGAGTAAGAGACTGTGAAAGACCTTACAGAGAGATAGGAAGATATCCAGGAGAGAGTGAGGCCCTTTATACCTATAGATTAAAGTATCTGCAGGAGTAAGGTGTGGTCAACAGTATCAAACTCTGATGACACATAGAGAAGGATGAGTATGGAACAATGGCCTTTGGATTTAGCAACAAGAAGATCATTGATCTCTTTAGTAAGGGCTGTTTCTGTGGAGTGATTAGAGCGTAAACCATACTGGAAGTGATAAAGCAAGGAGTTCCTTTTCACTGGCCTTTGGTGAGTACTTTTACGTCCTTATGACATAGCCTTCCACACACAAAAAGCATATGGCATAAGCTACATAATGTGTAGGTGAAAAGAATGATGGTCCCTTTAATGATGACACAAATTTAAAAACAAAAAACACGACACAAAAGAAAAAGAACTTGGATATGACCACCTCTTCTGGAATTGTGTACAAATAGAAATTGGGGTACTAGAAGTCCTCTGAAGTCATCTGCTGTACAACAAAGCACTTCCAGAACCCTGACCTCCAAGACATCTATGTACACCATACCCGACGAAGAGGTTTGGAAACACAAAACAGGTAAAGGTTTTTTTTCTTAAATAGCTTTTTAATTATTAAGTTATCTATATTTATCCTGATCTTCCTTTTCACTGGCCTTTGGTGAGTACTTCTGCTTTTTATGTCCTTATGACAGAGCCTTCCACACACATAAAGCATATGGCATTAGCTGCATAATGTGTAACCTGCTACTGTCTTAAATATCATGCTCATTTAAATAATGTTCCTAAAGCTATTGGTCGGCATTGCTAATGGAGTCACTGTCACCTGTTCCTGGGCCTCAGTCTGCCTGCCAGCCGATAAGAGCATCTCGTCTTGTTCTCCGCTCATTTCTCTATGCAATCTAGAAATGACTAGCCCCTCACCCATCCCACCCAGCAATGATTTGAAGGACAACCTCCCCCCCACCCCCCCTCCCCCTACACCCAAATAAAAATGAAGCCCTGGCTATAGGGATGCTTATTGGGATTCCGCAGATTTGAAATCTCTGCATTACTGATCAGAATTTTGCAGAAATCTGATTTACCGTAACGCGTTAATTTTTACCCAATCACAGAACTAGGAAGCATTGGAGCAATCAGAGAAGGCAGAATTTTTCTGCAAAAATCAGATCACTGCGGTAATTTTGGATCAATCACATTCCCTTTTTTTTAATTTTTTGTCATTCTCTGATGCAAAATAAAAGACTAATAAAATACTTGAAAATCGCATGAATGGAAAATCTGAAATGGTAAAAACTGTAAATTAGAAAAAATGGAAATTGGAGAATGGGGCATTTCCGACCATCCCCATCCATATGGGCTACTCCATGAACAATCCAGAGGCGTAGCTATGGGTGGGCAAGGGGGGACACATGTCCCCGGGCGCAGCACTGTAAGAGCGTGCAGAGCACGGGGTGAGTAAGAGGCGGCTCGCTGACTGCCGAAGTGCTATTGCTTCTCTTCCTCCCTCTGCAGAGGAGTGCAGAAGTGTTAACAGCAGCGGAACAAGAAGGGCACAACTGGCTTACTAGAGGGCATCAGTGAATAATGGCGCACAGCGCCTATGCATAAAAATGGCACCGCATTAAAAAGATACGCTTATCGCTATTTATCGTTAGTACTGCTTAATAATGGCGCACAGGGAAAAAAGAAGAAAAACGGCACACACTAACGTTATTTATCAATAGCGCCCTACATAAGCCAAACTGCAGACGTTATTTAACTGCAAAACGGTGAATGGATTTAATATAACACTGTCAAGGTTAGGGTTAGGCACCACTGGGGGGGGGGTCTTAGGGTTAGGCACCACCAGGGGGTCTTAGGGTTAGGCACTACCAAGGGGGTGGTTAGGGTTAGGTATAGGGAGGGTTCTGTGTGAGAGTACGGTTAGATATAGTTACAGTACAATATACGCCACCAGGGGGGTGGTTAAGGTTAGGCACCACCAGGAGGGTGGTTAGGGTTAGGCACCACCGGGGAGGTTTAGGGCAGTGGCGTAGCTAAGGAGCGGTGGGCCCCGATGAAAGTTTTACAATGGGCCCCCCCCCCAAGCACTCTATACGTAACAATTGATACGGCGCACCAAAACCTGCCAAGGGCAACTACAGTGTCAGAGGTGCAAGAAGGGGTTGGGGACAGTTTGTTAAGGATTATCACTTTTCAAAGTATCTATTGAAGTGATTATTATGAGCACAGGACCAATTAGAGAGCTAATACTGTAGTTGAGGGAGGGCCCTTCGGGGCTCCTCTGGCCCAAGGGCCCCGGTGCAGTCGCTATCTCTGCAACCCCTATTGCTACGCCCCTGGTTTAGGGGTTAGGGATAGGTACAGAGAGGGTTCTGTGTGTTAATGCTAAATAACGATAAGGCTTTAACGTTAAATAGCGATAAGCGGCAAACGGATTAGCGGCAACACTGTGCGCCATTATTCACAGGCGCCATTTTCAGATGGATGCTACTAGAGGGGGTACATCTGGCTATCTAAACGAGGGGAAGGGAGGCACATCTGGATATCGAAAGGGGCCACATTTGGCTATCAAAATGGGGAAGGGGGGCACATCTGGCTATCTAAACAGCATTTGTACATTTGGCTCCACCCATGACCACACCTATATTCTGATGCATGGCTATGCCCAATTTGTCCAGAGGGGGCGCAAAAACAGTCTGTCCCTGGCGCTGAAAAGCCTAGCTACGCCTTTGGAACAATCATGTGAGAAATAATAAACCTAGATGGTGAAGACAGTGTATATGTAATGTTTTCCACTACAACCACTTTTCTCAAATTCTTAGATCATTAGGAAGGCATGTCCCCAAAATAATATAATTAAGCAGGCATGCCTCCCAAACTCCATAATTATACACCATAACAATAACAATTCGACAGCATGTCCTCAAAAAACATTATTTAAGCCAGTATTTCTCCCAGAAGACACACTTAGACAACATGACATTCAATTACAAGCGTGCAGCCAAGTCTTGTTTTTTCAAGTTATTAGGCTAATTATATACCTTATGAAGCCAGAGTATTAGCCCGCAACATGTGTGGTGGTGAGCAAACTAAACGTTTTGCTTTATTATGGCTGTTGTGGTTTTTTCAGGGTAAGTTCACTCTCTCCTCCTTTTCAAATGGTTTGTTATATTATTTTATATTTTTGGCACCTCCTTACTAAGCTAAATTGGGCAGTATGTCCCCCAAATAACATAATTAGGCAGTATGTTCCCAGTGGCAGACAAGACTACAGCTATAGACCTTACTCAAATGACAGAACCCAGTAGCAGGCCAGAAGGCTATGACATGTACCAGGAACAGAGCAGGCCTTAGAAAGAGACTCCAGTGACAGATCAGACCACAGTAACACACAGAAAACCATGGTTACAGATGTCAGACCTCAGACATCAATCAAGACAGCTCCAACCTTGGAGGGGTATAGATCAAAATTGAAAGACCACCTGTTTAGTCTGACATTTATGATCATGTAACTCTTTTTGCCCCGTAACACATCACTATGTACTGATTGGAGACAAGCTTATGCGCTTTGGGTTCTACAGGAGAAAATTACTTTACACATGTTTTGTTGTCAGTGGCATAACTACAATTCATGAGGCCCTCCAGCAAAACTTTGACACTCCCTTCCCCAATGCCATTCCCTTGCCTCCCTTTGATGCCTTCACGGCCTTGGGGCCCATCTCACAAGGGTAAAAAATATGTATGGCCATCATGATCTTCACACTTATAACAAGTGAATGATGGTAGTTCGGGCCCCCCACAGCTCTGGGCCCGTAGGCAAATGCAGAGGGGGATTACAGCTGCCCAGAATCCCCCTCAGACCAGGGCCGGTGCAGTGTCTGGGGACAGGCACAAGTTGAGACACCAGAATATCTGCAGGCATCCTGCAGCTCACAGCACCGCCCCCTTTCTTTCCCTGCTACAGTTGACTTTGGATGGAGCAGCAGCGTGTGTACAGAGCATGGAGCAGCAGCGTGTGTACAGAGCTTGGCGTAGCAGCATGTGTACAGAGCACGGAGCAGCAGCGTGTGTACAGAGCATGGTGCAGCAGCGTGTGTACAGAGCATGGAGCAGCAGTGTGTATACAGAGCATGGAGCAACAGTGTTTGTACAGAGCATGGAGCAGCAGTGTGTGTACAGAGCATGGAGCAGCAGCACGTGTACAGAGCATGGAGCAGCAGTGTGTGTACAGAGCATGGAGCAGCAGCATGTGTACAGAGCATGGAGCAGCAGTGTGTGTACAGAGCATGGAGCAGCAGCATGTGTACAGAGCATGGAGCAGCAGCGTGTGTACAGAGCGTGGAGCAGCAGCATGTATACAGAGCATGGAGCAGCAGTGTGTGTACAGAGCATGGAGCAGCAGCGTGTGTACAGAGCATGGATCAGCAGTGTGTGTACAGAGCATGGAGCAGCAGTGTGTGTACAGAGCATGGAGCAGCAGCGTGTGTACAGAGCATGGAGCAGCAGCGTGTGTACAGAGCATGGAGCAGCAGCGTGTGTACAGAGCATGGAGCAGCAGCGTGTGTACCGAGCATGGAGCAGCAGTGTGTGTACAGAGCATGGAGCAGCTCTGGGGAACTTAACAGAGTAAGGTATGAGCACAGCCCTATGCCCTGCTGTGTGAATGCTTCACTTTACTCTTCAATACCAATGTTGGCTGTCCTCATTATTATCTGTATCCAAACTGCTCTTGATTGATCCCATTGTCGGACGGGAAATTGCAAAATGTGTACCCAGCACGATGTTCCACCATATTATTATAGTGTATTGTGCGTGGCTGAGGCAAACCTTTCAGGAATCCACCCCACCCCCCTTCCCCGTGAAAATCCTGGGTTTGCCCTCCCCTCTAGTTGTTGTCATATAGGAAGCAGAGAGAACCAAATTAGGAAATTTGCCCCCCATAGCAGTGGCTGGATAGTGTCATGGATAAAGGTTTGCTCCCCCTAATCAGTAAGCCAGCACCTATTCAGTAAAGAGTTCTTGGGCAAGACTCCTTAACACTGCTAATGCCTAGTAGTGTCTGCCTTGCTAGTCCTTTGAGTCTGACGGGAAAAAAGCGCTATACAAATATAGGAATTATTATTATGAAGTAGCAGTAGAATATTGTATTTTGATGAGAATTGTGGTTGTGGCAGGTGTCCCTCTTTGTTTACCTCATAAATAAGGAGGGTGTGCTTCTAGGTTGTCCTGTCTCCTCCCCCTTCACTCCCTCCCCCTCCCCCTCCTTTCACTGGAGTCGCACTGGCTGGGATGCTTTAGCTTTGTATTGTATCCTACCGAATAAGAGACAAGTGTCCCTGAGTACACTGTCTCTGTGTTGCTGGGTCCGCGCTTTTTGCTACTGCGCATGTGTCGTCTGGGTCTGTGCTGCGCACATGCGCAGTAGCAATAATTATGGTCCCAGACAGCCGTTGGGACTTGAGGACAGGGCCAGTGAGCCAGGCTGGTGTGTGCGCGGGCGGACGGGTGCGCGCGCTGTCAAAAAACAGACCTAGAGCCGAACGGGCTCGGGTCTACTAATCTGTAATAAAAAGCAGATCATTTTCTCATCAGGCATGAGATAAGCCATTAAGAATGACCATGTTCTATTATTGCTGAAATTAAGAAAAAAAACAGAAAAGAATCTGCAGAGAACACAAGTGGAAAGTTTTGCAGACTCTTCTGGATTTGGAAAACGCCTATAAATATTTATTTTTGCAGAGGAGCGCCTGGCGTCTCCGAGGATCACAAACAGTAAATAGGGGGAGGGGTGAGGAGCTGTCCATCAAGCTTTTTCCGATCGTTCACAAAGGACAGCGTGATATCTGACCTGGTGGGCTCCGAGACCGGGCAAATTCCCAGAGGGGTCTGCAAAACTTTGCAACATGCAAATAACAGAACCGCTCCAACCAGGCCTGGATTTACATCACAGGAGCCTATAGGCACAGATGTCCTGGCACTTAAGACTTCACCCCCCCCCCCCCCATGAACCTACAAACCCCCGCCGAACCTCATCGCAAGTGTGCTGGCTGTCCCCGTCACTTCTCCCTTCCTTCCCTTGCCTGTCATAGTTAGCTACAGGTGTCCCTTCACCCCCAAACCCACCCCGCAAAAGTTGGTCGCAAATTTGGTCGTAAAAATCTGTTCCTGGAGGCAGGGCTAACGGCTGCAGCCCTGCCTCTCAGCGTCGTCTATCAGACGCGCATCGCCGCCTCTCCCCCGCCCCTCTCAGTGAAGGAAGACTGAGAGGGGCGGGGAAGAGGCGGAGATACGCGCTGACAGATGCGCGTGGGGCAGGGCTGCGGCGGTTAGCCCTGCCTCAACCAGGAAGCGCTCCCCCGCTGTACGGAGGGGATTTGGGGGTGAAGGGACCCCCGTTAAGCCGCGGGATAGTGGCGTTTTAGCAGGGGCACACATGCCCTTGCTAACTATGAGCTCTGAAGCGAGATTTATTCTCGCTTCAGACTCTCTTTAAGTAGCTAGAGGTTCCCCCAAGTATTAGGTAGCCAGAGGAACCCTCAGTATTATGTAGCTAGAGGTTCCCCTGACTGAAGGGAGATCTTGTCAGTGGAATGCTGATATTGGGGTGAGTAACCTCTCATGTCATTTACACTCTCATCAGGACTCTGCATAGGGAAGAAGGGATGTAGGAGCTCAAGGAAGGGAGTGAGCTGCCTTTCAATCATCAGGCGCCTGAAGGCACATGCCTACAGTGTCTTATGGTAAATCTGGCCTGGCTCCAGCAATGAGTCAGTCTGATGTATGAGGGGTATCTTAGATGAATCTGTGCAGTTAACGTGTAACCCCAGTAATGTGTGGGCAGGGACATAACTACAGGGGGGAGGGCAGTCCCTGCTAGTGATGAGCAGAAATTACGCCTAAGCGTAATTACGCATTGTAATCGTAATGTGAAATTTCGGGGAAATGCGTAATTAATTTCGTTTGTAAGCATTTATAATTACGCATGAATTTACGTGTAATTCCGTGCTGACTTTGGCAGTGAATAACAAAGCCTATCCAGTATATGCTATAGCTGCCATAATTGTTACATGTAGCAATGTTAAAGGGAACCAGAGACGAAGCACCCCCATGTATTTTACCGTATATATCAGTGGGAACATTACAGAAAACACCTACCCTGCTCTCGGTTTCATCCTTAACTACTCAGCCTGCTTGTTAGCAGCCCTGATAAAATCCCAGACTGAGCATTCAGTCTGGCTTTGCTTCGGAATATTTATAGCTCAGTCTGTGTTCTCTGGTGTCTTTTCAAGCCCAAGCCTGTCCCCTTGTGGCTCTGCTCAGGAATCATTATAGCTGAGTCATTATAGCAAAGCCAGACTGAATGCTCAGTCGGAGATTTTATCAGGGCTGATTAGAAGCAAGCTGTGCGGTGCAGAATGAAACAGAGAGCAGGGTAGGTGTTTTCTCTAATGTTCTAATGTTCCCACTGATCTATATGGTAAAATACATGAGGGTGCTTCAGCTCTGGTTCACTTTAAGGAGAATAGTAGGTACAAGTGAAAAAAAAAAAACCTTGAAGTTTTTGAGAATATCAATTTTAACCACTTAATGACTTATAAGCTGACTTATAAAAATATCCTGCTATAGCCTCTTAATGGCTCCAGGACGTATTTATAAGTCAGACAGTGCTGCTGCTGCTGTGCGCGTACACGTGAGATTAGTGGGAAAAAAACCCCACCAAAGAAAAAAATACACCTTTATTTCCAAATAATATATTGTCACCATACTTTGTACTAGGGACATAATTAAAATCTTGTGATAACCAGGGCAAATAGGCAGATACAATGTGTGGGTTTTATGTACAGTAGCAGTGTTTATATTAAAACTATAGGGGATGAAATTGGAGAAATAGTGTATTTTTTTATTTTTTCCTGGTTTTTCCCTTTAAAATATACAGAAAATAAAGTAATTACTGAAAACAAATATCAACCCCCAAAAAACCCAATTGGTGGTGAAAAAAACAAGATATAGATCATTTCATTGCGATTAGTAGTGATGAAGCTATTGGCAAATGAAAGGGATGAGCACTGAAAGGTGAAAATAGCTCTTGTCAGTTAGGGTAAAAAACGCTTTGGGGTGAAGAGGTTAAAAATACAAAGAAAAATGGTTTAAATTGTAATTTTTCTGAGTTTGAGGCCCCATTCACAGGAGTGATTTTTCCACGATTTCACATGGAAAAATCACTGAACACTGCAGCGATTTTGCCGCGATCGCATCTAGCGTTTCTATAGCACTGAAACGCGCTCGCCGGGAAATCGCCTGAAAATGGTGCAGGCGACGCGTTTGCGTTTTTGCCCATTTTTGAGCGATTTGTGGCGATTAGCCCAAGTAAGAACGGGCCCATAGGGTTTCATTACTCTAGCGCTTTTAAAAAGCGCTAGTGTTTGAGCGTTTAGCCGAAATCGCTGCAAAACGCTCTGGTGTGAATGGGGCCTAAAAGCCATTTTTCTTTGCATTTTTAAAAATGTTTGTTCTCAAAAACTACAAAGTCTTTTTGAAAATTTTTTTTTTTTTTTTTTTACTTATACCCATTCTAATCTCCTTAACATGTGTAGTAAATTTGGTAGCAATAGCATGTATGGGGACTTTGATATTCACCGCCAAATTGATGCGTAATTGCGAATGATTCTACAAAATCAATTGAATTATCAATTTGTAATTATGTATAGGCGTAATTACAGAAATTTACGTGAAATTTTGCGTAATTAGCTGATTATTAGCATCACTGGTCCCTGCAACTGCAGGGGGGCCCAGAGCTGTAATGGGGCCCCAACTGCTTCTACCTCTGATAAAAGGGTCCATCCTTCAGATCAGGTGTTTTTGTGGCTACACTTGTTATGGGTGTGAGGTTCATGATGGTCCCACTTGTTTTATGATCCTTGTGAGATGGGCCCCCAGGCTGTGGTGGTCACCAGGGGTAGGAAAGGGGTGTGACCATTGGGGGCCCATCCTGTATGTAGGGAAATGTTAAACCCCTAACGTTCTAGAGTCCCTCTATATAGGGGTGTAGACCTGTAATCTCCGCTGTTTTGTGGGATGGGGGGGGGGGGGAGCAGGGACTGCGCATGATTAATGCAGAGAAGCAGCAGTGTTGTATATTACCTGATCCTGATGGCAGGACAGGTCCTCTTCACTCCAGCTAATTGCCATGCTTTGCAGCCAATCGCTGTGCGGCTCTCGATGCATGTCACATGACACGTAGAGACTGGAGTAAAAGCGGACTGATTGTGCCCCACAGATGCATGCTGGGAGATTTGCTCAGCAGGAGCAATGCAGATAGTCTTACCCTGTCTATTTCTGGCTGTAGTTCTGCAAGATAAGAAGCCAGCTCTTTTCACTTTCCTCACTTTAATAACACTGGATTCCCACTTGAGCTGTAAACTTGACTTTTTTGTCCGCTCTCCGCTATCGCAAAACTGACCGAACGCCTCCTTTTTTGGAAGAAGACGTTCACTTTTGTCCATTGGATCCATTGCAGTAAAGAGACTGCACTTCTGTGCAGTATGGGATAATCCTGGGTTCCCCATATAGCTTATGGGGGTAACACATCTGCCCTGGGTACAACCGGACCACAGCGGACCATAAGTGAGTGGTCTACTCCCGCTGGCGACATGTAATCGAACGCAAGTGGGACCCGAACCAAAATCTTTATTGAAATAGCTGAAAAAACAAACATGGCCACTATGATTCAGGAATGTCATGCAAGACTCTGTAGGGACTGGATAGTGTAATGGTTAAGGGCTCCGCCTCTAACACAGGCGCCCTTGGGCAAGTCTCCCTAACACTGCTACTGCCTATAGAGCGCGCCCTAGTGGCTGCAGCTCTGGCGCTTTGACTCCTCCAGGAGAAAAGTGCAATATAAATGTTATTTGGCTGGTGTATCTTTGTCTTAATACTGCCAGGGTCGGTAATAACCCACTCACTGGCACATAATTCATTAGACAGATGAAGCTCCGTCCCCTCCATCGGCAAGCGGCCATTTTTTCCAAAGTCTTCTGAGGCTCTGGTTTAGGCTCTGTGTTAGGGTGGGGGTGGGGTTAGGGAAGGGGCTGAGTTTGTGACATTAATAAATTATGGGCCTTACATGACAGTCTCTGTCTTTTTCAATGGAAGTACTCTTTAGGCCAGTTTTACATATGAGCCTGGCGTTGCAGTGCAATGCTCCACCCCCTCGCATCGCAGTGCCAAAAACAAGATCCATATGATCCTGCCTGCTGTCAGGGTCACATGCATAGTGACGCCCCCCCCCCATCCCCCGCACGCTGCTTGGCTGCTAGGAGTCAGGGGCCTTTTCCACAGAGCTGAACTGAGCCCTCAGAGAGCAATAACCAAGAAGCAGTGAGCAGTTACCAGGCAGCAGCGAGTAGTTGCCAGGCAGCAGCAAGTAGTTGCCAGGCAGCAGCATGCAGTTACCAGGCAGCAGCAAGCACTTGAGAGCCTTTCAACTGTTCCTGGAAAAGAGGCCTTACTCTTGAGTCTCCCCTGTGCCTACATGAAGCTTTGGGGCATTTGCGATGGTTCCAGTACGTCCTGGTTCTGCCCGTCTTTGCGTTGTTCAGCGGCGATATTTACAGTTTGCTCTCCCCGTCTCCTAAGACACATTGCGGCAAGGCTTCTATAAACACGTCAAAGAATTGGGCTTACCAGCCGAGGCGTTCGTCACTGACACATCAGCAGATGCAGCGGAGACTTGCCAGCAGTTATAGAGGCAATAAGATTGCTGTGTAGAAGCTGAATTTACAGAGATAATACAGCAAATCCTATTTAAATAAACAGCTGAGAGACGAAAAGGGTAAACAAAGTCTATTGCTTTCTCATCCACAACAGTAACGCAGGCAGACTATGGCCTTGTGTGCGGCCCGCTCAGACATCCATATCTTCCCCATCAGAATGGGAAAAATGCCCCTAGGGGGTACTCACCTCAGTAGGAAGCCTCTGGATCAAAATTAGGCTTCCCTTTTCCTCTTTAGCACCCCTAATCCAGTGGCAGAAAGTCTGCACGGCAGGGGCGTTGCTGGCCCCAAAGCAGGGCCGGTGCTACCATAGAGGCAAAGGGGGCAATTTCCCCAGGGCCCCAGAGCCTGTTGGAGTTCCCAAGGTGTCTCCCCCTTGGGGGCCCCAAGAGTAGCGTATCACCTGTGTTGGTTGGCAGATGAGACACTACACTGCCAAAGACTCTGCAGGGGCCCCGGGGAGCACAGTTAAGTTGGGAGGTGATTGGGAAGGAGGGTCAGCAGCCAGCTCAGGGGCCTAGGAGGGAATTTTGGCTGCAACAAAAGGCCCTTAATGTCGCTTTTTGGTCGGCGGTGTCTGTTGGTTAATTTTGTCCTGGGGCCCCATTGTTACTAGAACCGGCCCTGCCCCAAAGATCAGTGGCACGTGCCACGGATGTATTCAGGGGTGACCCGGATGCCCCCCGGCAGAGTCAGAGCTGTGGAGCATCTATGGGGGCATGCTTGGAGCTATGGCGCCTCAATGTTGGGCATGCTGGGAGCTGTGATAATTCAATTGGGGGGGGGGGTATATTGGATGCCGCGGTGCACCCCCTTCTGGTGCATGGCCCCATCCATTTTTTGGCTGGAGTGCCCAGAATCTCTTAGGATCCTAGCAATGACCCTGCCGCCCGACAAACTGAGCAGGCGCAGTAGCTACTTGCACCTCCAGGTAGAGTGGCCCGACCGTGCTCAGCGATTTCAAGCAAACAGCTACTGCGTTTGCGCAAGGTGCACAGACGTCAGTTTTGTGGTTGGCCTTTCTCTGGGGGCTGCCTATGCTGGATCGAGGCTGCTGAGAAGGACAGGGGAGGCCACATTAGGATCCAGAGGCTTCCCCTTCCTGAGGTAAGTACCCCCAGGGGCATTTCTTTTCCCTGCAGGTTTGCATGTGGTGTTGCGCACACTGAAAAAAATAAGTCTGCAACGGTTCAACGGTGTTGAACGGCTGCATTGCACCTCACGAGTGTGACACGATACATACAGTACATAGTAGTATGCTTCACTGCCACTCATCATCTGGTAAACAAACAGCATGCTGCCCCATGTGTATCGCCAATTAGAGCTTTACACAGCACAGAACCCAGAATAGCGAGAGGGAGCGGGGTGTCTCTCCAGATTAGAGCCAGTTATACGGTGACCAGACGTCCCGCTTTAGTCGGGACGCGTCCCGGATTCGGGGTCCCCTGTCCCAGGCTGCGCTATGTCCCAGGAAACGTCCCGCTTGTAGCCGCAGGACGTCCCGGCCTCGGGACTCTGGCCACCGCCCGATTGCAACTGCCCGTGGCGTCTAATAGACGCTGCGCCAGTTCATAGCCCGCAGCCCGGCTCCAGCCTGCATAGTCTTCTGGCAGGCTGAGCAAGGCTACGGGAAGATGGCGTCCAAAGCCCTGTACTGGAGACTATTTGTGTCTCCAGTACAGGGCTTCAGGCGCCATCTTTCCGTAGCCCTGCTATTCCATTCAGCGCGGGACTGAGATTGCAGGAGCTGCACGCCAGAGGCTGGCCGGGAGAATTCTTTTTTTGCAGGTGAAATGTTGCCCAAATTGCGTTTATTTTCTGCTGAAATGTTGCCCACATTGCATTTGTTTTCTGCTGAAATGTTGCCCAAATTGCGATTGTTTTGTGCTGAAATGTTGCCCAAAGTGCGTTTGTTTTCTGCTGAAATGTTGCCAAAATTGCGTTTGTTTTCTGCTGAAATGTTGCCCACATTGCGTTTTTTTTCTGTTGAAATGTTGCCCAAATTGCGTTTTTTTTTTCTGCTGAAATGTTGCCCACATTGCGTTTGTTTTCTGCTGAAATGTTGCCCACATTGTGTTTTTTTTCTGTTGAAATGTTGCCCACATTGCGTTTATTTTCTGGTGTCTGGAGTAACTGTTGCTGCATTTATTATTTAATGGTCATAGTTGGCTATATTTGAGGCTTTGGGGTTACAGTTATGCTCCGTCCATACAATGTAGTGGCCATGCCCATTTTTCGGCACGGCGTGCTATGTGCGCCACGAACACCCCCCACCCTATTCCCTCCCCCACCCCCCGTCCCAGGTTGAACCCAGAAAAATCTGGTCACTGTAGCTAGTTACCATGATCCTGCTTATTGTCAAACACTGACAGAATAGGAGCAGTGAGATTGCTTCAGGCCGAGCTCTCTCCCCGGCCTGCAGGAGATGTATTTGTGGACAGTCTCACATACCATCCTACCTGTGGTGGGTAGTGCAGGAAAAGGTAGCCTACCCCATATGGGTCCAGTTAAAAATGGCGCAGGGTGAAAAATGGCGCACCGTTCCGCCGATAAATGTATCATAAAACGCTACATACATTAAATACATTAAAACGGTTAATAGCGTTTTATGATACATTTATCGGCTGAACGGTGTGCTATTAAAAAATACAGGGGGGCTAGTGTTAGGCAGCGGGGGTCGTGGAGAGGGGAGGGGATAGATGCAGCGGGACACTGGTGTTAGGCCATGCCCCCCAACCACCCCGTTTTCGTCGGGACTGTCCCGATTTGGGGGGGGGCTCTCCCGCTATCCCGGTATGAACCCCCCAAGTCCCAGGCGGCAGTGGGCAGAGAGCGTAAAAAAAATGATCAAGGCGCCAGCCTCGCCTAAGTGGATACCAATACATAAGCAGAACAACTAGGAAATTAAGGGATCGTATTGGGGAGCATGTACGGAATATCAAAAAGGGAAACACTGCGCATAATTTGTCCAAACATTTTGCTGAAAGGCATGGACAGGATCCTGCCTGCTTAGCCTTCTGCGTAATAGAGAGATTGAGGACAAAATGGAGGGGATGCAACAGAATGAGGGAATTGTCCAAGATGGAGTCCCGTTGGATATATGAATTGAAAACCTTACATCCAAGAAGCCTTAATATAGAATTTGATTTGAACTGTTTTATATCTAACTAGCTGATTGCCCGGCGTTGCCCGGGTATGTATTTGGCTGGTGTTGGCTCTGCATACTTTTACTAACCCTAACACACAATTACTCACTGACCAAGTTTGTGAGCTTTGCGGTCTTTGGTATCAATAATTTGCATTGAAATGAAAAAATATGATTGGCTGTTTGTGGCTCCACACCCTTTTCTGAATTTGAACCCCAGTCACCCAATGACCAACTGTACCAGGTTTGAGGCCTGTGACATTAACAGTGCAAGAATGGTAGCAATTAAATATTCCCCTTGAAAAGCAATAGGTGAAGTTTGATTCACTTGTGTAGGCTCCACCCACTTTTCTGAATATTAATCCCAGTCACCCAGTGACCAACTGTGCAAAGTTTAAAAACCCTCCCATTAACAGTGTAAGAATGGCTGCAGTTTACATTTTCCCAGTGAAATTTGCATTTGTCTCCACCCACTGATGACCCGGCATTGCCCGGGTATGTATTTGACTGGTGTTGGCTCCGCCCACTTTCTAACCCTAACGCACAAACAATCCATGACCAAGTTTGTGAGCTTTGGGGTCCTTGGCATCATTAATTTGTATATTCCCATAGAAATTAAACAAATCGGATTGGTTGTTTGTGGCTTCACCCCCTCTCCAGCATTTAAACCCCAGTCACCCAATGACCAACTGTAGCAGGTTTGAGGCATCTGCTATTAACAGCGTAAAAATGGCAGCAATTTAAATATTCCACTTGAAAATCAACAGGTGAATTTTGATTGGCTAATTTAGGCTCCACCCACTTCCCTGAATATTAATCACAGTCACTCAGTGACCATCTGGGCAAAGTTTGGGAACCCTGCCATTAACAGTGTAAGAAGGGTTTGCAGTTTACACTTGTCCAGTGAGATTTGTTTTTGGCTCTGCCAACTTTTTGTAACCTGGACACACAGTCACTCAATGACCAAGTTTGTGAGCTTTGGGGTCCTTGGCATCAATAATTTGTATTTTCCCATAAATGAAACAAATCGGATTCACTGTTTGTGGCTCTTTCCCCTTTTCTGAATTTAAACCCCAGTGACCCAATGACCAACTGTACCAGGTTTGAGGCTTGTGCCATTAACAGTGCAAGAATGGCAGCAATTTTAATTTTCTCCTTGAAAAGCGACATGTGATTTTTGATTGGCATTTTTAGGTTCCACCCACTTTTCTTAATATTAATCCCAGTAACCAACTGTGCAAAGTTTGAGAACCCTTCCATTAACAGTGAAGAAGGGCGGAAGTTTACAATTTCCCAGAAAAATCTGTTTTTAACTCCACCCACTTTTTGTAACCTGGACACACAGTCACTACACAATGACCAAGTTTGTGAGCTTTTGGGTTACTGGCATCAAAATTGTGCCAATGGAAGCAGTTTATCCAGCAAAGAAATACGGCTGTTTTTGGGCTCCGCCCCTTTACTGAATTTGAACCCCAGACACTTAACGACCGACTGTAGCAGGTTTGAGGCCTCTGTCATTAACAGTGTAAGAATGGCTGCAGTTTGAATATTTCCCTTGAAAATCAAAAGGTGAGTTTTGATTGGCTGCTGTAGGCTCCACCCACTTTCCTGAATATTAGTCACAATCACCCAGTGGCCAACTGTGTGACGTTTGAAAACCCTGCCAATAATAGAATGGCTGAAATCAATCTAACAAATCTGATTGGATGTTTGTGGCTCCACCCCTTTAGTGAATTTGGACCCCAATCACCCAATGACTGACTGTATCAGGTTTGAGGCTTCTGCCATTAACAGTGTAAGAATGGTAGCAATGTAAATATACCCCTTAAAAATCAATAGGTACATTTTGATTAGCTGTTGTAGGCTCCACCCACATTTCTGAATATTCATCCCAGTCACCCAGTGGCCAATTGTGTAAAGTTTGGGAACCCTGCCATGTTAAAAATTTAGTTGTTGGCACCGCCCACTTTTTCTAACCTTGACATACAGTCACTCAATTATCAAGTTTATCAGCTTTGGGGTCTTTGGTATCAATACTTTGTATATTCCCATTTAAAAATAAACAAATCTTATTGGCTGTTTGTGGCTCCGCCCCCTTTCTGAGTTTGGACCCTAGTCACCAGTGACCAACTTTACCAGGTTTGAGGCATCTGCTTTTAATAGTATAAGAGAATGGTAGAAGCTTAAATATTCCCTTTGAAAATCAAAAGGTGAATTTGTATTGGCTGTTGTAGGCTCCACCCACCTTCCAAAATCTTAATCTGTCACCCAATGACCAACTGTGCAAAGTTTGAGAACCCTGCCATTAACGGTGTAAGAATGGCTGCAGTTTATATTTTCCCAGTAAAAGCAGTTTTTGGCTCCACCCCCTTTTGTAACCTTGACACACAGTCACTCAATGACCAAGTTTGTGAGCTGTCAGGTTCCTGGCATCAAAAATGTGTGAATGGAAGCAGTTTATCCACCAAGGAAATCTGATTGGCTGTATGTGGCCCTGCCCCTTTCGTGAATTTGGACCCCAGTCACCCAATGATGACTGTAGCAAGTTTGAAGCCTCTGCCATTAACAGTGTAAGAATAGCAGCAGTTTAAATATTCCCCTTGAAAATCAATAGGTGAATTTTGATTGGCTGTTGTAGGCTCCACCCACTTTCTTGAATCTTGATCGCATTCACCCAGTGACCAAGTGTGGCAAGTTTGAGAACCCTGTGATTAACAGTGTCAGAATAGCTGCAGTTTACATTGTCCACGTTTCCTGGATTGGTAACCTCGGCCACCAAGTGACCAACTGTGCCAAGTGTGGGGACTCTGACTTGATTACTGTGAGAATGGCAGCCTTTTATATTTTTTAATTGACATGAATGGGTGAAATCTGATTAGCTGTTTGTAGCTCCGCCCAGGTGTGCAGGGGTGCCGTGAGACCCCCAGAACGTATCATCCCAGGTAGTAAAAGGGATCTGCATACCAAGTTTTGTTCAAATCGGTCAAGCCGTTTTCGAGTGATCGCGGCACACACACACACACACACACACACACACACACACACACACACACACACACACACACACACACACACACACACACACACACACACACACACACACACACACACACACACACACACACACACACACACACACACACACACACACACACACACACACACACACACACACACACACACACACACACACACACACACACACACACACACACACACACACCCACCACACACCCACCACACACCCACCACACACCCACCACACATACACACACACACACACAGGGAACTGCCTAAATTATCCTTTCAGTATATTCACTTAATTTACCCTTAGGGACCTTTTCCACTAGCAATCGCTAGTGTTTGCGCTAGACGCTAGCGATTGCGATTCAGCAAGTTGCTAATTTTTGTCGCCGATTGCGTTTGCAATTTTCCTATGCAATGCACTGCATAGCAAAATCGCGGTAAAAAACGCTCCGAGTCGAGATCGCGTTTTAGTAAAAATCGAATCGCGGTAGTGGAAATTACCTACCGCAAATCCTATGTTATTTAGCAAACCCTAACGATTTAAAAATCGCTAGCAATTTGCTTTGGGGAAAACACGTACGATTCTGCTTAGTTTGACCTTGGCCTTACCAGTGATGGGCAACGGGATGCCCATAATTTGACCTTCTCTATGGTTTACCATCTATGCATGACAGGTCCACTTTGCGAGTGTCAGTTTCTGCTCGCTGGGAGAAGCGAGGGAGATATTCAGAAAAGTGAAGGGTGTAATTGGATTTGCCTTTTTTCCATTTTCTGCAGGAATTAAAATTGAAAACATGTTACAGATGGAAATGACATAAATATATTCGACTCCTCTGAATAACAACTTGGCAATTGCCGACCTGCGATAATTAAACTGCGTTTTTGCTTACAGTGGATCCAGCTTTTCTAAATACAGAGAAAGCAATCTATTCCATTAATTCCCTATTATCAAGAACAATACTTTTATGAGACACATAAGCAATTTATTTCCCATAAAAAAAACAAATCACATGGGACGCTGGTGTAAAATCTAATTAAATTTTAGGCTGGGCTCCTATTGGCCTGTCCTCTACGTGACATTATAGTGATCTGGGACTTATTAACAAAACGGCCAAACAAATATGTGCGAAATTAGTAACGGGGTACGCCCAGCATCTCTCCAAAACTAACCCCCATTTTGTTTTAATTGAAATTTTATTCAATTTTTTTGGTTAAAAAAAAATAATTAATAATGAGCTACTTTCCCCACTAATCAATCAAACAATCTGTAAGTCTATTAACCATTTCAGCCTGTGGGGATTTTTCACCTTATGCATCAGAGCAATTTTCACCTCCCATTCATTCGCTAATAACTTTATCACTACTTATCACAATTTATTGATCTATATCTTGTTTTTTTCTGCCACTAATTAGGCTTTCTTTGGGTGGTACGTTTTGCTAAGAATTATTCTTTTATAAATGCATTTGAACAGGATTAATAAGAAAAAAAATGGCAAAAATTCATTATTTCACAGTTTTCAGCCATTATAGCTTTAGGCTACTTGCACACCAAGACGTTGCGTTAGGTGCTACGTTAAGGTCGCATAACGTGCACCTAACACAACGTATGGTGCTGCAAGAGCCGACGGTAGAGTGAGCCGCGTTAGGCGGCTCGATTCCTATAATGTCTCCTAGAGTGGCGCTGATTGGCCAGCGGGTCCACGTGATGCGGAGCGAGACACTCCGCATCACGTGGTCCCGCCGGCCAATCAGCGCCCGCCAGTGCAGTGAATATTAAGTAGCCATGTGCGCGGCTACTGTAGCTGGCTCTCCCCGCCTCCTCTCCGCCCCCCACTGCGCATGTGCAAACAGTCTAACGCGGCTATAGCCGCTCCAACGCCGTAGCATGCTGCACTTTGCGGAGAACGTGCAGCGTTACATGTAACGCAACGTGGGCTGTGTGAACAGCCCACTTGTGTTACATTGCTGTGCGTTGGGGGAGCGTTACAGGCGCTAACGTCTTGGTGTGTAAGCAGCCTTAAAATAATCCACGCTACCATAATTAAAACCTATGTATTTTATTTGCCCATTTGTCTCGGTTAAGACATCATTTAAATTTTGTCCCTATTACAATGTATGGCGCCAATATTTTATTTGGAAATAAACGTGCATTTTTTCCATTTTGCGTCTATCACTACCGTATTTACAAGCTTATAATTTAAAAAATTTTCGTAGTATACCCCCTTCAAATGCATATTTAAAAAGCTCAGACCCTTAGGTAACTATTTGTCTTTTTTTTTTTTATTGTAATTTTTTTTTTCCATGAAAAATTTTATTTGGGTAATATTTTGGTGTGGGAAATAAACAGTTAATTTTTAATGTTATTATATGTGTAAATTGTAATGTAAAAAATATGTAGATGTAGTTTTACTATTTGGCCACAAGATGGCCACCTTAAGTTTTTTTTTCTCCTTGTGCTTCTCGCTAAGCGGAAGCACAAGGGGGAACGCGGAAATTTTTACGTGCAGAAAGACTGAAGCCTCTTGTAAGAGCGCTTTGGTTTTTCTGCTGGGGAGACGGATCGGTGATCGGGAACCATGTTCCCGTTCACTGATCCCAGGGCTACCGGGGGACAGCACGGGGCGTGCCGCGATCGCGCCGAAGCACGGCACCGCAGCAGAGCAGCCGCCCGGATGTGAGCTTCAAGTCCGGGCGGCAGAAATGGTTAATTAGTCTATTCTTACAGACCTGCCTGGGAACACAACTAGGCAGTGCGTAAAAGGTTGCATTTTCCAGCATAGGCATTTGTGCGTTTTATGCGTTTGTGCGCAATGCTATGGGGAATTTTTTTTAAATCCCACCCTCATTCGGAATCACACCCATAGCATTTCATTAGCAAGAAATTTCCAAATCACAAGTGCCCCCAAAAATGCTGCTAGTGGGAACCAGGCCTTAGCAGACAGTAAAAAATCTTGACAGATCTAACAGCTTTTAAACTGGTCCATCTTCTTATGGGGGATTCTAAGTATTTTCGTTATTCTTTACTAAATTGTTATAGAATGAAACTGGGTTTTTTCGAACCGGGGAAATCTAAATACTGCTGAAAAGGCTGAGTCAAGAATGTTTTTCCATGCAAACCCTTTTGGAACCGGATATCCCCCTCCATTAGTTCACTGAAGACAACTTGCATTCTTGCTTTTTTTTTTTTTTATTATTACATGAGTTCCAGCTTCTTGTGAGTGTGTGAGTGCAAAGGGTTAAAGGACAACTGTAGCGAGAGCTATATGGAGGCTGCCTGCTATATGTATTTCCCATTAAACAATACTAGTTGCCTGGCACACCTGCTGATCTATTTGGCTCAGAAACAAGCATGCAGCTAATCTTGTCAGATCTGTCGATAATGTCAGAAGCCCCTGATCTGCTGCATGCTTGTTCAGGGGCTATGGCTAAAAGTATTAGAGGCAGAGGATCAACAGGACAGCCAGGCAACTAGTATTGCTTAAAAGGAAATAAATATGGCAGCCTCCGTATCTCTCTCACTTCAGTTGCCCTTTAATGATTGTTTAAATTGGCCACTCTCCTCAGCACCTGCTTGTCTCATGGAGCTTTGACTCCTTCAAGAAAAAAGCGTTATATAAATATTCTGTGCCTTGTGTCTTTTCCATTTGAAGGACAACTTAAGTTAGAGGCAGGGCCAGATTTACCATAAGGCAGCGGAGGCACGTGCCTACAGGCGGCTAATGATGGAAGGGCGGGTCACTCCCCTCCCTCCCCATGCACAGCCTTGATGAGAGTGTAAATGAGAGGTTACTCACCCTGTTCTCGATGTTCCACTGCTGAGATCTCCCATTAGGCAGGGGCATGTCTATCTACTTAATATTGAGGGTACTTCTGGCTACCTAATACTAAGGGGTACCTGTAGCTACCTATGATGGGCAAGGGAAATAAGGGAGAAGTGACATCTGGAACAGACAACACACTTGCCCTGTGGTTCAGCGGGGGTTTGTAGGTTCATGGATGGTGAGGTCTAAGGTGCCAGACATCTGTGCCTATGGGCTCCTGTGACTTAAATCCAGGCCCTGGTTAGAGGGTTATGGAGGCTGCCATACTTATTTCCTTTTTAGCAATTCCAGTTGCCTGGCAGCCCTGCTGATCTATTTGGCTGCAGTAGTGTCTGAATCACACCAAAAAACAAGCAAATGCTTAATCTGGTAAGATTTGGCAAAATGTCAGAAACACCTGATCTGCTGCATGCTTGTTCAGGGCCTATGGATAAAGATTTTGGAAGTAGAGGATCAGCAGGATAGCCAGGCAACTGGTATTGCTTTAAAGGAAATAAATATGGCAGCCTCCATATCCCTCTCATTCAGTTGTCCTTTAACCCATTAGCAGCTTCAGTATAGTTATCTCGTTTGAGATAAGTGAACTGCTTTTGACCTCAGTTGGCAGAACTCGATGTGCTGTAAATTCTTGGAATGCTTTGATGTCTCTCTGCTGGCAGAGGATATATAAACTGAAAGCAGATGTCCTCTGTTATTGTCTCACACTGCCCCCTAGTGACAAGTGGCCATACATACACATTACAGCAGTACTAATGAGAAGCAAGGTAATGCAACAAGAAAAAAATAAAAAAGTGCTAAAATATATTGGCCTGGATCACTCGCAAGACTCGATATAATTTGGCTGCTAAAGGGGTTTAAATTCTGGGATGAGGATGGAGGTTGGATGAGCAGGATGAGCTTGTGTGTTTACTTCAATGGCAGACACAAGTAATGGAAAAGTAAACATTTTATTTGCAAAATTAAAATACTGCAGATCAGTGTTGCTTGCGAATTTTCGCCAAAGCCATTTTCGCATCGAAAATCCCATTTTCGATTTCGCCGAATTTTCGCGAAAATGAGTACTATTTTCGCTTCAAAAGGCGAAATTTCGCATTAATATTTTCGCATTAATTTTCGCCTAAAGTCCGTTTTTTTCGCGTTGAATATCTAAGCCCTCTTAAAAGCTAGAATCACCAAATTTGAAGAGATATGTGGGTACAAGAGGAAAAAGAAATTTTTCAAAAAGACCTTATAGTTTTTGAGAAAATCGATTTTAAAGTTTCAAAGGAAAAAAGTATACATTTAAATGCAGTAAATGACAGTTACTTAAAGGGATACTGTTGGAGGGGGTCGGGGTAAAATGAGTTGAAGTTACTCGGGGGTTCTAATGGTCCCCCACAGACATCCTGTGCCCACGCAGCCACTCCCCAATGCTCCGGCCCCGCCTCTGGTTCACTTCTGGAATTTCAGACTTTAAAGTCTGAAAACCACTGTGCCTGCGTTGCCGTGTCCTCACTCCCGCTGATGGTACCAGGAGCATACTGCGCAGGCCCAGTATGGTCTGTGCTTGCACCGTGCGCTCCTGGTGACATCAGGGGAAGCGAGGACACGGCAACGCAGGCGCAGTGGTTTTCAGACTTTAAAGTCTGAAATTCCAGAAGTGAACCGGAGGCAGGGCCGGAGCATCGGGGAGTGGCTGCGCGGGCACAGGATGCCTGCGGGGGACCATTAGAAGCCCCAGGTAACTTCAACTCATTTTCCCCCGACCCCCCCTACAGTATCCCTTTAAGCAAATCTAGAGGTAGTGTAAAATTACTAATATCAAAAGAAAGGGCCAAGTGCCAAGTGCAAACTGCCAAGTGCAAAGAGCCAAGTGCAAAGGGCCAAGTGCAAAGGGCCAAGGGTCAAGTGCAAAGGGCCAAGTGCAAAGGGCCAAGTGCAAGGGCAAAGGCCCAAGTGCAAAGGGCCAAGTGCAAAGGCCCAAGTGCAAAGGGCCAATTGCACGTGCAAAGGGCCAAGTGCAAAGGGCCAAGTGCAAAGGCAAAGGGCCAATTGCAAGTGCAAAGGGCCAAGTGCAAAGGCAAAGTGCAAAGGCAAAGGGCCAAGTGCAAAGGGCCAAGTGCAAGTGCAAAGGGCCAAGTGTCAAATGAAAAGGGCCAAGTGCAAAGGCAAAGGGCCAAGAGCCAAGGGCTCTTTGCACTTGGCCCTTTGCACTTGGCCCTTTTCATTTGACCCTTGGCCCTTTGCACTTGCACTTGGCCGTTTGCACTTGGCACTTGCTCTTGGCACTTGGCCCTTTGCACTTGGCACTCGGCCCTTTGCACTTGGCAGTTTGCACTTGGCACTTGGCCCATGGCACTTACACTTGGCCCTTTCTTTTGATATTAGTAAATTTACACTACTGCTAGGCAGTGGCGTAGCTTTGGAGCTATGGGCCCCGATGCGAGTTTTACATGGGGCCCCTCCCAGCACTCTATATATAACACTTGATACGGCGCAACAAAACCTGCCTTGGTCATCCACAGTATTAGAGGTGCAAGAATCGGATGGGGAACAGTTTGTTAATGATTACTACGATTCAAAGCATCTATAGAGGTGATTATTACCACCACAGGACCAATAAACAGCTAATGCTTTGGTTGAGGAAGGGCCCCATGGGGCCCCTCTGGCCCAAGGGCCCCGATGCGGTCGCTACCTCTGCAACCCCTATTGCTACGCCCCTGCTGCTAGGTTTGCTACAGTAACTGTCATTTACTGCATTTAAATGTATACTTTTTTCCTTTGACACTTTAAAGTCGATTTTCTCAAAAACTATAAGGTCTTTTTGAAAAATTTCTTTTTCCTCTTGTAGCTACATATCTCCTTAATATACCCTGCAAATTTGGTGATTCTAGCTTGTAAGGGGGCTTAGAAATTCAACGCGAAAAAAACGGACTTTAGGCGAAAATTAATGCGGAAATATTCGGCGAATTTTCGCCTTTCGAAACGAAAATAGTACTTATTTTCGCGAAAATTCGGCGAAAAGAATATTTGCATTTTCGCTCATCACTGCTGCAGATAAAATGTCTGTTTTTCCATGACGTGTCTCTAAAGCTCAACACACACCATACAATCTTGGTTGTACAGATTTACCAAATCTATGTAGTATAAGGGCCAACAGATTGAAAATACCTTGAATGATTGATTGGATAAGCTCCTATAATACATGAAAGTGGTAAGATTGAACAACCAAGATTGTATGGTGTGTGTTGACCCTTAGCCGCCTGTTTTTAGTGGGGTTTTTTACGTATTTCATCACATTACAGCACCTCTTCTGCTGATTTCCCCTAATGTCCACAATATGCATTTTTTTCATGATCGCAGAGATACACCTTAATGAAACAGGGCCCAAATTGCCCCCTGGAGTAAGAAAAAAAACAGCAGACCCCGGCTTAGCAGTTGTTCCTCCCAGGGGCGTGGCTCTGTCACCTGCTTGAATTTCACCCCCGACGCTTTGTGAACCGGCGCAGCGAGAGCCCCGCTCAGCAAACGCACAGAGCTTTTCCAGCTGCAAGAGGCTTAATGTTCTGTATATTGGAGGGCTCTGCCTGCGGTAACCGGATCCCGAGTGCTGAGCCCCGCGCTGCCCCGGCTATGAATGGACGCTAATGTGCTGCTAACCCTGCCCAGACTCTCATGTTACAGGCCCTGCAATGCCCCCTTGTTCCACTTTTTTAGGCAAAGCCTGACAATGCATCCTGGAGACGCAGTTTTCATGCGAATATCGTCCTTCCCAGACTCCGTACATAATCTTTTCTTGGCATCAGCGCCGTCGAGGGCCAGTCTGGGAAAAGTTTGGCACTCGTCTTGCTGGCTTTTTTTTGGGGGGGGGGGGGACTACGAAACCCCCAACTAGGAGCTTAGCTGGATGTCTGACAGTAAAAACTTAAGATAAATGGGTCAGTTTCATGTCAAGCTTTTAGCCCTGCTGTTACAGCCGCAGAAGAAAAACACTTCAGCTGGACACCTGTTTCTGTCCTACGACTGAATTCATCACTTGCTGGGAACTTTCTCAGTTCTAATATTAGCTATGGGTCCATCTAATAACACACACCTTACAGGTTAGGATTAGGACCCACTAAAGTGATTTTGGCAGCGTTTTTGGATAGCTGGCAATCAGGGCCGGCCCTAGACTATTTGCCACCTGAGGCAAAAAAAAAATTTCCGCCGCCGCCGCCACCCCCCCCCCCCCCCCCCGGTGGGGGGCGCGCTCTGGGGGGCCGCCGAGCTGGAGGGGTAGCTGGCAGGACGGGGGTATTGGGCCTAGCGGCGGAGGGGGGTCGTACCCCCCCTCCCTCGCCTGGGTCCCCCGAACTGCGCTACCCTCCAGCCTTAAATACAAGCAGCCGCTATGTGTAAGAGGCACAGGCGGGGAGGACTCACCTCTTCCTCGTTCCAAGTGTGCGCTCCACTGACGTCACTTCCTGCAGCGTTGCAGGAAGTGACGTCAGTGGAGCGCACGCTTGGAACGAGGAAGAGGTGAGTCCTACCCGCCCGTGCCTCTTACACATAGCGGCTGCTTGTATTTAAGGCTGGAGGGGAGCGGAGCACGGGGGACCCAGGCGAGGGAGGGGGGGGTCCAACCCCCCTCCCCGCCACTACGCCCAATATCCCTGTCCTGCCAGCTACCCCTCCAGCTCGGCGGCCGGCTCCCCGCACCCACGGACCCCGCCGCCCCTGGAATTTTGCCGCCTGAGGCAAAAGTTTCACCCCGCCTCATGAGCGGGCCGGCCCTGCTGGCAATGTATTTAAATGTTGGGGAATCCACTAGTGTGATTGCGATTAGGGTTAATCGTAATCTCGGGACATGCAGCATTTTGAGTGCGTTTGCGCTCAATGCTGTGTATAGAAGCGCTGCAAATTCACTTTGAAATTAATAAATACAATGTATTGAAGCGCTCGGGAAATAAATTTTTCAAGCGCTTTGCGATTTCCCTATACCTTCCATTGAGCCAAAGCGCTCAGAAAATGGTACAGACAGCGCTTTTCAAAGCGGATCGGAATCGAACCGCTCATATGTGAACTCTCTCATAGAGAATCAATGCAGAAGCTCTTTTAGGGTGATTTTTTAAATCGGCAGCACTTAAATAAAATACGCAAAGTAGTCATAGTGTGAGCAAGCCCTGAGCTAGAAGTTTTAAAGAAGCAAGTATAGCCATACTATCCCAGGGAAAAAAAAACCACAGACAGTATATAAGTAGATAAATACTTGTTCTAGTTACATAACATGTGTATTGTATTGTCCATGTTTTTATTTAAGTGGATTTTATATGGTAAATTAAGAGAAAACTGTTTCAGACATTTTCCATCTTTTTGCCTCTGACTGAAGCCAATCCTGATGTCATTTCCTCCCTTACACTTTTTCTCTCTTAGAAACTGCACTGTGATTACTAGCTTGCTTTGTAAACACATGTAAGCACAGCATAGATGGTATTTCAGCAGCTTCTGCAGTGGGGTGAGGTCTATTTTCCTTCTCAGCTTTGGGTCATACTGAACCGCCCTCAGACAATCAGTAAGGGGCAGGAATGTGGGAGAATAGAGCCAGGCTGACTGATAAGATTCATGACAGCAGAAACATTTATGATTATATTGGAATGTTTGCCATGCAGGGTCAGGTTGTAGACTGATAATAAACACAGGGCAGTGGGTAAGTGGAATTTGATTTTATGGCTGACAATTCTGCTTTAAAGGATACCAGTTGTGAAAAGAGTAAAATAAACTGTGGGAGTAGGCATATCACTTGTCCTGATGCTTGTCGCTCCCCCCGTTCTCCTCTCTGCCCCTGCATTATACCTAAAAGTCCCCTAGGATCCTCTTCCGGGTCTCCGGAGTCAGGCTTTGCTGTGCAGGTACAGGCTGGGTTGTGCGTGTCCTACAGTGCTCTCCCCTGGCTGGGAGCATTCTGCACATGAGTGTGACATCATGCGCATGACATAGTTATGTTTCTCAGCGTTGCTAGGATCCTAAGAGATTCTGGGCACTCCAGTCAAAAAATGGATGAGGCGATGCAGCAAAAGGGGGTGTGGTCATGGTTGGAGCCAAATTTACATGAACCTAACTGCGGTCTAAGTAGGCCTGCCCAGCAAAATGTTGTACTAGTACTATAGTTTAACTGTGGCTATTTTGAAGCCAATTCTGATGTCATTTCCTCCCTTACTCTCCTCACCCTGATTGTGTATACATTGCCCGAAAGAGGCTTCAACCAATCAGGCTGCATTAGTTAAGTCTGAGGGTATAGTAGAGAAGCAAAAAAGGACAACCCAGCATGCCCTGCAACTTCCTTTGTGTACCAAATACGAGTCAGGTAAGCTGGGGAATGATCATTTATCAACAAGAAAAGTAATAGTGATTTTTAACTTTTGGATTGCCTGGTTAGCATCCTTATTATTGTTTACCAGATAAAATAAAGAATTGATTTTTAATTTTATGCCCGACAGTTACACTTTAAGAGAGGTAAGCCTCAGGATCCTAATGAGGATACTAAATGGTCCCCCGCCGCTGAGTGCATTCACTAAGGCCCCGTTCATATCACGGAACGCAGGCGCGTTCCGTTAAGAACACAACGCACAGGAACGCACGTCATGTGCGTCTCTGTGCGTTGCGTGGCTGATCCCATTCACTGAAAGTGAATGGGACAGCCGCGCGTTTTGCTAGGAAACGCGTGCAGCATGCGTTCCCGGACCGCATGCAGTGTGAACATCAGACAGTGCACTCTATGCACTGTCTGATGTCGTGCGTGTCGGCCTCCCGCACGCGTTCCCGAAACGCGGACGGGAACGCGTGCAATGTGAACGGGGCCTAACTAAGAAGCACTCACTATGCAGAGGTTCCTTATTTGTGTTTCCTGGCCGAAGGTATGTCTTATCTTTAAAGCGAACCAGAGGCGAAGCTTGGGTCCAAACTCTAACACTTACTACTAGAGAGGGAAGCCTCAGGATCCTAATGAGGCTTCCCTTGGTTGGTCTAAGCCCTCTTAAAAACCAGAGCAATTTCACACATCACACTCCTCTTTCATTTGCTAAAAACTTTATTGCTACTTATCACACCAAAATGATATACAGTATATATTTGTTTTTATACAAATTAGACTTTCTTTGGGTAGTACTTTTTGCTAAGTATTATTTAATTGTATATACATTTACAGTAAAAAAAAATGAAAAAAAAATTATTATTTCTCAGTTTTCAGCCATTTTAGGTGTAAAACAAAATGTGCTACAATAAAAAATAAACACACATTTCATTTACCCACTTGTCCCGGTTATAACAATATTTAAATTGTGTTCCCAGTACAATGTATGGCGATAATATTTTATCTGGATATAAAAGTGTATTTTTCAGTTTTATACTATCTCAATAATTACAAGCCCTAATTTGCAAAAATGATAGTGATATACACTAATGATATACATATTAAAAAAAGCTGAGTTCCTAAGGTAATTATTTATGTCTTTTTTTTTTTTCAATGCTGTCACTTTTTTTTAACAAGTGTTTTATTTTGGTAATTATAGGTGAGGGGAAATAAGGGGGTCAAATTAATGGGGACATTTGTTTTATTATTTTTTTTTAAATATATGTAGGTGCTGTAGTGAAGTCTACAGGGGCATAGATACACGATACAGCAGTGCTGTACTGGTTTAAATACAAAGCCACAGTGTTGTCTCTGATATTCTAGTAAAGTATACCATAAAAAAAAAAAACATTTAGGCTACTTTCCCACCAAGACGTTGCGTTTTAGGGGACGTTATGGACGCATAACGTGCCCCTAACGCAACGTATGGTGGTGTTGAAGTTGGACGTCATATTGAGCTGCGTTATGCAGCTCTCAAAGCAGCCGCTTCAGGTTAGTGATAGGAAGTCTGGATCTTTTTAAGGATTCGGATCATTTGCATCGGATCATTGAAAAGATCCGGATCTTTAAACCGAATCATTTAAATCATTTTACTAGGGAAGCAGACTGGGTGAAATGACTAGCAGGACAGGACTTTCCCTGCACTGTACATTCTGTATGTTCCTGTTTCTTCCAGACAGACATCCTCTGTGAACCGAATCTTTTATTGTTATGATCCGTATGATTCGACTCACAAAAAAGATCCGGATCAAATGAATGATTCGTTCATAATCCGGACAACACTACAGTCCTACCACGAGTCTCTGCAGTGCAGTGAATATTAATTAGCCATGTGACCTCCTCCTCCAACATTACTGAGCATGTGCAAACAGTCTAACGCTGCTTAGCCCAGTATAATGTACAGCATGCAGCACTTTGTTTAAACCTGCTGCGTTACCATGTAACGCAACGTGGGCACTTTGAACAGCACATTGATTTTACAGTGCTGTGAGTTAGGCTGCGTTACTGGCTGCTGTAACGTGGGACTTTAACGTCCCAACTGTGAAACCAGCCTTAGGCTTAAAAGGTTTTGCGCAATTTAAAAGGTTATCAGCTGTGTGAGTTTAAATTGATACTGAAGCGGCTGTGGGGAGGGGAGAAAAAATAGAACTTTTCTGGTGCTCTCTCAGTGTTCTTATTGAGCAGGGGACAGCACTGGAACGAAGGACTTGGAGAAAAGACTGAAAGGTCTTTATGAAATCTAAGAACCTTCTCTCTCCATAGGTATCTGAGATTTTTTGCTTCAGTATTGCTCAGAATGAAAAGAACTCTACTCTTGGCACTTTTGGACCATAAAATGCACTGACTTTTTCTCCCTCATTTTTGGGTGAGACAAAGTGCATCTTATGGTCCCCAAAATATTGTAAATCATTAATAATAAATAATAATATTCATAAGAATAATAGTAATAATAATAGTGCAAAGGTAGTGATGGCCTGAACAGCTCGACTGTTCCCGGCAAACTTTGGCTGTTCACCGTTCGCATTTAATGCAAGCTATTTTGTCAAAAGTTTGCATCACATTTAAAGGAGCACCATAGCCAAAATTATGCCGTTCCATTATCCCCACCATCAGTTATTTAATACGGACAACATAAATTTCACCATAGAGTTGGTGTTAAAAAAAAGAACTCCTAAGACCAATTCTACTCTCTTGCACAGCTGAGCTGTGCCATTAAATCAGCTCTTCCTGATAAGTAAGCGACACTCTCTGCTAACTGCTAGCAGCTTTGTGTCTCACTCTGCCCACAGCTGATTTATAACGCGGCTCACACACTCTAGTGCCGTGCTATTGCTTTTCACATGTAGCTATAATGTAACAAGCAGATTGGCAGCGCTTTCAGACAGAGGTTGTACCTGAATTAGCTATTTGCAAAGATGTGCAGAGCTCCACAATATGGCCAAAATTAGACAACATGCATTTAAAACAGGTACAGCAAAGAAGGGCGTTAGCTTCAGTATAAAGAACATGTGCGCAATTTTATTCCATACTAGACTTTCCCACGGTGTTGATGGGCCCTTTGGGATAAGACCTATCGCTAGTCTAACAATAAAGCCATAATTTTTTAACCTAGTGCTGCTAATCATAAATCGTATACACATTTCTTTAAACAGACATCAAACAAGTGATAGCGCTTGAGGCTGCAAACTGAAATGTAAGCTAACAGAGGCATGCAGAGCCCCACAGGTGCTAAATACATGCCTTGAATGCAAATCACATGCAAATTATGTACTAATTTCAAATCTAAAAATTTGAATGCAGGTTGAAGCACATGAATGCAGCTAGCCAAATAGTATACTTACGTTAATTTTGTACAGCAGGAGAGATTGGCAGTGCCTTCAGACAGAGGCTGTACCCGAATTAGCTATTTGCAAAGATGTGCAGAGCTCCACAATATGGACATAATTACACAACATGCATTCAAAACAGGTACAGCAAAGGAGGGCTTTAGTATAAGTAATATGTGCATAAATTATTCCCTACTAGACTTCCTCACGGCGTTGACAGGCCCTCGGGAGGATGAAGACCTACAGCTAGTCTAACAATAAAGGCATAATTTCTTAACCTAATGCTGCTAATCATAAATGGTATACACATTTCTTCAAACAAACATAAAACAAGTGACAGTGCTCAAGGCTGCAAGTGCTGTCACTTGTTTGATGTCTGTTTCAAGCTAAGTAAGTAACTAATTAGCAGCATAGGTACAGACTAACCAGCAAGCTCATGGTGAACCAGAACTCATTGGAGTGTGTGAGGGGCTACCATGGTCCTAATTAGCAGCATGTTTGTTTATTTACTTAGCTAGTTACATGTGAAAAGCAACAGGTGTATGTGTGTGTGTGTGTGTGTGTGTGTGTGTGTGTGTGTGTGTGTGTGCGTGTCTTGTTATAAATCAGCTAGCTCTAGCAGAGTGTTTGTTTGCAGTTAAGCAGACAGCAGGAAACAATCCAGTCCAGCCCATCGCTTCTTATCAGGAACAGCTGACTTAAAGAGACTCTGAAGCGAGAATAAATCTCGCTTCAGAGCTCATAGTTAGCAGGGGCACGTGTGCCCCTGCTAAACCGCCGCAATAGCGCCGCTATTCGGGGGTCCCTTCACCCCCAAACTCCCCACTGCGACACTTGGTCGCAGACTTGGTCGCTCCTGGAGGCAGGGCTAACGGCTGCAGCCCTGCCTCCAGTCACGTCTATCAGCGGCGCATCGCCGCCTCTCCCCCGCCCCTCTCAGTGAAGGAAGACTGAAAGGGGCGGGGGAGAGGCGGAGATACGCGCTGACAGACGCGAGTGGGGCAGGGCTGCGGCAGTTAGCCCTGCCCCAACCAGGAAGCACTCCCCCGCATTACAGAGGGGATTTGGGGGTGAAGGGACCCCCGTTAAGCCGCGGAATAGCGGCGTTTTAGCGGGGGCACACATGCCCCTGCTATCTATGAGGTCTGAAGCAAGATTTATTCTCGCTTCAGACTCTTTAATGAAGCAGCTCAGCTGTGTTGGAGAGTAAAATTGGTCTTGGGAGCTATTTTTTTTAAGGCCTCTTTTCTATGGGCAGTTTATAGGCAGTAAAATGCCTCTCAAACTCTCACAACTGCTTGCTTCTGCCTAGTAACTGCTCACTGCTGCCTGGTAACTGCTTGCTGAGTATACAGCTCAACTGCCCATGGAAAAGAGGCCTAACACAAGCTCTATGGTGAAGTTCATGCTGTCCATATAAAATAACTGATGGTGGGGATTATGGAGCAGCATAATTTTCGACATAGTGCCCCTTTTTAACATTAAAGTCAGTGGCTGCCAACTGTAGCGGTTAATAGCAAACCCCCTGTCCATGCTAGAAACACCGAATTTGCAGGGTGTGCTAAGGAGGAAAATTGAAATAGAACTTGTAGTTTTGGAAAAAAATCGATTTTAAAGTTACGATAGGAAAAAATATATTTTTTTTTCATTAAACAAAGGTTCGTTTATTGAAAATAGTGGAGTAACATACAAAGTACGGTGTCACAATGTATACAGCAAAATACAGTAGTAGTACTATATAGTTCAGAAGAATGTTCTTGCAATAGTCATAAATACAGCTGGAATGTTTAACCACTTGCCGACCGCACACTCATAACGCGCGTCGGCAAAGTGGTAGCTGCAGGACCAGCGACGCAGTATTGCGTCGCCAGCTGCAGGCTAATTAATCAGGAAGCAGCCGCTCGCGCGAGCGGCTGCTTCCTGTCAATTCACAGCGGGGGGCTCCGTGAATAGCCTGCGGGCCGCCGATGGCGGCTCGCGGGCTAAATGTAAACACAAGCGGAAATAATCCGCTTTGTTTACATTGTACGGCGCTGCTGCGCAGCAGCGCCGTAAGGCAGATCGGCGATCCCCGGCCAATCAGCGGCCGGGGATCGCCGCCATGTGACAGGGGACGTCCTGTCACTGGCTGCACAGGACGGATAGCGTCCTGTGCAGCCTCGATCACCGGGGGGAGAGCTAGGAGAGGGAGGGGGGTGAATGTCGCCGCGGAGGGGGGCTTTGAGGTGCCCCCCCCCCGCAACATGCCAGCCAAGAGGAGCGATCAGACCCCCCCTGCACACCATCCCTATAGGGGGGAAAAAAGGGGGGGCGATCTGATCGCTCTGCGTGCCAGCTGATCTGTGCTGGGGGCTGCAGAGCCCACCCAGCACAGATCACAGAATACTGCGCTGGTCCTTAAGGGGGGGTAAAGGGTGGGTCCTCAAGTGGTTAAAGAAGGTTTGTGCACATCTTTTTTTTAATAAAGAGGGAAAAAAAAACCAGTGCAAACTATTTACTTGCATCCTGTCATTTGTTATTGGTGAAAGACATGTAAAGGTGTACATAGGAATTATGAAGTGGTCTCCCTTCACAGATCTGTTTGTGTTTAATATTGGCATAAAGGGGGAAAACAAAACATTTATGGTAAAGAACCCCATTTTATGGATGTAGAGGATCCCGGAAGCAGGGTGAGACAAGAATACCTGTTTTAATTTAAATAGGTGGGTTTTTCAGCCATCTATCCCAGATTTGGTTGAACTTATTGGGGCATTTTCTGTGTTTGTATACAAGTTGCTTGTATGGTAAAGTTTTTTATTTTGGATTTCCACTCTATCAGTGAGGAAAAAATATATTTAATTGTGGTTAAATGACAGATAATGTATCAACCTATTGGTAGTGTAAATTTACATATACCAAAAGAAAGAGCAGTGAATTTCATGACGGGTTTCCAGGTGGTAGGTATGCAGTGCATAATGACCACCTGGAAACCGTGGGGAAAATGTGGCAACGCTTTGGCCAGGGACTGCTATACAGCCGCAATATGGCTGTATAAACATCTCTGGAACCTTTACCTATTTGATTTTTTGGGACCATTAACACTTTTTGGGTTCAGAGTGTGGCTGGGATAGCCAGAATGCAGAGCCATGTGGGGCTTTGCACCCTGAACTATACCAGCCCACATGGTACATGGTTTGAGGGGACTCTGGAGGAGAGAAACGACCAAGCCTCCCCCTCTCCCTCAGTGCCCTTGTCCAATCCATGGATGATGGGGCCGATGATGCCATGGGAAGAGGGTTCATGGTGGCATCTGGGAGTACTCTTTAAGCCACTGTCCGGGTTTTGGAACACTTTTTACACCTTTTTATAAAGAAATTTTGGCTGCAGAGATGCCCTGAAAGTTTTAAAGTTTTCCTGCCCATTAAAGTCTACAGAGCTCGCCGCGGACCGTCCATAAATTTGTGAACGTGTTCGCGAATGCAAAATATTGATGTCCGGCCATCACTATGCAAACGCACTCCCCAGGCAGGTAGAATGTAGCTGCTAGATTAATGTTAAAGATTCACATTTCATTTTGTGACTAGCGCCCTTTAAAAAAAATTGTCAGGAGATTACGGGACTAGTGCTCACAGCTGTTGGCCAGTGGGGTCATTAAAAGTCAGAGTCTTTCCATAGGGTTTCTCCAGCTACAGATTGATGGATTTGTACGCGGTGTCTATTGCCTGTCTCGCGTTACAGATAACAGTAGCTCATTTGAGCAGCAGCCGGAGTGACCCGGGCCTGAACATAATGACTGCATGTCTCTCTCTCTCTATAACTCCCGCTGGTACTTGATCCATCGGAGATCTGATCTCTCCACTAAGTCAAAGTATTGCACTCAGGAATAATGAAGACAAATTAGATGCAACATGGATTGCTGGAACACGGATGCATTCTGACAGGTGACGTATTGTCGGAGAATGCCCGGAAGACATGGTGATGATAAAGTATCATAAGTATACAGAGCTCATCCAGGCAGCCACCTGCTAGGCGTATTTCTATACAAAGCGGAGGTTAAAGTATACCTGAAATCAGTATCGAGTTAGTAAACTGCACGTGTCCCGACAGGGCCCACGCAACCATAGAGGCAACCTGGTCAATTGTCCCAGGGACCCTATCCAGCTAACAGCGCCCCCCAGGTTTACCCCCACTATACCTGTTGATCCCCGGGGCCCCTCTAGGGTCTTCCTCAGAGTAGTGTCTCACTTGTCCTGGCAAGTCCATAGCTCTGTCACTCCCATCTTCATTCTCACCTCAGCATAACATACTGTGGGTCACAGAGAAGATGCAGCCAGCAGTGGATGAAGACGGAGAGTGCACACTTACAGGAAGAGATCATGGTGGCCACACTGCTATGGGAGGAGATCATGGAGCTCACACTGTTGAGGGAGGAGATCATGGTGGCCGCACTGTTACAGGAGGATATCATGGTGGCCACACTTTTATGAGAGGAGATCATGGTGGTCACATTGCTATGGGAGGAGATCATGGTGGCCACACTGTTACGGGAGATCATGGTGGCCACACTTTTGTGAGAGGAGATCATGGTGGCCACACTGTTGTGAAAGGAGATCATGGTGGCCACATTGTCATGGGAGAAAATCATGGTGGCCACACTGTTACGGGAGATCATGGTGACCACACTGGTATGAGAGGAGATCACGGTGGTCATACTGTTATGGGAGGAAATCATGATGGCCACACTGTTATGAGAGGAGATCATGCTGGCCACACTGTTATGGGAGGAAATCATGGTGACCACACTGGTATGAGAGAAGATCATGGTGGCCACACTGTTATAGGAGGAACTCATGGTGACCAAACTATTAAAAGAGAAGATCATGGCAGCCACACTCTTATGGGAGGAAATCATGGTGGGCATACTATTATGGGAGGAAATCATGGTGGGCACACTGTTACGGGAGGAGATCATGGTGGCTTCACTGTTATGGGAGGAGATCATGGTGGCCACACTGTTACAAGAGGAGATAATGGTGTCCACACTGTTACGAGAGGAGATCATGGTGGCAACACTGTTATGGGAGGAGATCATGGTGGCCACACTGTTACAAGAGGAGATCATGGTGGCCGCACTGTTATGGGAGGAGATCATGGTGGCCACACTGTTATGGGAGGAGATCATGGTGGCCACACTGTTATGGGAGGAGATCATGGTGGCCACACTGTTATGGGAGGAGATCATGGTGGCCACACTGTTATGGGAGGAGATCATGGTGGCCGCACTGTTACGGGAGGAGATCATGGTGGCCACACTGTTATGGGAGGAGATCATGGTGGCCACGCTGTTATGAGAAGAGATCTTCGTGGCCAAACTATTAAAAGTGAAGATCATGGCAGCCAAACTGTTATGAGAGGAGATTATCGTGGCCACGCTGTTATTAAAGAAAATCATGAGGGCCACATTATTAAAGGGGAAGATCATGGCACCCACACTATTAAGGGAGGATAACATGGCGGCCACACTGTTAGGAGTGGAAAGCATTGTGGCCACGCCGTAATAGGAGATCATGGTGGCGACACTTGTTCTATGACCACCAGCCCCTGGGGCCCTAGACCATGCTAGCTTACCACATTGAGAGAGGGAAGGGTGTGAAAGTGTCGGGTAAGCCCGTCAAAGTAATTGTACCTCTGATTTAATCTCCAGTACTAAGAGGGAACTACTCTGGAGTTGCTCTGGAACAGTTATAAATTCACTTATCCCTACGTTTGATGGAACCCGTTGTCTAATCCCATCACAGCGGATGTTGGTTTACCTGCCAATCTCTCTGCAGTTTCCCTGACCTGCTACAGGCTCCAGTCCCCCCCCTCTCCCATCTGCTGGCTGGGAGGGTTTGGGCTGCTTCGTGCCAACAAAAACTGCAGGCTGACACATATCACAGCCGTGGATGGGAAGAGTAACAATGTGACCCCTTGTCACTGCGAAATTTAGGAAGACATAAATCATGGACGTGAGAGGCGGGGAGGGGGGGCAGAGGAGGGGGTTATAAACTTCACCTGCCTCCTGTGTAACAATCCGCTGGAAAATGAGTAATGAGAATCACAGAACCAACATACTGGGGCATTGGAAATAGCTGCGGACATTGAAAACTCCTATTTTGTCAGCTGCTGCCAATAGCTGACCCACGAGGGGGTTACTTCTCTGGGATGGGTGGTTATGATTACAGGACATCATAGGGAAAGCGTATCCTCAGTTTGGCCTTTTTAAAATGTTGGATACTTAAAGGGGCACTATGGCGAAAAATGGTAAAATTTAAAATATGTGCAAACATAAACAAATAAGAAGTTTGTTTCTTCCAGAGTAAAATGAGCCGTAAATTACTTTTCTCCTATGTTGCTGTCACTTACAGTAGGTAGTAGAAATCTGACAGAAGCAACAGGTTTTGGGCTAGTCCATCTCTTCATGGGGGATTCTCAGGTATTTATTTATTTTCAAAAGCACTTAGTGAATGGCAGTTGCTCTGTCCAACTGCCAAAAAACTGTGTAGCGAGCAGGGATGCCGGCCAGCATCATTGTTTAAATCCTTTTTAGGGAATATGTTTATAAAGAATAAAAGCCTTGCTGAGAATCCCCTATGAAGAGATGGACTAGTCCAAAACCTGTTGCTTCTGTCAGATTTCTACTACCTACTGTAAGTGACAGCAACATAGGAGAAAAGTAATTTATGGCTCATTTTACTCTGGTAAAAAACTTACTTCTTATTTGTATATGTTTGCGCATATTTTAAATTTTACAATTTTCGCTATAATGCCCCTTTAAAGAGGAATTTTACTGAATGTAACTTAATGATTACATTTTTTTATATTTGACAATATTTATTTTTAGAAATTATTTAGTCAGTGTTTACCCATTGTAAGATCTTTCCCCTCTCCTTTACATTCTAAAAAGAATACATAACAGGTAACAACAACTAAAAAGAATGGGGCCCCTCAGCAAAACTTTGATGGGGCCCCCCAATCTTCCACCCTTTCTCTTGCCTCCCCAGGTGACCCTCACAGCCTGGGGGGCCCATCTTGCATGGGTCATAAAACAAGTGTGGACATCGTAATTTTCACACCTACAACAAGTGTTGCCACAACACACCTGATCTGACGGATGGACCCCTTTATCGGAGGGAGTGAAGTAGTAGTGGGGGCCCCCTTACAGCTCTGGGCCCCCCTGCGGGCGGAGGGGCTGCTCCCTGCTCCCCTGTAGTAAGCAGGGGAGTAGCTATGGGTGGGCATAGGGGGAGACACATGTCCCCGGGCACAACACTGTAAGGGGGCTCAGCACGGTCGCTGCACCTCCACATGTGTGAATAGCTGCTTGCTGGCTGCCTGAAGTGCCCTGCTCAGCAGAGGAGTGCAGAAGCATTAACAGCAGCAGAAAAAGGGGGCACATCTGGCTATTTATAGGGGGGCACACCTCACTAAATGGGGGAAGGGGAACAGATCTGGCCATCTATAGGGGGGCACACCTGGCTATCTAAATGGGGGCACATTTGACTATTTGAAGGGTGGCACATCTGGCTATCTGAACAGGGGAAGGGGGTACATTTGGCTATTTAAACAGCATTTGTACATTTGACTCCACCCACGACCACACCCACATTCTGATGTGTAGCCACGCCCATTTCATCCTGGGTGTGTGTGCACAAAAAACTGTCTTTGTCCCAGGGCACTGAAAACACTAGCAACGCCTCTGTTAGTAACACCCCTGGGTTGCAACATTTATATTGCTGGCAAGGTGCATGACTGGGGAATGGTATGAGGGGGTTCAGTCTGATGAGATTAAGATGGAACCCTGGTGACCGGAAAGAGAAAAAGACAGAGAATCAGGCCAGGAGCCCCAATAGTGTAGTATTTTCACAAATAAGGGAAATTATTCCACAGTAATACTACTTACAAACACAGGTTGCTATTTGGGAAACCACTGTTTTGAACATACAGCATTGAGAAATCTGTCTCCATATGGATGGAAAGTCCTCTTCCAGATAGAGATGGCTGGAAGGTGTAATGGTTAAGGGCTCTGCCTCTGACACAGAGTTCGAATCTCAGCTCTGCCTGTTCAGTAAGCCAGCACCTATTCAGTAGGAGACCTTGGGCTAGTCTCCCTAACACTGCTACTGCCTATAGAGCACGTGCTAGTGGCTGCAGCTCTGGTGCTTTGAGTCCGCCAGAAGAAAAGTGTGATATAAGTGTTCTGTGTTTGTTTGAACAGTTCACCAGTGAGCAGTATTCTGCAAACATCGGCTGTTCGCATTTGCGGCGAACAGCAAACATTTGGCGTTTTCGATACGCCCCCTATACATCATCATTGAGATAAACTTTGACCTCTTACCTCACAGTCAGCAGACACATGGCAGCCAATCAGCTAGCACCCCTTCCTGGACCCCCACCCCCTTATTAAAAAGCAGCTGCGGTGGCCATATTGGATTCATTCTCTGCTGGCTGCAGACTGTTAGTGAGAGCAGAGTCAGACTTTCTGCAGCTAAGTAGGGAAAGCATTAGCTAGGCCTGTGTTCTTGTTCTTTACTTGCTGTGAAAACATCCCAAACAGCCCTTTTGAGGGCTAGCACACCAGTCTCCTGTGTTTTTTTGTGTGTGTGACACTCCACAGCCCACTGCCACCCACAGCTGTGTGCACAATACTTCTGTTGCCTCATTAAGTTACAGGCAAAGAACCACTCCAGTGCATTATTATTATATCACTGTATTCTGATAGTACTATTGTATCTCTCTGTGTGAGACACTCCACAGCCCACTGACACCCAGAGCTCTGCATAGCGTGATTTCTGCCCTTTAGGGTTTAAAACCCTACTTTGCGTCAACTCCGTAATTTTTGGTGGGACTTTTGGCATGGATCCCCCTCCGGCATGCCACAGTCCAGGTGTTAGTCCCCTTGAAACAACTTTTTCATCACTTTTGTGGCCAGAAACTTTGTAAGTTTTATAATTAGCCTGCCCATTGAAGTCTATGGCAGTTTGCCAGATTCACTTGTTCGCAAACATTTTGCAGAAGTTCACGTTCGCCGTTTGTGAACAGAAAATTCTTAATTCGTGACATCTCTACTTCCGGACTTGGGTCGTATTTGTGGAGGTGAAAGTTTTTTGAATGTCTTCTCTTTTAAGTAAGCAAAATATACTTCGAAGAAGCTATGAGGTGTCTTCGACTCTTCGCTTTTCGACATCTACTAACGATTGCCACATTGATTTTGGGTGGACCAACTCTTTAAAGAGAAAATGTAGTGAAAATGACATAATGTTGATGACTAAAATTACTTATTGTTTACAATAATCATTTACACATTATTTAGTCCGTATTTACCTGTTGTAAAATCTTTCCTCTCCCTGATTTACATTCTGATATTTATTACATGGTGACATTTTTAGTCCTGCCAGTTGATCGCTGCAGAATGTTTGTTACCGAGAGTTCTATGCACAGAGTGAGATAACCCACAGCCACCTTATTAAACTTCTCAGTGGCAGAACGTTATAGAAAATTAATGCATAGGGTTTGATTCACAAAGCAGTGCTAACATAGTTAGCACGCCTAAAAGCTTTGGGTGTGCTAACTACAGTGCTAAGTAGTTAGCATGGCCAAAGGTTATAGTTAGCGTGCAAAAAGTTTAGCGCCGCGCGGTGCCCCAATAACGTCGCACAGGATGCGTATAAAACGTCGCAACATTATAGATGCACCCAATGCGACAGTTTAGACGCATCCGGTGCGACGTTATCGGGGCACCGCGCGGCACTAAACTTTGCGCACGCTAACTTAGCGCGCCATAAGTTACTTTAGATGTGCTATGGGCTTTTAGGGCGGGCTAACTAAGTTAGCACTGCTTTGTGATTCAAGCCTGTAGTGTCAATAAGATTAATATTTCTTGAGGATTATGCATTTGTGATTATTATCTGTGTGTGAGAAGAATGGGCTGAAATACAATGGGATGCGAAAGTTTGGGCATCCTTGTTAATCGTCATGATTTTCCTGTATAAATCGTCGGTTGTTGCAATAAAAAATGTCAGTTAAATATATCATATAGGAGACACACACAGTGATATTTGAGAAGTGAAATTAAGTTTATTGGATTTACAGAAAGTGCAATACTTGTTTAAACAAAATTAGGTAGGCGCATAAATTTGGGCACCACAAAAAAGAAATCAAATCAATATTTAGAAGATCCTCCTTTTGCAGAGATTACAGCCTCTAAACGCTTCCTGTAGGTTCCAATGAGAGTCTGGATTCTGGATGAAGGTATTTTGGACCATTCCTCTTTACAAAACATCTCTAGTTTATTCAGGTTTGATGGCTTCCGAGCATGGAAAGCTCTCTTTAACTCACACCACAGATTTTCAATTATATTCAGGTCTGGGGACTGAGATGGCCATTTCAGAACGTTGTACCTGTTCCTCTGCATGAATGCCTTAGTGGATTTTGAGCAGTGTTTAGGGCCGTTGTCTTGTTGAAAGATCCGGTGCAGCTTCAGCTTTGTCACTGATTCCTGGACATTGGTCTCCAGAATCTGCTGATACTGAGTGGAATTTATGCGTTCCTCAACTTTGACAAGATTCCCAGTCCCTGCACTGGCCACACAGCCCTACAGCATGATGGAACCACCACCATATTTTACTGTAGGTAGCAGGTGTTTTTCTTGGAATGCTGTGTTCTTTTTCCTCCATGCATAACTCCCAAATAACTCAATTTTAGCTTCATCAGTCCACAGCACCTTATTCCAAAATGAAGCTGGCTTGTCCTAATGTGCTTTAGCATACCTCAAGCAGCTCTGTTTGTGCTGTGGACGGAGAAAAGGCTTCCTCTGCATCACTCTCGCATGCAGCAGCTCTTTGTGTAAAGTGCGTGGAATGGTTGAATGCTGCACAGTGACTCCATCTGCAGCAAGATGATGTTGTTGGTCTTTGGTGCTGATCTGTGGGTTGACTCTGACTGTTCTCACCATTCGTTGCTTCTGTCTATCCGGGATTTTTCTTGGTCTGTCACTTCAAAATGACAAATTTATGTACCTGCCTAATTTTGTTGCACATTTATTGCACACTTTCTATAAATCTAATAAACTTAATTTCACTTCTCAAATATCACTGTGTATGTCTCCGATATGATATACTGTATTTAACTGAATTTTTTTATGGTAACAACCAAACGATTTATACAGGAAAATCATGATGATTAACAAGGTTGCCCAAACTTTTGCATCCCACTGTATGCAAAATGTCAAAATATAATAACATCCAGTCTGGCCCAGGGGCTGACTCTGAGATCCTGCCCTAAAAGCTGGAGCATTCAAAAGGAACAGGCTTAACCATTTATGCCTCCAGGACGTAGTACCTACGTCCAGGAGGCCACGTGCGCATCCGCGCACTCCCGCGGCCGATTGCGCGCGTGCACGCGCACTCCCGGCAGCGGATTCGGTAGCCCAGGAATCAATGTATCGGGCTATGGTGCCCGATCACTGATTCCTCTCCCCCGCTGAAAAAGCGACAGATTCTCTCGGAAGCTACGCTTTTTCTGAAGCTGTGTCCCTCTAAGCGTACATTGTACGCTTAGAGTGACGTCATGTAAACAAACTCGAGATTGCCATCTTGTGGCCAAAAAGTAAAACTACAAGTAAAAGTAAAAAAACATTACAATACACAAATATTTCCCCCAATAAAACACTATTTATATCCCACCCTCCCAAAAATGCCCACATAAAATGTTTAATAAAAAAAAAACAAAAAACATTACTATAAAAAAAAAAAAAAAAAACAACAACACATAAATATTTACCTAAGGGTCTAAACTTTTTAAATATCTATGTAAAGATGAAATATTTCTCTCATTTTTTGTTTATAAGCTTGTAAACAGTGATGGATGCAAAACGGAAAAAATGCTCTTTTATTTCCAAATAAAATATTGTCGCGATACATTGTGATAGGGACATAATTTAAACGGTAACCGTGACATATGGGCAAATACAATACGTGGGTTTTAATTATGAAGGCATGTTTTATTTTATAACTATAATGGCCGAAAACTGACAAATAATGAATTTTTTAATTTTTTTTCTTATTCTTCCTGTTAAAATGCATTTACAGTAAAGTGGCTCTTAGCAAAATGTACCCCCCAAAGAAAGCCTAATTGGTGGCGGAAAAAACAAGATATAGATCAGTTCATTGTGATAAGTAGTGATAAAGTTATAGGCTAATGAATGGGAGGTGAACATTGCTCGGATGCATAAAGTAAGAAACGACTGAAGGCTGAACTGGTTAAACTCCACCCCAGTCCTCCGTTTTACCATCGTAAGGATTACAAAATTATGGTATGAGGGCAGAGCTGGCTGCCATTTTGTTTGAACTCTGATCCGGAAACAAAGAACTTTCCATATGTTTAGACTTCCACACAAAGGGACATATTTCTTCCGAACTTAAAGAGAACCTGTACTGAGTAAAAATATTTAAAATAAACACACGAGGTAACTTCAAATGAACATTACCTTGCCATCAGTTCCTCTCAGAAGCTAACCATTTTCTTCTGACAATAATCCCTTTCAGTTCTGACAACATTTTGTCAGATCTGAAATCTATCAGTTGCTGTCAGTTATATATCAGTTGCTGTCAGTTATAGCTGAGAGGAAAACTGATGTACCGAGTAATGTCCATGTTTCCCTATGGCTCAAGTGGGCGATGTTACAGTTTGACTGCGTGCTGACCAGAAAGCTGTTATGGTGTAATGGCCATTTTCAAAATGGAGGACGGAAAATTCCCTTGATCACAGTGAACAAACAGGACGCGGGACAGGAGAAAGACACTGAGGAGTAGACTACATGGGAGGTAAGTATGACTTGTGTATGCTTATTTTGACTTTTAATTTTCAGTTCAGGTTTTCTTTAAGTATCCGTTTATTTTCTTTCCCTTTTTATTTTACACTGGGTTACTCTTCTCTATATTTGTTACCATGATTTTCTGTACATATTAATTATTTATATTGCATTTATAATAAAAAGACCTTAAGTCATTGTTTGTCTCAGCTGCAACCTGCTATCCAGGCAAGCAGAAAGAATAAGAATCCTAGCCTTCCTGAGATTCTCTACCCAGAAGTATGGTACATTTATAGCCAGAGTAAAATGTTTTAACAATCTTTATTTGCAGGTTAAGAATAGTCAGGATGGGGTTCCCTTCTCCCAGAAAAAAAGGGACGGTGGTAGCTTTGTACCCAGAAATATTGTAGTTTTGTATACTTGTAGCGCACACACGTCCCCCTAGCCTGTCTGCTGCCCAATTCCAGCGGTTTCAGCCCATCAGTTGCATCCACGAGGTTGGATGGTCTGTAGGTTGAAATAGATTGGAAGGCATTGAGCATTCCAGCCCCTAGGGGGTCTGTGGTAATACTGCTTGCTTGGCAGTTGGAAACAGCTGTTATTTCCCACAATGCAACGAGGTTCAAAGACAGCAAACTGTCAGGACCATGGCCGTGACATCACACTGTGGGAGGGGTTTCACCACAATATCAGCCATACAGAACCCTCTAATGATCTATTAGAGAATCTGTAAAGATTTCTCATAGGAAAGGGGATATCGGCTACTGACTGGAGTCACTCCGAGTGAAGTTCAATCCTTGGTTAAAGTTCCTCTTTAAATCGGCAAAATATTATGTACTTATTTGACCTGGGCTTGACAAAGCGGAAAATGTAAAGGTGAAGCTGTACTGTTTATGTCTGGTAAGAAAGAAAACAGGCCTCGTGCTTGAGATGGCATTAAGAAGAGTTATATCTGTTCCTGGCACAGCTGCTGAGACAATAAACACAAGTCGCTGTTAACGTGTTACTTTATAAACCCTGCCTTTGTTTGGAAATTAGATATTGCACTTGTGAGCTGTTGTCTTGCTTTGTTGATAGGTTATGCCTCAGCGAAAGCTTTTTCAGTAACGTGTCACGGCAGAAATGAGCCTGGCTCTGCCTTTCAGTTTAATGGTTTAAAGTGGATTGACGCGCACCACCCAACACCCATATGTGTCGAGGGGCGGGGCCAGACGTATGTCAAGGATGCGCAGTAGTGTAGATCCTTTAGCTAAAATTTAAAGAGAAGGTGTAAGGAAAAAAGTGCCCCTGTGGGGTACTTCCCTTGGGAGGGGGAATCCTCTGGATCCTAATGAGGCATCCCTCGTCCTGCTATGTAGTGCCGGTGCAGCGCTGGCTCCCCCCGAAAATCCGCTGGCAGCAAGCTTGTCGGCGGAGGTACCCCTGCAGCACACGACGATACTTACCTCAGTCAGACTCGTATTTACCTCTCAGAAACCTATAGGCACAGATATCCTGACTTCACCGTTCATGAAGGGGTGTAACAATGAACCCTCCAAGGGATGCCACTGCAGGGGGCCCCAGAAGCCTCAGGGGCCCTGTGAGGGGGAGAAGTCTCTTTCCCTATCCTGAGAGACTGACAACTAAGGGCACAGAGAGAAAAAACTTTCTGCTCTCTGCACAATTGTTCTAATGACTTCATCTGTTCAGCCACAGATAAGGAATCATACAAAGTTTTGTAGACAAAGATTTCTAGACAGTCCCTATTCAGTGTGCAGCAGGCTCTTGTGTACAGTGCCCAGCCCCCAACCTCTCTACCCCTCCCCAAGTGCTGTGTACTGTAGGGTTGCTGGAGAAGTCGGCAGAGACAGTTCTGTTCCATCAAAGATGGACAGAGTGAGTGTAATAAGCTGAGGCTGGGAGTACACTTGTCTGTCGGTTTTATGTGTGCGTTTTCTCAGTTTACCTGTGCAGAAAGAGAGGGGAGGATGGGGGGCCCCATCCAAGTTTCGCAGGGGGGCCCAGTGATTTCTGGTTACGCCCCTGTTCATGAACCTACCCCCCCCCCTCCAAAACTGCAACACAAGTGAGCTGGCTGTCGTAGCTGTCACTTCTCCCTTACTTCCCTCACCCGTCAAAGTTTGCCACAGGTGCCCCTTAGTATTAAGCAGCCAGAAGTACCCTCAATATAAAGTAGCTAGAGGTGCCCCCAAGTATTAGCAATATTAAGTAGCTAGAGGTGCCCCTGACTGAAGGGAGATCTCCTCAGTGGAAAGAGCAGGGTGAGTAACCTCTCATTTGTACTCTCAGCAGGACTCTGCATAGAGAAGGAAGGAGGGAGGTGCTAGGGGAGGAGAGTGAGCTGCTTTTCCACCATCAGGCGCCTGTAGGCACATGTCTACACTGCCTTATGGTAACTCCGGCCCTGACCTCTGTGATTCAGCGCAGGCACAGTACAATATTCCCCCTTGGGCTTTGGCGGAAATAGCCCAGTAAAGGCAGCAAATGTGCACCCAGTATTAGTAACTATTAGTAACACCCCCTGCCCACTTCTGCAGTTTAGATAGCCAGATGTTTAGGTAGGTCTAGGGTGCCAAGACATCTGTGCCTATGGGTTCCTGTGATGTAAATCCGGGCCTGGCTAGCACCTCTTCCTGGACCCCCCACCCCTCTATCCAAAAGCAGTTGCGGTAGGTCCCCTCAAAGTATAGGTAGCCAGATTTGCCCCCAGTGTTAGGAAGGTTGCCCCCTCAGGTAAAATAGCCAGTTGTACCCCCAGTATTAGGCAGCCCCCCATGCCGAGGTGCAGGGCAGTTTCTATCCTTTTTGCCACTCAGGCAAGAAGACCTGTGTCACCCCCCCCCCCCCCAAAAAACAAAAAACAAAACACATAGAGACAGAAGGAGGCACAGGGGGACAGAGGTGGCCTGGGGGATAAAACGAGGCACAAGGAGACAGAAGGAGGCACAAAGGGGGACAGAAGGAGGTACATGGAGACAGCCGTAGGCACAGAGGGACAGAGGTGGCATGGGGGATAAAACAAGGCACAAGGAGACAGAAGGAGGCACAAAGGGGGACAGAAGGAGGCACAAAGGGAGACAGAATGAGGTACACAGAGACAGAAGGAGGCACAGGGGGACAGAGGTGGTAGGGGAATAAAAGGAGGCACAAGGAGACAGAAGGAGGCACAAAACGGGGCAGAGGGAGGCACAAAGGGGGTCAGAAGGAGGCACATAGGGAGACAGAATGATGTATGGGGGGTGGGAGAGGTGCCACAGAGGCACACAGTGGTGGCTGCCTGCAACTTACACTATCCAGACCTTGTGTTGTCTGCTCTCCAGGGAGCTGCACGGCTGCTGCTCCTCAGGATACAGAATTTCCTGCTTCTGCACACATGCAGCAGAAGCAGGTATTTGAAGACCCATAGAGGCTGGGTTTAATCTTGGGGTGGGGCCAAGGCCGGCGCTACCATAGAGGCAAAGGAGGCAGCTGCCCCAGGGCCCCAGAGCTTGTAGGGGCCCCCAGTGGCTACAAGAGGAAAAAAAATTCAAAATCGGCCTTATAGTTTTTGAGAAAATCGATTTTAAAGTTTTAAAGGAAAAAAAAATACACATTTAAAAACCTGCCGACTTTAATGGTTAATAGCAAATCCACCTTAAATGCTAGAAACCCTAAATTTGCAGGATATGTTAAGGAGATCATTAGGAATAAGAGGAAAAAACAATTTTTTTCAAATAACCCTCCAGGACAGGTGCTACATATGAGATTTAGGCCCGCCCCCAACAGGAAACACAAAGATCTAGCTCTCTATAAGTTCCACCTCTAATCTCTACCTGCCAGTTCTTTGTGTTTCCTGTTCCGGGGAACACCTAGCTCTCTAGCTAGGGAAGGTGGTCAGCAGCCAGGCAGTGCTGAGGCCATCTAAGAACTAGTATGTGGGGTAGCCCTATCCTGGTTTGGTCGGAGGTTACCTGTATCCACGGTTGTGGAAGCCTTTGGTGGAGTCGGCAGGTGCACGGCAGCCAGGGGAGCGACTTTGGAGACAGCTAAGGCGGAGGCCATACGCCCGACGGAAGAGGCTAACACCAAGCGGAGGCGGAATGGTGGCCTCGGGAAGGAGCGGTGAGCATTGCAGCGTGTCCAGACGGAGGCGAGGGCATTAGCGCTGTGGATGTGGAACTTCCGCCCTCACGGTGATGTCACGTCCGGTGACGTCACTTCCGGATCCGGGTCGGGCGCCTGTTTAGAGGTCGCGGCGTCCATCTCCACATGCGGTGGCGTTCTTGGAGGAGATGGACGCGAAACAGAAGACGGCAGATCAGGTAAGTGGGGCAGAGTCGGAGGACAAGCGCCCGTCTGATCTGCGAGGTCTGATGTTGCTGGCTGGATCATGCAGGTCTGGCATGCGGATGATGGCTGATATTATTTGCCGCTGTCTGATCTGGTGGTCTGAGCAGGGAAGCAAGTATATGCGCATATCTGATAAACGGCAGTTTTTGATTCATTGCTGCATACCCTGTGATTGGGGGTTATTATTATGCTATTTAAACACATGTCGAGTAAGATAATAGCATGTTACCTTAGAGCTAGACAGACTTAATCATTTGTTCACTTATTGGCCACAATGTATTAAGGGTTATTATGCAATAATCCAGACTTAGATATGTTTTGACCATGATGGTCTTATTCATCTCTGTGACTTAGTAAAATAGTGGCTGATTCAGCTGGATTTTTATCAATATAATATGCTCATGTATGGAACATTGAGTAGAATCCGGTATTGATTGCATTATTTGTATGTTTTCCAGGATGCTATGGAGTCTGATAGCTCTGATAGGCCCAGGAGTTGCATTTTATGTAATAAACCTCTACAACTACACTGGCCGAAAGCATCATGCCAAAAATGTATATCAAGTATTATTAATGAAGATAACACTGCTTCCTGTAAAGACTTTATGTTTACAATGCGCCAAGAGATGGTGGAAACTTTTAAGGCCTTTAGGGAAAGTTTGCCAACCACCTCAGGGCAGGAGCAGCAGACGAGACAGATAAGTTAACCTAAAAAGGCTACTAGAAAGTCACCCAGAGTAATCTACTCCTCAGAAGAGGAACAGGAAAGTCATCAGGAGACCGGGGAACCGGATTCTAGGTCTGCTGAGGAGTTTTCAGAACAGGAAGAAACTGATGAGGCATTCACATCATCTAGATTTAAATTCGCGTCAGAAGAAACGGAGGAATTGCTTAAAGCAATCTACTCAACCCTTGACATACCGCAAAGGAAGATAGCTGAGAAATCGTTACACGATAAATTGTATTTGGGCATGGAACCTTCGGAACAATTATGCTTCCCGGTTCATAGCTCAATGAAAAATGTAATATCTTTACAGTGGAAGGAACCTGAGAAAAGACTATTTATCTCAAAAGGATTTAAGAGAAGGTTTCCATTCTCAGAAGAGGATGCTAAATTGTGGGAGTCATGTCCCAAGCTGGACGTAGCTTTCAGTCAGGTAGAAAAAGATAACGAACTCGCATTTGAGGACCTGGGTCGTTTAAAAGATCCAGGGGACAAGAGGATTGAATTCTCACTAAAGAAAGCCTGGTCAGCTAGTGCGACTAACTTTAAGCCAGCCGCAGCAACTACCTGCGTTTCACGTACCATGTCTGTATGGTTAGAAAGAATAAAAAAATTGGTGAATGAGGATGCACCAAAAAAGGATATTCTAGAAGCAATTGAGGTAGTTGAAGGGGGTAACGATTATGTGATTGATGCGGCCTCAGAATCCTTGAGAGTAACTGCAAAATCCACAGCACTTATAAATAATGCAAGACGTAACCTATGGTTGAAAACATGGGATGGTAGCCAGACATCAAAGGCTAGGGCTTGTAGCCTTCCTTTTTCTGGGGATTTACTGTTGGGGCCACAACTGCAGGAGGTGTTAGAGCGTACAGCCAGTAAAAAGACAACTTTTCCCAAGAAACGGAAATTTGAGCCTAAAAAGAAACCGTTTTTTCGGAGAAGACAAACACAAGGCAGAGAACAGCAGAGACGTAAGCCTTGGGCAAACAATAGGGGGTTCCCCAAGAAAAATCCGTTGTTTAGAACAACGGAAAATAAGGATAAACCATGACGCCAGCAAGGTGGGAGGAAGATTAAAGACATTTCTATTGGGTTGGAAGGAAATGACAAAGAACAAGTTCATTCTAGACCTAATAGAAAACGGGTACAAAATCCAATTTTCAAGATCTCCTCCCAAACGATTTTTAATGACTCAATCCCCCAGAGTGCCAGAGGAAAAAAACGCTATGTTACAAATAGTACAGGATATGCTGGCAAGAGAAGTAGTATGCAAGGTCCCAGTAGATCAGGAGAAACAGGGGTTCTATTCAAGAATTTTTTTGGTAAAAAAAACCACGGGGAAGTATCGGCTGATACTAAACCTAAAACCTCTGAATCCTTATATAAGGTACGAGAGATTCCGAATGGAGACAGTCTTTACAATGCGAAACCTTCTATCTCCAGGCTGTTTTATGATCAATATCGATCTAACAGATGCCTATTGGCATATCCCAATAAGAAAAGAATCTCAAGCTTTCCTTCGGTTTTCTGTAAAGACAAGTTCAGGTCTAGAACATTTTCAATTTTGCTGTCTCCCATTCGGTATCTCTTCAGCACCCAGAATATTTACAAAAGTAATGGCGGAGATAGTGGGGGCTTTACATCTAAAGGGTATCCTGATAATACCCTATCTGGACGATTTGCTGGTAGTGGCCGACAGTATACACAAACTGGAGGACCACAAGAGTTCAGTAATGGATCTCTTAGAACAGACGGGGTGGCTAGTGAATCGACAAAAATCAAATCTGATTCCAACGCAAGAAATCCAATTTTTGGGATTCAGAGTAGATTCACTGTCTCAGAGATTATATCTGCCACAGGACAAGGTAATAAAGCTCCAGACTTTGATACATCAGTGTCAGGGAGAAAAAAGTACAACTATAAGACTTGTGATGAGGCTGATTGGTTTTTTAACCTCCACAGCTCCAGCAGTATATTGGGCACTGATGCATATAAGACCACTACAGCAGTGGTTGCTGCAGAATTGGAAGGGAGTCCAGTCAGATCTGGATCGGACTCTTTCGATGCCAACAGTTGTCAAGCAGTCCCTAAATTGGTGGCTACAGGAGGACAATTTAACAAGTGGTCGTCTATGGAGGTGTCCAATAACAAAAGTACTAACGACAGATGCCAGCCTCACAGGTTGGGGGGCCCACATAGAAGGCATATGTTTACAGGGCATCTGGTCAAGGGAAGTGATGACGCAATCATCCAACTTTCGAGAATTACGGGCAGTAAAGGAGGCACTGACTCATACAGTAGACAGAATAAGAGGTCACCATCTCCAAATCCGGTCAGACAACATTACAGTAGTAATGTATTTAAACAAACAGGGGGGCACGAAATCGGAACCACTCCTAACACTAGTACTGGAGATATTGAACTGGGCAGAACAAGATCTACAGTCAATCTCAGCGGTACATCTCAAGGGTTCGCTAAATACTATGGCAGATCTCCTGAGCAGAAAGAAACTGTCAAATTCAGAACTAAGTCTAAGTCCAAAAATATTCAAAGAGCTGACACAGAGATGGGGCCATCCACAAATAGATTTGTTTGCCAACTGGGAGAATACTCACTGCAGTCAGTTTTTCTCGCTAGACCCAAAAGGTGCTTTAGGGGTAGATGCGTTGGCCCAGAGATGGGACTTTCACATGGCATATGCTTTCCCTCCAATACCTCTATTACCAATACTGTTACAGAAGCTAAAATCAACAGCAATGTATCTGATATTGATTGCTCCAAACTGGCCAAAACGTATCTGGTTCCCGATGATAAAATCGATGTTGGTGGACAAACCAGTACAGTTGAAAAACAGACTCAACATCCTCAGAAAAGAAGGAGAGCGGACTCAGATTCCCAATCTTCAGCTGACAGCGTGGTTTCTGAGGGGCAAATCTTGAAAAGAAGAGGTCTATCTGACAGGGTCACAGAGACTATACTTAACAGTAGAAAGAATGTGACGAGGGCAATCTACTCAAAATATTGGAAAATTTTTTGTAGTTGGAAGAAGGATAAAGGGCTAAGATCCAATAGACTGGCCACAGTTCTGGAATTCTTGCAAGATGGAATAGAAAAAAAGTTAGCACTAAGTACCTTCAAAGTGCAGGTTGCAGCCCTTTCGGTTTTTCTTAATAGGCGGTTAGCCTTAGAACCTTTAGTTGTAAGATTTTTCAAATCAGTAGAACGTTCCAGGCCGGTATGGAAACGTTCGTATCCCAGATGGGACTTAACTTTAGTTTTGAATATGTTAATGAGTGATGTGTTTGAACCATTAAGGGATATTTCGTTAAGATTATTAACAATGAAGACAATTTTTTTGATAGCAATTACCTCAGCGAGGAGGATAAGTGAGCTGGAAGCTCTAAGTTCGGTAGAACCATTTTGTTTAGTTCTCCAGGACAGGGTAGTTTTAAAAACAACAAGTGAATTTTTACCAAAGGTAGCTACCCTATCCAATAGGATGCAGGAAATCATATTGCCATCCTTTTGCAAAAATGCCACGGATCCTAGGGAAGTTAGGTGGCATAAGTTAGATGTTAGGAGATGTTTACTTTTTTACCTAGATAGGGTAAAAGACTTTAGGAAATCTACAGCACTATTTGTTAACTTTATGGGAGCAACGAAGGGTGAAGGCATGTCCAAGGCATCTATAGCAAGATGGATTAAAGCCTGTATTAATGAAGCTTATAAACTTAAAGGAGTTCCATGTCCAAAAGAGATAACAGCACAGTCAGCTAGGTCAGTTGCAACCTCCTGGGCCTACAAAGCTGGAGCAACGGCAACCGATATCTGCAAGGCAGCGACATGGAAGACAGTGAACACCTTCATCAGACACTACAGACTAGATCTACTAGCAGCGGAAGAACAGACTTTTGGAAGAAAAGTTCTTCAGGCTGTGATCCCTCCCTAAGGTTAGTGTTATTTATTGCATATCATCTCATATGTAGCACCTGTCCTGGAGGGTTATTTGAAAAAACCAAAATTAGCTTACCTGGTAATGCTGTTTTTAATAACCCTCCAGGACAGGTGACCCACCCTAAATTTATGAAGGTATAACTATCTATATGTTGTAAACATGACCAATAAGGAGTAAATGGTTAGAGTGTTATTAATATGTGGAGTTAAAGTATTCTATCGGAACAGTTAATTGGAACAGACTGGCAGGTAGAGATTAGAGGTGGAACTTATAGAGAGCTAGATCTTTGTGTTTCCTGTTGGGGGCGGGCCTAAATCTCATATGTAGCACCTGTCCTGGAGGGTTATTAAAAACAGCATTACCAGGTAAGCTAATTTTGGTTTTCAAAAAGACCTTATAGTTTTTGAGAAAATCGATTTTAAAGTTTCGAAGGAAAAAAGTATACTTTTAAATGCGGTAAATGTCACTTTTAGTAGCAAACCTAACGGTAGTGTAATTTTACATGCATCAAACGAAAGCGCAATAAATTTCCTGACGGGGTTTCCAGGAGGTCCATACGCAGCCGCAGCGCTTTGGCCAGGGATCGCTATACAGCCGCAATATGGCTGTATGAAGATCCCTTTCATTTTTTCCTATTTTCACAATATTTTTTTATGTTTAGAGTGTGGGAATTTAAAAAAAAAAAAATTATGTGGGGTCCCCCCTCCAGAAAATTTTGAACCCCTTGTCCCCCATGCCGGCTGGGATAGCCAGAATTTGGAGCTCCGACCGATTGGGGCTTCACACCCTGACTATACCAGCTGCAAAAAAGGTCCCCTAATGCCGATTTTTGTTCCAGGGTATATGTTGGGGGGGCCCCCAGGTTTATTTTGCCCTGGGGCCCCATTGTTGCTTAAACCGGCCCTGGGTGGGGCTTTGTTCCAGGGACAGGGCTTAATCCAGGGGCATGGCGTCCCCCAGGGCCAATGGCACTCTAGGCAATGGACTGGATTGCCTATGCCTAAAAACGCCCCTGCCTAGGTGAGACAGCCCGATGTATCCCTCCCCTATGCAGAGTATGCTAACAGACTCGGAGTGTGGCACTTACCTGTCGGCACTGTCGGGATCTTCACCATGTCACACAGGGCATCATAGAGAAGAGACGCTGAACTTTGCGGCTTGGGGAAGATCCCGGCACCCTCCGAGTCTGTTTGCATAATCTACATATGGCAAGGAGGGGGCAATCGGGAAGGCACAGTAAATTATGTTAAATTTTGTGCAAACTCAAGCGGTTACTATAAAAGAGCCCATATATGCCATCGTCATCATTTAAAAAAATTCAAAGAAAAACTTAATTTTTCCTTTGAACTTTTAAAATCTAATTCTCAAAATCTACAAGATCTTTTTCATTTTTTTTGTTTTGTTTATACTTGTTCCCACTGTTCCCCTTTTGACCAAAGCAGCATGAATGGGGCTTAAATAGAACCAGAGACGAAGTACCCTCATGTATTTTACCATGTATATCAGTGGGAACATTAGAGAAAACACCTACCCTGCTCTCTGTTTCATTCTGCACTGCACAGCTTGTTTCTTATCAGCCCTGATAAAATCCCCAACTGAGCATTCAGTCTGCATTTGCTATAATGACTCAGCTATAATGATTCCTGAGCAGAGCCAGAAGGGGGCAGGCTTGGGCTTGAAAAGACACCAAAAAACACAGACTCAGCTATAAAGATTCCTGAGCAAAGCCAGACTGAATGCTCAGTCGGGGATTTTATCAGGGTTGATTAGAAGCAAGCTGTGCAGTGCAGAATGAAACAGAAAGCAGGGTAGGTGTTTTCTCTAATGTTCCCACTGATCTATATGGTAAAATACATGAGGGTGCTTCGTCTCTGGTTCACTTTAAGCTGTACATCTGTGAAGATAACTTTGGAAACTGTCAATATGTTGTGAAAATACTATTCTTGACTTCATCATAATTAATTTAGGTTTTTTTTAACACTTGCCTGGCCTCCTTTATTAAAATGTCCATGATGTTAGAGTAGCATTTGCCAGCCGTATCTGAAATGTACAGGCTCAGGTTGAAAGAGATCATTCCTCCAACAAGAAAAAAGAACCTGCAGGATTTAGTTCAGCCTGAAAGCTGAGATGGTGCAGAGGATACCTCCCCCCCTCCCCCCTTCACTTTGCTGACTCGACTATTTTCTCTGGTCCAATTCTTTGTCCTTAAGACTCGCAGCCAACTTTCCACTCGTTCCACTTCAGGCATTCATTCTGCAGAGGAATGTTGTCAAACATTCTCCCGGAACGCATCGCGCCCATAAAGGGCTGCAGTATGAACCGGCTCCTGTCAAAATAATCAGAGAGATCTGGAGGAGAGAGCCAACATACCTTCACCTGAGGCTGTGCAGCTTCCAAAACTGCTCTTCATGACCCGTGGGGGGCGAATGTATACATCTCCCAACTATTCAATTAGTCAGGAGCTGTGTCATTAATTGGCTGCGTGCTAATGAAATCGCAACTAATGGCTTTCATTTGCTAGCTGGGCTTCCAGGTGCTCCTCCTGATTTCTGTAAAGGCCAGAGTGGCCATGGCCTAGGGGTCTACAACACTTAGGGGTGGTGGTGGTGATGTTGGGGGAGGGGTTTGCTTAGCTTTGGTGTGTTCAGCATGGATGCTGACCCCCAGTAATTGGAATTTCAGCAAACAATTACATAGAGCATAAATAGGGAAAAAAAGAGGGTTTCAGTTGCATATAATCATTTCAAATATAATGCCGAACTTTTACTCAGTGATGAGCAAAAATTGAGTATAATCGTAATTATGCACTGTAATTTGCTAATACGATGCAAAATTGTAATGTAATGCACAATTTCGGGTAAAATCGTAATGAATTTTGTTTGAAAACGTAATCCGGAACCAAAGTTTTTCAGTTTCATGTAATTTCTGCATAATTTTATGCCGACTTTAGCGCTTAACGGAAAAGCCTACATACTGCACATGCTATCATTACCACAATTGCATATGTTAAGGACAAGGGTGGAACCAAGGCAAAAAAGTAATTTTTCAAAAAGACCTTGTAGTTTTTGAGAAAATTGATTTTAAAACTGCAAAGGAAAAATGGTTTTAACCACTTCAAACCTAAGAAGTTTTTCCCCTTATGAGCTAGAGCAATTTTTCACCTTTCAGCGCTCCTCCCTTTCATTCGTCAATAACTTGATCACTACTAATCACAACAACATGATCTATTTCTTGTTTTTTTCACTACCAATTAGGCTTTCTTTGGGTGGTACATGTTGCTAAGAATTATTTTATGCTAAATGCGTTTTAACAGGAATAATAAGAAAAAAATGGGAAAAAGTCATTATTGCTCAGTTTTCAGCCATTATAGTTTTAAAAGAACACATGCTACCATAATTAAAACCCACCTATTTTATTTGCCCATTTGTCCGGGTTATTGCAATGTTTAAAATATTTCCCTAGTACAATGTATGGCGCCAATATTTTCTTTTGCAATAAAGGTGTTTTTTTCACTTTTGCATCCATCACCATTTACAAGCTCATATTTTCAAAAACAGTTATATACCCTCTTGACATACATATTAAAAAAGTTCAGTTCCTAAGGTAACTATTTATGTATTTTTTTTCAATCGTCATTTTTTGAATGCAAAAGTTTTATTTGGGTAACTATGGGAGAGTGTGGGAGGTAAGCGGTTAATTTTAATTGCATGTGTCGGTCTTTTAATTTAAAAAAAAAAATGTATTTATGTTTAATTTTACTCTTTGGCCACAAGATGTCGTTGCGCATTATTTCATGTTAGCGTACTAAGAGTACGCTAACAGGAACTAATTGTAACGATTGTGGAACTTTCTCCGTGATCAGCGCACAACGCGTGCGCTGATACGGCGGAAATCCTCCACAAGCGTATATTTGCAGGCACCCAGCAAAAGGTGCTACGCACCCGTAGAGGGAAAATTCCTGTCGGCAGATGGCGCTGGGGAGTGCAGAGGAACCAATCCTCTGTACCTCCACAAATGCCAGACAGGAATTTGTACGAAGCGAAGAACGCAATCGCAAGAGAGGCGATTGTGAATGAGAACGAGCAAAGGGACAGGTTGTATGTGTGTGCGCCAACCTAGTCACCACCCCGTGACAGTGCACACACAACAGCAGATATGAAACAGGAACGCGATCGCGAGAGGTGCGATCGCCAGACGTGACACAGGCAGATCAGAATAGAATACGAGGGTAGCAAAGGCACAGCAAATAATACAATGAGAAGATGCGGAAAATAACAAACGCTAGCTAACCGCGAACACCGCACTCATTCGCAACAGTGCACGCGGTTATGCGCGGTCTCCACGTGATAAGCACAATACAGACAAGCACGCCTAACTAACCATCGACAGACTAAAATGAAACAGAGTATGCGAACGCTTGCTTAACGGTTACCTCGCCGAGCCTCCAGCAAGCGGTCGTAGCAGACAAGACAGACACACCAAAACAGGGACAAGCGAGAGATAGGATCCACAGCACTAGTGAAAAGTGGCTAGCACGATCCAGGTACAGAGTAGCAGAACAGAAGGATCCCCAGCGCTAGCGAAAAGTGGCTAGCGCGATCCCAGGAGACAGAACAGAAGGATCCCCAGCACTAGCGAAAAGTGGCTAGCGCGATCCCAGGAGACAGAACAGAAGAGATAGCTGGTAGCAACCGCTGCACCAGCTATACTCCAAGAACAGAGATCAGAACCATTTCCTGTCGACCACCGTTGGGACAGGACAATGGCAACAGAACAAACAAACAGATAAACAATCCTAACTGCACTAGGGAAAACCTGCCTAGCGCAGATTCAGGAATTACTCTAAGCTGATCTTCAAACAAAGAGCATGGTTGACACTCCCGGCAGGAGTGTTACACAGGACAAAATCCTTATGAACAGCCAAGCATTGTGGGACACACATAGTACTTATAGTACACGCCTCCAATGAATGTGGCCAGGCAATTTGCATGACAACGTATGCAAATTCCTCAGCAAGCACAAGCTGCAAAACTGACAGAAGCTCTTCTTTCCAGAGTCCTGCAGCATGCAAACCTACACGATGGTCAAAAGGCTGCCTGCCTGCACAGGCAGCTGAGCAAATCATCACAGTACCCCCCCCCCCCCTCCAGGGTCGAATTCCAGACGACCCTCAAAACTGCTATTAGCAACAGACTCAAACTGAAGACTCATGAAGGTCAGGACAGCCCGACAAGGTCCAATTCCAGAGTCAGTCCACCCGAAACCAACCTCATCGGAAACAGAAGCCACCGAAACATGTCCATCAGCACTACAAGTCTCAGCGTAACACCCATCAGGACTGTGGATACCAGAGAAAAAGCCATCGACACCCTCCAGACAATACCCACCACCTTCCAAGGAGCGTCCGAAAATACCAAACCTACCACAATACCTGTTCGAAGTGTCCCTTACAACACAAAAGCCACCGTTGATCTTATCCAGGGGACCAAGCAAAATTTCTCCCGGAATCTCCCAGAACCTTTTGAAGCTCCACAGAGATCCCAAGAGGGCAGAACAATCACCAGGCTCACATGGAGAATTACCAAGAACCCCCATGGAACCAATGACAATTCCGGATTCAGAATTACGAGGACACCCATCAAGATCAAGACTTTCAGGGACCACTTCTGGCCATGCAAGCAGGCAGGCTAAATCAGAACATGTCTCCACCGAGGAAGCATCTGAGTATGCTGGTAACCGAGGCACACTTGGGCTTTCTGGGTCACAGAGCACATTGGGGTACACCAGCACAGGAGAAACCTCAGGACATGTTGGGGAACTGCCAACCTCAGAGTCCGACATGAGGAAACCAAAACCAGGATCGGGCAGAGAATCATCACGAGCAATGGTCTCAAGCACTGGACTTTCAAAAGAAGACTCGGATTCAAATTCGGAAATTTCTGTGACTGCAATATCATCATTGACTACACATGACTGAAGCTCCACCAGAGCTGAAAAGGTAGCCAGCAAGGCAGCAATGCCTACGGAAGAGGGCAACACCTCAGAAGGACTTGGGGGGCAGGTGACATCTCCTACAAGTTCTGCACCCTTTGGGAGGAACTCGGAGACCTCCAGAACATCAAACAAGACCTCAGAAACATCATTATTCAAGTTTTCTAAGAAGGATTCTGTACTATCCATGTTACAGGGCAAAACTGGAACTTTATTTTGTGGACAGGGCAGATGTCCCAGGAATGGTTCCACCATAACCTGAGACTGGATCTCATCATCATGAGGGGAATGTACAGGTATATTTACTGGAACACACACTGACTCCCTAACTTTAATCTCGCTGCATCCAGAATTCTGCGTAGCAGTCAAACTAGCTTGCAACTCCAAAACTGCAGAAAAACAGGTGAGTATAGTGGCAATACCTAGACGAGCCTCTAGGGACACTGCATGGGATTCTAAGGAAGGCCACATTGACTCATCCAGAGTACAGGATGCAGAATCAGCACTTCCCTCAGAGCAAGAAAGGGACTCACAAATGTCAGTGTGATTGGACATCATATTGTTATTCATGGTACAGGGCAGGTTCAGAGAAAGCGTCTCTGAATAAGGCAAAGAAGGTTCAGTATCAGATTCGCAAAACCGAAGCGCTGTCTCACTCTTAGATTCGGCTAACAATGTCAAATCCGAGGAGCCAGGACACAAAACTTGCGAATCAAAAATCACTTTAGGTTGTGAAACTGACGCTTCCATAGCGCAAACCTCCGCGATCTGCGGAGCAGACTGCAAGGCATCCAGGACCGAAACGCTGGAGCAACTGTCCCCAGGCAACGGGCCCTCACAGGTGAGAACAGGGTGAGACAGAGACTCATTTGCAGAAGAAATGGCGACATCAACAGGATAAACTTTATTAGGCATAACAATTTTACTTTTGACGCTGCATAGTCGAGAAATTTTCCCCATAGCAGGGTCACAGACGGAAGATCTCAAAGATCTGTTTCTAAATGACAAAGGATCCCACACATCCTTGAGGAAACCGGCAGACTCATGCCGATCACAATCTGCAGGAACATCTGAGAAACAGGCATCAGATCGCACAGATTCAAACTGCACACTGTCAGGAGAGAATCCTTCAGGAATCGCACAGGAATCAACCACAGCGGCACACTCATTCATTTCAGATTGCACAAAGTCAAGACTCTCATGCTTTACCCCAGAAAGGCAGGAACAATCATCCGACAACGATGTCTCTTTATTGGAATCAATTGGTTGGTGTGTGTGCAAGTTATCCAAAATCGTCTGCCACACATAAATCACCAGATCCACATCACCCTCGTCACATTCATCGGAATCAATCAAAAGGTACATAGAATCGAGACAATCATTCAAGACATCTTCGCTTTTTGCGATGTAAAAATCGCAAAAGGCTTTCCAATCAAAATCAAATTCTTCCAGCAAGGCCCCAATATCCCAGGAAGCAAATGGGGGTTCAAACAGGCCAGTATCCAAATAATCTCCATAGGGGTGGAGTTCAGGAACAAGAACAGATTTTTGAACTGCTTTAATATAGTGTGCGATCCTACCTATAGCAGGATCCACATGAGCTTTGGATTGGGGCAAAAAAGCCGGAGACGGAACAACATCATTACAAACATCAATAGGGAGTGTTTTATTCCGATGCTTGCGTTTTTTAGTTTTTCTCTTTTTAGCCACTTTGCATGTCTGCTGTTTAAAACCTGAAGTGGCAACACACACATTGAACTGATTGTCATACTGAAAGGTTTTGCATGGAAGGGAAAGATCAGCTGACTTATCAGCAGCTACACACTCAATCAGAGCAGGTGGTAAGCCAGGCAGTTTAAACCAGTGAGAGAATATCACTGCAAGCAACTGATACAGATTACCATTCCAAGAATTGATTTTTAACAGATCATACGTCCAGGTGAACAAATCGTCTTTTAAGAGCACATAGGCAAACAGAAGAGCCGACGTGGACGGATCAGAAATCTGAAAGGTGGGATTCAGGCAAAACCTCACACATTCAGAAAGAAATTCCGCCTTGGTCTCTGAATTAAGCCTTTTAAAGCTCTTAAAGACACAGGACCCCAACTCGACAAAATCGTACAAATCGGAAATTCCGTCTACACTGGGGTTTTGGGTTTGGCTGGTCATACTGTAATGATTGTGGAACTTTCTCCGTGATCAGCGCACAACGCGTGCGCTGATACGGCGGAAATCCTCCACAAGCGTATATTTGCAGGCACCCAGCAAAAGGTGCTACGCACCCGTGGAGGGAAAATTCCTGTCGGCAGATGGCGCTGGGGAGTGAAGAGGAACCAATCCTCTGTACCTCCACAAATGCCAGACAGGAATTTGTACGAAGCGCAGAATGCAATCGCAAGAGAGGCGATTGCGAATGAGAATGAGCAAAGGGACAGGTTGTATGTGTGTGCGCCAACCTAGTCACCACCCCGTGACAGTGCACACACAACAGCAGATATGAAACAGGAACGCGATCGCGAGAGGTGCGATCGCCAGACGTGACACAAGGCAGATCAGAATAGAATACGAGGGTAGCAAAGGCACAGCAAATAATACAATGAGAAGATGCGGAAAATAACAAACGCTAGCTAACCGCGAACACCGCACTCATTCGCAACAGTGCACGCGGTTATGCGCAGTCTCCACGTGATAAGCACAATACAGACAAGCACGCCTAACTAGCCATTGACAGACAAACGTGAAACAGAGGACGCGAACGCTTGCTTAACGGTTACCTCGCCGAGCCTCCAGCAAGCGGTCGTAGCAGACAAGACAGACACACGAAAACAGGGACAAGCGAGAGATAGGATCCACAGCACTAGCGAAAAGTGGCTAGCGCGATCCAGGTGCAGAGTAGCAGAACAGAAGGATTCACAGCACTAGTGAAAAGTGGCTAGCGCGATCCCAGGAGACAGAACAGAAGGATCCCCAGCTCTAGCGAAAAGTGGCTAGCGCGATCCCAGGAGACAGAACAGAAGGATCCCCAGCGCTAGCGAAAAGTGGCTAGCGCGATCCCAGGAGACAGAACAGAAGGATCCCAAGCGCTAGCGAAAAGTGGCTAGCGCGATCCCAGGAGACAGAACAGAAGAGATAGCTGGTAGCAACCGCTGCACCAGCTATACTCCAAGAACAGAGATCAGAACCATTTCCTGTCGACCACCGTTGGGACAGGACAATGGCAACAGAACAAACAAACAGATAAACAATCCTAACTGCACTAGGGAAAACCTGCCTAGCGCAGATTCAGGAATTACTCTAAGCTGATCTTCAAACAAAGAGCATGGCTGACACTCCCGGCAGGAGTGTTACACATGATAAAATCCTTATGAACAGCCAAGCATTGTGGGACACACATAGTACTTATAGTCAGGGCCGGCCCGCTCATGAGGCGGGGTGAAACTTTTGCCTCAGGCGGCAAATTTCCAGGGGCGGCATCCGCCCGTCCGTGCGGGGAGCCGGCCGCCGAGCTGGAGGGGTAGCTGGCAGGACGGGGGTATTGGGCCTAGCGGCAGGGAGGGGGGGTCGGACCCCCCCTCCCTCGCCTGGGTCCCCCGTCCTCCGCTCCCCTCCAGCCTTACATAGAAGCAGCCGCTATTTGTAAGAGGCACGGGCGGGGAGGACTCACCTCTTCCTCGATCCAGCGTGCGCTCCACTGACGTCACTTCCTGCAACGCTGCAGGAAGTGATGTCAGTGGAGCGCACGCTGGGAAGAGGTGAGTCCTCCCCGCCCGTGCGTCTTACAAATAGCGGCTGCTTCTTTTATGTAAGGCTGGAAGGGAGCGCAGTTCGGGGGACCCAGGCGAGGGAGGGGGGGTACGACCCAATACCCAATACCCCCGTCCTGCCAGCTACCCTTCCAGCTCGGCAGCCCCCCAGAGCGCGCCCCCCCCCCCCCCCCCCCCCCACCGGGTAATTTTTTTTTTGCCTCAGGCAGCAAAAAGTCTAGGGCCGGCCCTGCTTATAATACACGCCTCCAATGAATGTGGCCAGGCAATTTGCATGACAACGTATGCAAATTCCTCGGCAAGCACAAGCTGCAAAACTGACAGAAGCTCTTCTTTCCAGAGTCCTGCAGCATGCAAACCTACACAATGGTCAAAAGGCTGCCTGCCTGCACAGGCAGCTGAGCAAATCATCACACTAATGCGTGGATGTGTTACTTCCGTAATTACAATGACCGCAGGCATCTCATAGATGCCTCTGATCATTGATACCGGCACTTTGACCATTGAACGGGAACTATGTTCCTATTCACTGATTGGTGTACTAATACACTGCAACGGAGGGGGGGGGGGGGGGGGGGGGCGCGAGCGCACGCATTCGTGCCCGCCTCCCATAGAAATGAATATCTACGCCCCTGGAGCGACTAGTGAGCAACCGCAGGTTGTAGATATATTGCCGCTGAGGCGGCTAGTGGTTAAACTGTCATTTTTCTGAGATTAAAAAACATTTTTTTTTGCATTTTTTTAAAATCGATCAAAAACGTCATGGTCTTTCTGGAAAATGTTGGTTACAACAGCATGTATGGGATCATGAAATGATCACAAAAATCTGTTGAAATCAGTTGAATGTCCAAATTGTAATTACGTACGGTCGTAATTGCAAAAACAGGGATTAGCAGATTACGATCTTCACTACTTTCAATACGTCATATAAATCTCAGGGACAAATATATAAAATTCAACACATCATGGTAGTGTCATCAAGCACAGCCAGACGCACGTTTCACGACCATGATAAATAACTTCATCAGAGGGATACAGTACAAGTACAACACATGCAGGAATCCCTTTCGTATAAAGGATCACTCAAAACCACGTTGGACTGTTTCCAAAAGAACAGGTAAGTACAAGAGGGAACTGCAAATACTGGATTATATAGGGGGACACCGATGTCAAAATGGTCTGGTCAGGTCTCCTAATAAATAGCAGAAAGAGCTGGCACATCCAAAGTAAATCTTTTTTGGTTCCATGTAAAAGCATAGGGCCAACGTTTTGGAGCCACGTAGGGCCCCTTTGTTTGCTTGGAGGTAAAAAGCTGCCATGAGGAGCAACACATGCAAAAAGGGAAGTCGATACTCGTACATACATGGATGTCACACATGGAATAAGGAATGGGATCCCCAACAAACTTGGCCTAGGAGCGCTAAGAGTATAATAAGATACGGTTCACACTGTATTGGTTTAAAGGTGCATTTTTAATAAATGTGGCAGACAGTATGCACAATACTAATAATAGATACCAGTAACTGGGTACACCTACAGAAGGTATCGGGCAAATCAGGTGCATGCAGCTTCTGGACAAATCGGGCGCTGCCATAGACTTCAATTGAAAATATCGGCAAGTCCGCGGCAAAAGGGAAATTCGAGTGCCACACGACACCCACGGTAATTATTGTTTTTGCTGCGGGGAGAAAGTTAGGGTTAGGCATCAGGATAGGGTTTTTTGCAGGGGGAATCTTAGGGTTAGGCACCACTAGGGAGGGTCTTAGGGTTAGGCACAACCGGGGTGGGGGTCTTAGAGTTAGGCACCACCGGGGGGGGGGGTTAGAGTTAGCCATCAGCAGGGCCGGCCTTAGGTTTCACAGCGCCCTGAGCGTAACCAGATTTTGGTGCCCCCCCCCCCCCCCCCACATTTATCCTCTTCGCGTGTGAGCACACACACACACATAATGGGGGGAGGGGGGGCAGATCCCTCCTTTAGTGTATATAGGCTTAGGCTACTAGTCTTGCAGTCGCAGATCCCTTTTAGTGTATTTAGGCAGCAGATCCTCCCCGACCCCCCCCCCCCCATTAGTGTATCTACTCTAGCAGCATAAGCATATTCCCCCCTTTAGCGTAGGGAGGTTGGGGAGCCTTACTTCTTGCTGGTCAGTCTTCTCTTCTTACTGTCTGCAGAGCAGTCTGCAGACTTAGTGTCAGTGTAGGTGACAGGATCCTGGGAGCAGGAGAGGACTCGTCTCTGCAGCAGCCTGAGGCTCAGCGCGCCTCCGTCCATCCTGATTCTGACATATAGCTATAAGTCCCCCCAGTATAGGTAGCCAGGCATAGGTTACCCAGTAAAGGTAGCCAGCTATAGATCCCCCCAGTATACAGTAGGTTAGCCAGGTAGGTGCCCACAGTATAGGTAGCCAGTATACTTGCCCCAGTATAGGTTAGGTAGGCATTTGTCCCAGCTATAGGTTAGATAGGTAGGTGCCCCTAGTACAGGTAAGATAGGTAGGTGCCCCCAGTGTATAGGTTAGATAGGTAGGTACCTGCAATATAGGTTAGATAGGTAACTGCCCCAGTATAGGTTAGATAGGTAGGTACCCGCAATATAGGTTAGATAGGTAGCTGCCCCCAGTATAGATTAGATAGGTAGCTGCCCCAGTATAGATTAGATAGGTAGGTGCCCCCAGTATTGGCTAGATAGGTAGCTGCCCCCAGTATAGATTAGATAGGTAGCTGCCCCCAGTATAGGTTAGATAGGTAGGTACCCACAATATAGGTTAGATAGGTAGCTGCCCCCCAGTATAGGTTAGATAGGTAGCTGCCCCCAGTATAGGTTAGATAGGTAGGTGCCCCCAGTATAGATTAGATAGGTAGGTGCCCCCAGTATAGATTAGATAGGTAGCTGCCCCCAGTATAGGTTAGATAGATAGGTGCCCCCAGTATAGATTAGATAGGTAGCTGCCCCCAGTATAGATTAGATAGGTAGGTGCCCCCAGTATTGGCTAGATAGGTAGCTGCCCTCCAGTAAAGATTCGATAGGTAGCTGCCCCCCAGTATAGGTTAGATAGGTATCTGCCCCCCAGTATAGGTTAGATAGGTATCTGCCCCCAGTATAGGTTAGATAGGTAGCTGCCCCCAGTATAGATTAGATAGGTAGCTGCCCCCAGTATAGATTAGATAAGTAGCTGCCCCCAGTATAGATTAGATAGGTAGCTGCCCCCAGTATAGGTTAGATAGGTAGCTGCCCCCAGTATAGGTTAGATAGGTAGCTGCCCCCCAGTATAGGTTAGATAGGTAGCTGCCCCCAGTATAGGTTAGATAGGTAGCTGCCCCCAGTATAGGTTAGATAGGTAGCTGCCCCCCCCCCCCAGTATAGATTAGATAGGTAGCTGCTCCCCAGTATAGATTAGATAGGTAGCTGCCCCCAGTATAGGTTAGATAGGTAGCTGCCCCCAGTATAGATTAGATAGGTAGCTGCCCCCAGTATAGATTAGATAGGTAGCTGCCCCCCAGTATAGATTAGATAGGTAGCTGCCCCCCAGTATAGGTTAGATAGGTAGCTGCCCCCCAGTATAGATTAGATAGGTAGCTGCCCCCCAGTATAGGTTAGATAGGTAGCTGACCTCCAGTATAGGTTAGATAGGTAGCTGCCCCCCAGTATAGATTAGATAGGTAGCTGCCCCCCAGTATAGATAGGTAGCTGCCCCCCCAGTATAGGTTAGATAGGTAGTTGCCCCCCAAGTATAGGTTAGATAGGTAGCTGCCCCCAGTATAGATTAGATAGGTAGCTGCCCCCCAGTATAGGTTAGATAGTTAGCTGCCCCCCAGTATAGGTTAGATAGTTAGCTGCCCCCAGTATAGATTAGAGTAGGTAGGTAGGTAGGTGCCCCCCCCCCTCATACTGGAGGTGGAGCCGCGGGGAGGGCAGCCCGACCTCTCCCTCCCTTCCTCTCCGGGCCGCCCTCCGTGCTCCCCCCTCCGATGCAGACTCGGCAAGTTATGCACAGAGAACAGCGGGAAGTGAGAGGCGCCGGCGATCGGAACCAGGGAGGTGAGTTCTCTGTGCATAACTTGCCGAGTCTGCATCGGAGGGGGGAGCACGGAGGGCGGCCCGGAGAGGAAGGGAGGGAGAGGTCGGGCTGCCCTCCCCGCGGCTCCCCCCTCCATCACGGCGGCCGCATGTTTGCTCCCCAGCAGCGGCACCAGGGGGCGGAGCGAGACGGACCCAGACGGGGCCGCAGCAGCCACATGCAGCCAGGTGGCAGGAGCGCCCCCTGGAAGCCGGCGCCCTGAGCGATCGCTCCGGTCGCTCAGGTCAAAGGCCGGCCCTGGCCATCAGTAGAGGTTCTGTGTAAGAGTAGGGTTAATTTTAGCTATTGTAAAATATTGGTTACAATTACCGATATTTTACTAACGGTAAATAATATGTAAATTTACCGATACTTACCGATACGCTACCGAATTTCCCAATTTTCCATGGCACCCGAAATTCACGTACGCCCTACAGAAAAGTTGATGTTTGCACATTATCATCACTTTCATAAATGCAACAAGAAAAATGGTGACATTCATCAAATCGCCTAATCATCCCCTCTACAAACAGGCCACCGTATCTCCGGAGTTCATGCAAAGTCCGTACTCAGGCTCCACAAGAAGTCTACAGAGAGAGACGAACTATGGCAGCTGAACAGCAATGTCCATTTATTCCACAACAGTGGGCGTATTGTCCCCCCTCTCTCCAGCCTGCGCCGAGGGTGATAAATGTGACTTTTCTAATGTGCATTAGGTGATATGTGACACTTGTTTTAGCTACTGTTCCGCTGTAAATAGCCTCATTGTGCGCTCTCTATAAATCCATAACATGTCAGCAACAGCCTCTCCATCAACACCTGAGAGCTTGTTGTTCCCTAAAGTGGCCGAACTTAATGCCGCATGATCTGGCTGCACCAATTAAAATGAGATTTCATCCAGAGAGTAGATAATACACGACAGAGTAACGCGAGAAGGTGGCTTCTGTGTGGTATGCAGAGACTGAGCTACGCTTTACCAATATGCAGGACCGGCCTAATCCTCCGGGAGCATCCTGCTAGCATCTCTAAGGAACTACGCGTCCCACAGGACACCTACAAGGGCATACTGAGATCTGTAGTTCCAGCTGGAAGTTGCGGACGTTGGTGTTTGATTCTATTCCTTCCCATCTCATTCCCAAGCTCTCCTCAACCTTTATTCTTGCACAAATATCTCTTTTTAACACATCCCAATCTACTGGATTTTTTCCATCCCTCCTTTGCAAAAGCAATTAGTAGACCAATGTTCAGAAAAAAGACCTTCTTTAGATACCCCAGCCCTTGTGATCCAGCACCCCGTTTCACTTCTCCCTTTCTCTATGAAATCACTGGAATTAAATATCTACTCTACTTCTCTGCTAACTCCTTGTTTGATTAGTATCAGTTTTGCTTTTGCCCCATTCTACCATTCCACCAAAACAGCCCGCACCAAAGTGCTAATAATTTCCTTATAGCTAAATCCAGAGTCCACATTTTTTTTTAATCATTATTCTTGATCTGTCCACAATATTTATTACTGTGAAGCAGGGATGCCCGTTGCAGATTGCGATCTACCGGTAGATCACAAAGGACTTTTGGGTAGATCCTGCACTGCCCACCTGAGTGATGTACACATCGTACTCCGTTGCTGCCCTTGCCACTGCTCCTTAAGCAGTCCTCAGAGCAGTGTGCCGCCCCCACCGCCACTACTTGGGCATCCTCACCAGTATGTCGCCCCCACCGCCGCTGCCTGGGCATCCTCTTCCTTGTAGTACCAGACCTCAGATCAGTGCGACAGCAGAGACAGAGAAGGGCGCACATGCTGCTTGCGCCCGGTTTACTACGAATGCAGAAGTGAGCGATGACATCACTTCCGCATTCGTAGTACACCGGGTGAGAGCAGCATGTGCGCACTTCTCTGTCTCTGCTGTCGTGCTGATCGGAGGTCTGGTACTACAAGGAAGAGGATGCCCAGGCAGCGGCAGTGGGGGCGACATACTGGTGAGGGTGCCCAATTAGCGGCAGCACACTGATCTAAGGACTGGTATGGCACCCAGCAAGCACCCTGCCCCTGCAAGCCAGCACCCTGCCCCAGAACACCAGCACCCTGCCTGTGCAAGCCATCACCCTGCCTCAGAACACCAGCACCCTTCCCAAGCCAGCCAGCACCCTGGCCAGCCTACATCATGCACCAGCCAGCACCCTGCCCCAGCCACCTTCCTGCACACAGCCCCCAGCAAGCACCCTGTACCCAACCAGCAATTGGGGGACAGCTATGGCTGCCTAATATATAGGAACACATCATGTGTACATGGCTACTTAATTCTTTTATCTGAGAAACATGGCTACTTAATTTATGTATGCAGGACGTCTTGGCTACTTAAAGGAGAACTTCAGCCTAAACAAACATACTGTCAAGTTATATTAGTTATGTTAATTAGAATAGATAGGTAATATAATCTCTTACCCACCCTGTTTTAAAAGAACAGGCAAATGTTTGTGATTCATGGGGGCTGCCATCTTTGTCATGGGGGCAGCCATCTTTTTGGTTGAAAGGAGGTGACAAGGAGCAGGAGACACAGTTCCAACTGTCCTGTGTCCTGATAACTCCTCCCAACTGCTTGCGCTAGGCTTCAAATGTCAAATTCAAAATGTAAAAAAAAAAAATTGCACCAAAACAGCAGAACGAGAACAACAAAATCAGAAATCCCATCATGCTTTGCACAACATCAGGGGAAAAAAGCCTGGGCAGTTTTCTTCTGTGCAGCTAAAAATGAGGCTTGGATAAGAGAAACAAAGTTCTGATGCTGTGAAACTGTTAAAGAAACACCAAGCCTTTTCAGTGCTGCTGAGTCGATTTTTAGTCCGAGGTTCACTTTAATCTGTTCATCTTGATGCACCTGCCTATTTAATTTGCTTAATGTGAGGCACCTGGTTACTTAATTCTTTTATCTGGAGGTGTGTGACTATTTATTTATTTTGTCTGGAATATTGTGACAACTTTATTTTTATTGGGCGGGACATGACTATTTGCTGAATTATCTGATGGCATGTGACTACTTCATTCTTTTACCTGGAGGCATATGACTACTTTATTACTTTATCTGGAAGCCTGCAACTATCTAATTTTGAGGCACATGGCTAGTTCATTCTAACATATAGGGGACCATGGCTCCTGTATGTATGTATATACTCGAGTATAACAAAAGTTTGCTTTCCTAAAACAGAAAGAATTTGCGATAATTCAGGTTAGAGTGAGCTCGAGATGTCTCCCAGAGCATCACTGCTGAATATATGCAAATTAACCATTCTACCCTTAGAAGCTAAACACACCTCCAGAACCGCTGGAATGCAATGATGTGTCAGCTTGTTAATATGTACAGAGCCATAATAATCCAACATGCATACAGGGCCGGGCCGAGGCATAGGCTGGAGAGGCTCCAGCCTCAGGGCGCAGTGTAGGAGGGGGTGCAGAATTCATTCAGCTGTCATTCCTAATTGTGTTTGAAACAGAAAGAAATAAGAAAAGGGGATACGTAGCAGTGACTGAAAGCCAGATAACTAGATATTAAGGTGTTGGGGAGGTTGTGGGCCCTGTGGCGCCTCTTAGTATAATAGCAATTAATGTGTGATGGCTGGGGTGGCAGGAATGGAGGGGCGCATTTTGGTGTCTCAGCCTTGGGTGCTGGAGGACCTTGTCCCGGCTCTGCATGCATACAGACTGTTTCGGATTGTTTGATCCTCATCAGTGCATGGCATGGATTAATTTGGCTCTATGGAGTAGGGCTTGTAAACCGAGAGGTACAGACTAACCAGCGAGCTCATGGTGACCCAGAACTCATTGGAGTGTGTAAGGGACTACAATGGTCCTAAAAGCCCCCTTACTAAGATGTTAAGAAAAACAAAAGTTTGCTTTCCTAAAACAGAAAGAATTTGCGATAATTCAGGTTGGAGTGAGCTCGAGATGTCTCCCAGGCACCACTGCTGAATATATGCAAATTAACCATTGTACCCTTAGAAGCTAAACACACCTCCAGAACCGCTGGAATGCAATGATGTGTCAGCTTGTTAATATGTACAGAGCCATAATATACTCGAGTATAAGTCTAGAAATTTAGGTCTGATTCACTTTATAAAAGTATAGGGGTTGATTTATACACGAGTCACTGGCAACACTGCACATGCTGAGTATTGTGTGTACTAATAGTGACATTCCCATTTGCAGCAATTTCCCCAGTGGTACGTGATACTTTGAGGAAAGGAAATGTCAAGAAATCACAGGTGTGAAAGTCCTGGCCACAACAATTAACAAGGAAAGGGGCGGGGGATACTGGGCTGCAGGAAATGGGGGGGGGGGTTGAATAATTGCTGCACTTAGGGCACAGGAGGGGTTAATGGCTGCAATACTGTATGCAGTTCAGTCATTAACCCCTCCTGGTCCCCAAGTGCAGCCATTAACTTTGCTGGGTAGACTTATACTTGAGTCAATAAAAAATACCAGCTTAAGAGTGTTGAATATTGGAGTTGACTTACACACGAGGTCGTCTTGTATTTAAGTATATAGGGGTATGTATCTGGGGGGCATTTTAAACTGGTATTTGGGTAACCCAGTTGCTTAATTCTAGTATCTAGGGACACATTTGTCCTATCACAGTAGTGCAGGTTGCAGATAAAAGCTAAACTGCCTATCTGGTAGTTCTGAATTGTAGTCTTCCATTTCTTGTTGGACTGACCCCTTCCAACTTGAACAGGGATTGGGGGGGGGGGGGGGGGGGGCGCAATTTCAGTCTTTGCCATAGGCTCCGTATTACCCAGATACGCCTCTGTTTGTATGTTCTCCTTGTGTCTGCGTGGGTTTCCTCCGGGCACTCCAGTTTCCCCCCACATTCCTAAAACATACAGATAAGTTAACTGGCTTCCCCCTAATATTGTCCCTAGACTATGATACATCCATTGACTTATAACTATGGTAGGAATGAGATTGTGAGCTCCTCTGAGGGACAGTCAGTGACTCTGTACAGCGCTGCGGAAGATGCCGGCGCTACTAAAATACTAAATAACAATAATCTCTCCCTCTTCGCTCACTTCACTGTAATCCCGTCCTATTTTGCTGCAGCCTAAACTTTTCTTATTCTGGAAAGCTTTCCACTACCACCACCCCCCCCCCCCTCCTTTATGAGGTGGAAATAATGGATGAGTGGCATGAATGGCTGGCCAGGAGGGTCCGAGGAAAAAGGCCTCGCTTTCCACAAACTGACAGGTCTTTGTTTACCTCCAATGTCGAAGAGAGAAGAAAAAATACAGAAAGACTTTTATAGTGGCTGCGTGAACAGCGAGTTTAACAGATACATGTAACAATTAATGCCATTTTGCTTCGCGCTGGCCGCCGCAGTCAGGTGACCAGCACAAGAGGCTCAGTGTGTGTGTGTGTGTGAGGGGCGATTCATGGAAAGCTATGTGTGCCCCCTTTTCTACAACTCCAATCATTATCAATCAGGGGATCTATAGAGCAGGCTTCAGAAACACAGTATTCTTTCACAGGCCGGTGGTAGACGAGGTTACAAAGGCCACAAAAGGAGTTCTGTTCACCTAGAGAAATAAAAAAAAAGGCTAAAAGAAATACTCAGCGAGGGACGGAGGTACGTTGTGTATTGAGGCTTCTGTCTACAAAGATTCAAAAAATATTAGCATTTATTTTCACTGAACTTCGTAGGTGATTGGCTGCGCTTCTCATGTCCGTGCTGGGTGATGAAGTGCCGAAATTGAGTGTAAATTTGAAGCGTGTACGATGCAAATGGAACTATGCAGTGGATTGAAAGGACCGCTGACGTGACAAGAATATGGAGGCTGACATATTTTTGCTGTTTTATATAAAACCAGTTGTCTGGCAGTCCTGTAGATCTATTTGGCTGCAGTAGTGTCTGAATCACACCAGAAACAAGCATGGGGCTAATCTTGTCAGATCTGACAATAATGTCAGAAGCACTTGATCTGCTGCATGCTTGTTCAGGGCAAGACATCTGGTATTGCTTAAAGTGACCCGTAGATGAAGAAAACTGCTGTTTTTTACTTACCTGGGGATTCCTCCAGCCCCATAAGTATGGATGAGTCCCTTGCAGTCCTCCTCAGCGCCGCCGTCCTTCCGCAGTCCTTCCGCAGTTCTCCTGAAATACTCCGTTCAGCCGCATTCAACCACCGGCAAGCGGCTCAGTCGGACTCAGTCTGAGTAAGTGACAGCAGCCACTTCTGCGCTTGCGCAGAAGGTCTGTGCATGCGCAGAAGGTCCACCGCTGACGTCACTGAGCCCATTACTGGGGCTCACCGTGGCTGAACGGGAGACAGCAGGACGGCGAGGGACACATCCAGGCTTATGGGGCTGGAGGAAGCCCCGGGTAAGTAAAAAACGGCAGTTTTCTTCATCTCTGGTTCACTTTAACCACTTGGCATCCAGTCCTTGTTTCCCCCCTTATGGACCAGAGCAGTTTTTACACTTTAGCTATGTCCCAAATAAATCAGCAATAACTTTATCCCTACTTATGACACCTAAATGAAATATATATATATTTTCAAGACAAACTAGGCTTTCATTGTATGACATTTTTTTCCTCAAACACTTTTGTTCTCTATGCATTTTGATGGGGAATACGAGGAAAAAAATAGAATATACACATTCTCAGTTTTACCGATTCCAGTTTAAAAATAAAAAGTGCTACTGTCGATAAGAAACACACATTTCAATTGGCTATTTCTACAATTTATCACAAAACTTAGATTATATTCCTGTCACAATTTATGGTGAAGAGATTTGATTCTGAAATAATGCTGCAGAGTGTATATTTCACTATGAACTTAGAAAATTAAAGCATTTTTAATAGTAAAAATCAATCTCATTAGCTCAGGGAACATATATTCCCATTCACCAATTAGTGCTGCATCAGCTAGTGCCAGAAATGTGCACCGGAGCATGCCCAGTCCTGCACAGCACTGCTTCTGCTAGATGTGGCTTAGATGAAGTCACAGAGGACGTAGATATACTGTAGGGGTGGATAAAGTGGTTAAAAGGAAATACAAATGGCAGCCTCCATGTCCTTCTCGCTTCAGTTGTCCTTTAAAGTTTACGCTTCCGTGTACATCCACATACCCCGAAACAGGAAGTGACCCCAAGCGCGCATCGCTTACTGTTTGGCCCAATGCCAGATGGGCATGTTTTTGGTGATGTGGCGAGGCTGCCGCACCACCAGTTTGCAGTGTGAAACCGGCCTCAGAGCCAGGGCCGGATTTAGGCCAAGGCCACCCAGGCCATGGCCTAGGGCACCACAGGAGCAAGGGCACCAAAGCAGCAGGCTAAACTGGTGCAGCATTTGCAAGCTTGCAAATGGTGCAATGCAGGGAGATCAGGTGAGCACCTGACCGCGGTACTCTGCTGCTAGCCGCTAGTTTGCATTGTGTCCAGTGGCTATGGACTTGGGCAGTAATGGAGACGGAAAGAAAGAGGAAGCTTCTACACTGGAGATGTGCTGATGGCTGCTGCAGTGTGGAGCCAAGCTGGCCACCCATACTGAAGAGGGGTGGGAAAAGGAGGGATTAAGGGAGTCATCTGGCTACCTATACTGGAGGGAAAGGGGGAGGTGTCATCTGGCTACCTATACTGGGGGGGGGGGGAAAGTCATCAGGCTACCTATATTGGAAGGAAACGGGGGAGGAGTCATCTGGCTACCTATACTGGGGGGGTCATCAGGCTACCTATACTGGAGGGAAGGGGGAGGAGTCATCTGGCTACCTATACTGGGGGGTCATCAGGCTACCTATGCTAGAGGGAAGGGGGGAGGGGTAATTTGGCTACCTATACTGGAGGGAAGGGGGAGGGGTCATTTCGCTACCTATACTGAAGGGGGGCTGGTGACAGTGGCCTTGGGCGGTAAAGAGTATAAATCTGGCCCTGCTCAGAGCAGGTTCCTCCCTGACAGGACAGTTAGTTTTTATGCAACAACAATGTATGTGTGCAACCACAGAGCTATACCTGCACATTTGGCAAAAGTTAGGTTTTATATATATAGATTACGTATAAAAGTTATATATAAAACGGTTCTGTTGCCATCCTTACCCAAGCCTTATGTGGGAAATGGGCGGCCCTGTGTTTAAAACTCCCTTCCCACTCATTCAGCTCTGTAGTCTAATATGCGGCCCAATAGCCATCAGACTAGATTGCTCATGAGACTCTAGGAACATGACATGAGCCACTATGCTGCTAGGGCTGGTGCACATAGGGCCGGGCCGAGGCATAGGCTGGAGAGGCTCCAGCCTCAGGGCGCAGTGTAGGAGGGGGCGCACAATTCATTCAGCTGGCATTCTTAATTGTGTATGAAGCAGAAAGAAATAAGAAAAGGGGATACATAGCAGTGACTGCAAGCCAGATAACTAGATATTAAGGTGTTGGGGAGGTTGTGGGCCCTGTGGCGCCTCTTAGTCTAATAGCAATCAGTGTGTGACGGCTGGGGTGGCAGGGATGGAAGGGCGCACTTTGGTGTCTCAGCCTTGGGTGCTGGAGGACCTTGGCCCGGCTCTGGACACCAAGGTTCTGAGTGTTGCTGGTGGAAAACTGCTTGGCTAATGTATTTCAATAGGATTGTGCACACCAGAGAGGCTCGTTTTAGTCCCAAACACAAGCTCGGGTCCTGCAGCATTTTTCAGATTTCTGAGGCGTTTCTGCCTCAATGTAAAGTATAGGAAAGTGGAAAGCCGCTCTGAAAAGCGCTAGAGCAGAACGGTTTTCCAGGCATTTTTGTTACAGAAGCTGTTCAGTAACAGCGTTACTGTAACAAAATATAAAATCTGCTACACAAAATGCTCCAAAAAACACTAGGCATGTTTAGAAAACCTCTCTAAACAGGGCCGGGCCGAGGCAGAGGCTGGAGAGGCTCCAGCCTCAGGGCGCAATGTAGGAGGGGGTGCACAATTCATTCAGCTATCATTCCCAATAGTGTTTGAAGCAGAAATAAATAAGAAAAGGGGATACGTGACAGTGACTGCAACCCAGATACTAGAGATTAAGGTGCTGGGGAGGTTTGGGGCCCCGGGGCACCTCTTAGTCTAATAGCAATCAGTGTGTGACGGCTGGGGTGGGAGGAATGGGGGCGCACTTTGCTGTCTCAGCCTTGGGTGCTGAAGGACCTTGTCCCAGCTCTGTCTTTAAACATGCCTAGAATCGCTCTGAAAATCTGCTTCAAAAACCTCTAGCGTTTTGCGGATCTGCTAGAGGTTTTTGGTGTGCACCGGACCCTAGAGAGTAGATTTATGACATCAGGGGCATAACAATAGACCCTGCAAGGGATGCAGCCGCAGGGGAGCCTAGAAGCCACGGGGGGGGGGGGGGGGGGGGCTGTCCTGAGAGACAGACAACTAAGGGCACAGAGAAAAAACTTTCTGCTCTTTGCACAATTGTTCTAATGACTACATCTGCTCAGCCACTGATAAGGAGTCATACAAAGTTTTGCAGACAAATCCACCCTGTATGTATTTAGAGTGTTTAGCCTGTCTAATTCACCCTCACTGGTGACTAATCACAACTGTAATTTGATCTCTCAGCTGTGTCAGCTGGCTGCTTTGGCAAAGCAGCCAGTTTTTAAACAGGATGTTAACCCTATGTTTGCTTCCATGAAAGCAGGAAGTAGACACACTGCAGATTTATTGCAGGATTTATGTCAGCTGTAACAAATACATGTTTTTCTTTAAAGGTTATTATGCTGGTGCTTATCTTTTAGAGCACACAGGAAGTTCTGAGTTCAGGTCTGCTTCAGAAGCTGAGCAAAGAGAGAACATTCATCGGATTCACATGCGAGGGAGAAGCTGTCATTTACCAACAATCTATCAGCGCTGCTCTGCCTTTCGTAGGATATTTCCTAAAACACAGCGGAGCCAAAGCCTGGATAATTTATGGCATTCTTCCAATGGAGGTGGCAGGAAAATTTATGGAACACCAAATATAGCCGTCCAGGCATTCCTTTGAAAGTAATGGAGGAATTTGCGTTTGTGAAATCGGCTGAAGATGTCTCTTGCTGTTTTTTGAAGGGAGTTGTGTTACTTGTCCAGAAAGCCATGGATTGGTTAGATTCAGGTCTGTGAGCAGTGTGTGGGCGGGCTGTCAATAGATCCCCCTCTGATCAGATTCAGGGCCCGTTTCCACTGTTGCGACGCCATTTCGCCGGCATCCCCACGCTTGTAAAAACGCATGCGGATGCGTTTTCGCACGCGTTTTTACCCGCGATTTCGCGTGCGATTTCGCATGGCAGGGTGCCATGCGAAATTAACCATGACTCTGCCAGGGCAAAATAACATTGCAAAAGGTGCGAAATCGCACGTGAATCGCGGGTAAAAACGCATGTAAAAAACGCATGCGTTTTTCCTATTAAATACATTAGCAGCGATTCGCATGGATTCCCGACGCAGGCAAATTCTGTGGGTCCCGTCGTGCAGATTTGGCCCGCCGCCAAATCGCTCCCGCACGCCGCACATATGGAAACAGCCCCGGCCACTTCAATGTACCAAGCGAATCCGCATGTCGGCGCCGCATGCGGATTCGCTATGGTGGAAACGAGCCCTCAATGTATCTGATGGTCGATCTGGTGGCAGATAGAGAGGTGTATGGCTACCGTAACGTTTCAGCTCTCTCAGTTACAGTACTTAGGCATTAGATCTGAAAAAGAATTATTCCTTTTACTCAGAAATCAGGATTTACCATAAGGCAGTGTAGGCACGAGCCTACAGGCGCCTGATGATGGAGAGCTGGCTCACTCCGCTCCCCGAGCGCCTCCCTCCCTCCTTCCCTATGCAGAGTCCCGAGCACAGCGTTAAAGAGGAACTTCAGCCTAAACAAACATACTGTCATTAAGTTACATTAGTTATGTTAATTAAAATAGGTAATATAATCTCTTACCCACCTTGTTTTGAAAGAACAGGCAAAGGTTTGTGATTTCATGAGGGCAGCCATCTTTTTGGTTGAAAGAAGGTGACAGGGAGCATGAGACACAACTGTCCTGTGTCCTGATCACCCCTCCCAGTTGCTAGGCAACGTGGATAACAACATAGGAAATACCATCATGCTTTGCACAGCATCAGGGCAAAAAAAGCCCGGGCAGTTTTCTTTGATGGGGCGGAGCTTAGCTAAAAATGCAGCTAAAAATGAGACTTCTATAAGAAAAACAAAGTTTTGATGCTGTGAAACTGTTAAAGAGAGTCTGAAGCAAGAATAAATCTCGCTTCAGACCTCATAGATAGCAGGGGCATGTGTGCCCCTGCTAAAATGCCGCTATCCCGCGGCTTAACGGGGGTCCCTTACCCCCCCCAAATCCCCTCCGTACAGCGGGGGAGCGCTTCCGCATTGGGGCAGGGCTAACCGCCGCAGCCCTGCCCCACGCGGGTCTGTCAGCCCTTCTTCACTGAAAGGGGCGGGGGAGAGGTGGCGATGCGCGTCTGATAGACGGCGCTGAGAGGCAGGACTGCAGCCGCTAGCCCTGCCTCCAGGAAGAGAATTTTACGACCAAGTTTGCAACCAACTTTTGCGGGGGTGGGTTTGGGGGTGAAGGGACCCCCGTTAAGCCGCGGGATAGCGGCGTTTTAGCAGGGGCACACATGCCCCTGCTAACACGGAGCTCTGAAGCGAGATTTATTCTCGCTTCAGAGTCTCTTTAAAGAAACAACAAGCCTTTTCAGTTCTGCTGAGTAGATTTTTAGTCTGGAGGTCCACTTTAAGGAGACGTTACTCTCCCGGCTCTCTGAATTCCCATGACAAGATATTCCCTTCGGTCAGGGGCACCTCTAATACTGAGGGTACCTATGGCTTCCTAATGCTAAGGGACATCTGTTGCCGTGTAAGGGAACTAAGTAGGAAGTGACATCTGGGACAACCAGCAAACTTGCAATGTATTTCGGTAGGCGTTTGTAGGGTCATGGAGGGCAGAGTCTTGGGTGTCAGGACATCTATGCCTATAGGCTCCTGTGAGGTAAATCCAGGCCTGCTTTTACTGGCTAACCAGGGCAGTTTCTAGTCTAAATTGCACACAGGGCGAGGGTGTAAAAATTGTGCGCCCTTCCCCCCACCCTTGTGGACTCGCGAACCCTAAATCTTTAGGGACAGTCAAACAGCCTCAGGTCACAAGTAGATCTGCCTACTTACTAGTGACCAGCCGCTCATCCAGGAGGTAGCAGGGAAGCCGACACACTGACAGCCTGCAGTACCGCTACAGGACATCAGGTGTCATCACGCGGTGGTGACGTGATGATATCTTGAAGTCTGACGCAGGCAGCCCAGGAGGAGTCAAGGAAGGTGATCGCGTTGGTGTTCTTCTTTCTTCTTCCATTTGGCTGCACTACGCGTCACCTGCTCCCTAGCGGTTATGTCCTTCTGCCGGCGCCCCCTTCTTCTACTTGCCGGTCTGCGCCCAGGGTGGTCGCCCTGCCCACACTGCCCAAAAAACAGCCCTGTGGCTAACATTTAGGTTTCACATTTGTGCAGTGCGATTGTCCTGTGGCAGAAGAGCCCGGGGCCAAGACTATTGCAGCACACTACTCCGCCATACACATTATCCTGCGGCAGAACATGCTAACAGGGTAATATGAATAGCTCCGCCTCCTGCTCAGGGTGTGAGCGGATGCATTGGTGCCGTTTACACTGAGTGCTGTGTTTGTGGCCCCACCCATCTGCCGGTACTTCCGCAGTTTTTCTCGCCATCCCAGAGAACAGGAAGCATGAAGCTTCCTGTTGGTTTGCAGAAACAAAACAGAACAAAAACCCCATGTGAATCCTACTTACTAACAGAGAGGATTCTCATTGGTCCAAATGAACAAATTAAATTTTTTCTGTTGCAGGAGGATTTCCATTGATTCTTTAGCAAAGCAACAAGAAACCCTATACTTCCTGATCAGCGGGACAAACATGAATGGGACAAGCCAGGATGGCAGCGCCAAATGTCTATGGGACAGGTAGCCTTTTTCATGCGGCGGTAAGCCTAGTGGGAACAGACAGTACCCATTCTTCCCATAGGTTTGCATTGCATCTAATTCCTAATTGCGTTTGGCGGTTTGCATCGCTTAAAAATGCAGCAGGTCAGCAGTTGTGCATTTGCATCCTGTCTGACAGTGTAAGTGCATCCTTTTGAAATCAAAGGATCATTGGCGTACCTAGGAAATTTGACGCCCGGTGCTGATAATTTACAGACAACCTCCCCCCCCCCCCCCCCCCCAAAAAAAAAACAACAACAGCCAAAAAACAGCCAATGTTTTTGCTGGTAGGGTTTATGGGTTAGGGTGCTGAGTGTGTCGCTGCAAATTTTGGGGGATTTGGGGGAAAAAGGAGTTATCAGGATGTGGTTGGAGCTAACTGATCAAGTGATTGGGAGCGTTTGTACTGGGCTTTTACCGTCGTTTGCGCGAACGCGGCATTCCGATTTTTCCTGGCGTTTGAAGCAACCCTGGACGCTACATGTAGCGTCCTGGGACGGTTAACCACCGCGGCTAATGTCTCCCTGTGGGCCCGAAAAATAGGGATGCTCATTCGGATTCCGCGGAAATGCAATTTCCAAAATTCCGATCGGAAATTGCATTTCTGCATCGGAATGCGGAAATCGGTAATGCAAGTGTGTTAGGCGGATCTCCGCCGGAAATCGCGGAAATTTCCGCCGGAAATCACGGAAATTCCGCCCGACTTTAACATCGATTTTCTCAAAAACTATAAGGTCTTTTTGAAAACTTTTTTTTGCATCTTGTTCAGGACATTCTGTTTAATAAACCCTGAAAATATGGTGTTTCTAGGACTTACGGAGGCTTTGCTATTAACCGCTAAAGTCGGCGGATTTTTACTGTAATGTAAAATGCAGAAAATCTGCATCTGCCTATTTTCCGCATTTACATTACAGTAAAAATCCGCCGACTTTAGCGGTTAATAGCAAAGCCCCGGTAAGTCCTAGCAACACCAAATTTTCAGGGTTTATTGAACAGAATCTCCTGAACAAGATACAAAAAAGAGTTTTCAAAAAGACCTTATAGTTTTTGAGAAAATCGATGTTAAAGTCGGGCAGAATTTCCGCGATTTCCGGCGGAAATTCCGGATTGGAATGCGGAAATTGGTAGTGGAAAGCGGAATCGGTATTTGGCAATGGCGGAATGCGGATTTACCGTGGAATCGGAAATTGGCATTTCCGACCATCCCTACCGAAAAACGGCAACTGCAACTGAAAGCCCCAGAAAGTTGCTGAAAGCCCGAATGCAACACCAATGAGACACTGCTGAACGCAATGCCGCTGAAAGCCGGGCAGACGTCCATGTGAACCAGCCCTTATGCTGTTAAAAGAAGCCATTGAAATCTGAAAAGAGGAAAGGGTCATGGGGAAGACAACAGGGTGGGAGGGGGAGCTGGGAAAAGAGAAGATTACCTGCATTCAAGCTAATCTAAATTGCCTGGAACTTGCTTCTCTGCTCACTACAGAAGTCGACTGTCAGCATCGGTATCACTGGCATATGCAACAGCAGACTGCCCTGAATTATTGATTTATTACTCTAATCAGGATAAGTATTCAATAGTGTAGTGCACTCTGGTATTACAGCAGCCATTGCACATGGCTACTAATGACAGGCAACGTCTGACGCACTAAACACATTCTGCCACCTCTCCCTGCTAATGTCCCAGCTGCAGCACAGAAATCATTCTCTCTACTCACCCTGCTGCTCTGCACATTCACTCAATGCAGGCTGTATGTAGTGAGCGAGGAGACACATTGCCCATGGGACAGGCAGGGGTAGGGGTGCTACATCTAGTGCTGGAAGTACTACAGTCCCCTGCACCGCCTGCTGTAATTTTCCAGAATGTTGCCCAAGCTATGAGAAAAGGTCCCAGGTGGAAGAACACAGTGGCTGAGCACCACAGCAGCACCCCTAGCCATGGCTACACCCGATGCTGTGAGCACCTGCAGCCCTACGGTAGGTATGCCACTGCAAAGGATGTATTTACCATCCATTTTTGTTTTTAACTGCGTTGCGTTAAACGCAGTGTTTTCCCTTTAGTGTGAACGGGCCCTTATGCAGTTCACCACTGTGAGCCCAGCCTACTCTCTATAAAGCTAAAATCTTGTGCCTTCGTGTAGTCGCTACAAACAGCCCCCGCTCTGTTTATTAGTTACAGGCGGGCCCTGTCATTTATGATAACAGTTTATACAAATGTCAGGATGATGTGTTCTTAATGAGATATTTGTTTGTACTTTTTAAAGGTTGTTTTAATAACATTTGTAAGGTTTTTTTTTTTTATACTTTTGACCAGTGATTGCTGGGGGCTTTACGCTTATATGAGTCAACTGGTAGAACTTTCCCCGCAATACTCCACAGCTCTGAGCTTGTATAGGTTTTTTCAGGGCTGGACCGAGGTAGAGGTGAAAGAGGCTCCACCAGCCTCAGAGCGCAGTGCAAGAGGGGGCGCACAACTCACTCAGCTACCGCACATAATCGAATACAGGTTGACCTCGTGTTTAAGTCGACTCCAATATCCAACCCTCTTAAGCTGGAATTTTTTATTGCCTCAAGTATAAGTCTACCTAGCAAAGTTAATGGCTGCGCTTGGGGCTCAGCAGGGGTTAATGACGGCACTGCATGCAGTATTGCAGCCATTAACTCCTCATGTCCCTTAAGTGCAGCCAATACCTCCTCCAGGCCCCCAAGTGCTGCAATTATTCTATCCCTTTTATGCAGCCCATTATCCCCCCCCCCCCCCCCCCCAACCCTTCCCTTGTTAATTGTTTCAGCAATGATATTTAGACCTGTGTTTTCTTAGCATTTCTTTCACAAACTATCACCGCAAGGTAAATAGCTTCAAATGGGAATGTCACTATTAGTATACACACTACTCAGTGTGCTCAGTGTGTCCCGCGACCCGTGTATAAGTCGGTCCCTATACTCAGACCTAAATTTCTAGACTTATACTTGAGTATACACAGTATAATTCCCCTATTGTGTTTGAAGTCGAGAGAAATAAGAAAAGGGGATACTTGGCAGAGACTGCAAGCCAGATAACTAGAGATTAAGATGTTGGGGTGCCTCTTAGTCTAACAGCAATCAGTGTGTGATGCATTTGCAGCTATATCATGTGTTTATCTTAAATCATTTTACTCGGTTCAGGTACCGGAGGCGGCACAGGAGGCAGGAGGAGCTGATAATACAAAGAGGCATGTTCCCTGCTGCAGGACATGCCTCTGTGTGTCCCTGTTCCGCTCTTTGCCCCCCCCCCCCCCCCCAGCACCGCCCTATAACCCCTGAAATTGCCGACTTGCAGCATGTCGACGTCTTGAAGGGGTAGGGGTGGAAAAGTTCTCCCTGCTAAACGTAAAGCTTCTGGAAAGCTTCCGCAGCTGCCATTGGGCAGCTCTAACTCTCCCTGGCCACTCCCCCTGCCACTGTCGTGACCCCAGGGATAACGAAACCTAAAGTAATTTGGATCAGCTGTAACAAAGAAATGTTTTTCTGTAAATGTTATTATGCTGTTGCTTATCTTTTAGAGCAGAGAGGAAGTTCTGAGTTCGGATTCACTTTAAGGTGCCCATACATCTAACGATGTTGAAAGCGCCGATTCAAGGTCCAATGAGGCCCCGGGGGAAACCTGGGGGATCCCCTCAGCAAACTCAGCACCCTCCCGCCCAGGCCCCCCGAATCAGCAGCCTCCCCCAATCTCCTCCCTTGTTATTTTTCTTTTAATGTTATTATGCTGTTGCTTATATTTTAGAGAGGAAGTTCTGAGTTCAGGTCCCCTTTAAGAAGACGTAGGGCCAGTGCACACCAAAAACCTCTAGCGTGTCCGCAAAAACTAGCGGTTTTTGAAGCGGTTTTTCAAAACGATTCTAGGGGCTTGATTCACTAACCAGGGCTAACTCTGTTAGCACGGCTGTGAAAAACCCATTTTTCGCGTGTAGTCGCATTGCGCGCCGAAAACATTGCATCGCATGCAAAGTTCAATAGCATGCGACTTTTTAGGGGCATAGGATGCAACATTTCCAGGGCACTGGGGGCCACGTTTCACGCGAAGGCGAATTAGTGCGCGAAGGGTGCGACGTGGACGTCGCACCGCGTGACATTTTCGGCGCACAGCGCACAATCTCTGGGCGTGCTAACTGCATAGCACCCTAGTTAGCATGCCCAAACCCTTTAGGCGTGCTAACTAGGTTATCACCAGTTAGTGAATCGAGCCCTAGGCATGTTTAGAGAGATTTTGTAAACTTGCCTAGCGGTTTTCCACTTTCGTATACTTAACATTGAGGCAGAAACTCCTCAGAAACCCGCAAAAAATGCTGCAGGACCCGAGTTTGCGTTTGGGGAAAAATACGCATCGCTCTGGTGTGCATCATCCCATTCACATTCATAAGCGCCCCTCCCCCTCCCGCAAGCATTTAAAAAAATGTTTAGAACCACTCTTCTGGTGAGCACCAGCCCTAGGAGGTGAAAGAGTTAACAGAACGTATTTAGTAGCTTCTTGTTTTAACACAAAAGCCCCATTTTTCCATCAGGCAGGAGCTGTTTCTAAACCTGGTCGCCAAACACAACACCCCATCTGCGAATCGCCTTCCCCACTCCGCAGCAAACGGCGGCATCGGAATTATTAAAGTCTAGCGTTGTAAAACCTTACTGCGATGGAAATGCTGCCAGAGGCGGTTTTATTGCACATATGTAACATCCTAAATGGAAATCACCTGCGAGCGGAATACGGAGAGAGCCGGCGGATAGTAAGAGCCGCTGATATTCTGATAAACAGGAATTTCCAAAGATGCGGCTCCAGTAATAAAATCCATGCAGGAAACAACTGCACCTATGCTAAAGCAACACTCCGCTCACTCTAAAGGGAACCGAAGTGAGAGATATATGGGGGCTGCCAGATTCCTTTCCTGTTAAAGCGGACCTAAACTCAGAACTTCCTCGCTGCTCTAAAAGATAAGCAACAGCATAATAACCTTTTTACAGCTGATACAAATCCTGCAATAAATCTGCAGTGTGTCTACTTCCCTCTTTCATGGAAGCAGAAATAGGGTTCACATCCTGGGCTTGATGCACAAAGCGGTGCGAATTGCGGCAAAGTCCACGATCGGCACTTCACGTGCTAACTGTTTAGCACACCCGTGCTAAAAAGTTAGCACCGCTTTGTGAATCAAGCCCCCTGTGTTTACAAATTAGCTGCTCTGACGAGGCAGCCAGCTGACGCGGCTAAGAGATCAAATTACAACTTTTGCTTAGTCACAGATGAGGGGGGATAAGACAGGCTAAACTCTCTAAATACATACAGGGTGCATTTCTCTGTTTTTCTTCTGTCCTGTGCAAGAGTTCAGGTCCATTTTAAACAATACCGGTTGCCTGGCAGTCCTTCTGATAATTCTGGCATCAGTCGCGTCTGAATCACACACAAGCATGTTGTTAATCTTGACAGATTTTTGTCAGAAGCATCCCATCTGCATGCTTGTTAAGGCTCTGAAGCCTCCCAAAAACCCTGTTTTACTTCACAGCCCTTTTTAGAATGAATGCCCTAGCTGAAACGCCGCATCCCCACGGCCGAACCCTCAGTTAAAACCCCCCTAATCCTGGGGCAAAAATCCACAACTTTCCAAGTCCTGGATTTTGCTGCCCGGGGGAGGCAGAGCTTTGGGCTTTCCAATCAATCAATCTGCAGTTTGGGCAGTCCAATCAATCAGTGTTTGTCAGTGCGTCATTTTTCAATGACTGAGAGGGGCGAGGAGGGGCGGAGATCAGCGGGGATTGACGCAAGTAGAGGCAGAGCTACTGCCCAAAGCTCTGCCTCTACCCGGAAGGAGCCCCAAATCTTCCCCTGGGGATTTCGGGGGGATTAATTGAGAGTTCAGCTGCGGGAATGCAGCGTTTCAGGTAGGGAATTAATGCTAAAAAGGACTGTAAAGTAAAAACAGTGTTTTTGGGAGGCTAATCGGTCCAATGCTTTCAAGTTGTTTGAATGGGCTAAAATTACTGATTTGCGGTAATGTGGTATTCCCGCAGAAATCCGATTTCCGTTTTCTGATCAGAAATGCCGATTTACGATCGGAAATTCCAAATGAGCACCCCAATCTATTGAGAATCGGTATGAAGTGTATAGGCGGGCAGCAGACCTCTCTCTGAATAAATTCGATCAGATCAGAGCGAGATCTGTCTCATGGTCGATGTGCTCATACATTTCCTTTACGGAGAAAGGATATTAACTGCGGTTCAGCTGTTTATTTACCGGTCTCCCTGGTGTACTGGCATCCACGCCCCATCTCCAGAGATGATGACAATATACATGATAGAATAATACCCGGCTTAGATTTATGTGCGGCACCTGTCGTGGTAATTTGCCAACGAAGAGGATCATGAAAAGATAAATTACCAGGAAGGCAGCTCCAATTTTTTTTTTGTATGCTCAATATATAACTCGGAAGTGCAGAAGGTTGGATGGCCTGGAGGCTGTATTAATGCGGAATTTGGTGAGTCGGTAATTAGGCTCTGCTGGTAATGAGTCTGAAGGTTGGGACGGGAAGGATACCGGCATCTGTTAAACATTCTACATTTTATCCATGATAGAGGTATAGCTTATACCCTTAAAACCTTGAACCCCCAATTACCCCCCACCCTGCCCTCTTAACACTACAAAAAACACACGGACTACCTCGGCATTTGGATAAATTAAGGCCAAAGCAGCCCATTTATTTAACACCACCAAAGTAAACAAAAACATAGAAAACATCTTAAATTAACGTTTCCAAGAGAGCTGAGGTAAGGGGTCCGGAGGTACCTCTAAAAACAAAAGCTTGAACCTGGCATGCAGCCTTGTGACCGGCCCCCACCGCGTTCGCCGGTTCGGGGACAGCTGCATGCCCACCTGGTTGGTAATCACCGACGATCCGTAACCCTCCGGAATTTGCCCTGCGGCAAATCCCCCGACAAATAGATCCCACCTCCGGAGCCCCCTACCCCTCCGGCTGCAATGACAGAAAACTCCACCTAAAGAAAAGAACACAGTAACATGACAGGGAGGGAGGGAGGGAGCTTCTCTCCTACGCACGCTGAGAGGGCCAGACTCCGCCCCTTTCTTTTATTAACTTTTCTCCACCCCCCTTGACAGCTCCAAAGCCCGGGAACCCCTGCTCCTCCCCACCCAAAACTTAACCCTTTCCCACCAGTAAAGCTACCCTATCATGTGGGGGCCCTGCACACTCCGCTGCACTACAGTTCCCGGCCCCATTCTTGATAGAGGTATAGCTTATACCCTTAAAACCTTGAACCCCCAATTACCCCCCACCCTGCCCTCTTAACACTACAAAAAACACACGGACTACCTCGGCATTTGGATAAATTAAGGCCAAAGCAGCCCATTTATTTAACACCACCAAAGTAAACAAAAACATAGAAAACATCTTAAATTAACGTTTCCAAGAGAGCTGAGGTAAGGGGTCCGGAGGTACCTCTAAAAACAAAAGCTTGAACCTGGCATGCAGCCTTGTGACCGGCCCCCACCGCGTTCGCCGGTTCGGGGACAGCTGCATGCCCACCTGGTTGGTAATCACCGACGATCCGTAACCCTCCGGAATTTGCCCTGCGGCAAATCCCCCGACAAATAGATCCCACCTCCGGAGCCCCCTACCCCTCCACCACAAGCTGGCATGACTCCTTATGCCTGCGAGGCCCCCAACCTCAAGGCTCTCTCAATCCCTTCTTCAATTCCTAGGGCCCAAAGATCCGTCCCAATTGCATTTAAGTGCACTCCGTCCCTCCTCAAAAATAGGAGAATGTCCTCCTCTAATTCCCTATGTCTGATGGCCGGGCCCCCATTCCTAATCACGTACTTGGACACCTCCTTGTTGAGTTTTACCCTGGCCTTGTTGATTTTTTGAACCGACCGGGCCAATCTCCACGTGGTGCGAGCCACCACGTCCGACCATACTACAATCGTGCTGGGAAAAAACGACCTGATCCTTAAAAAGTCGAATTTAATATCTTTACAAATGACCCTGGTGGATCTGGAAGCCAGATCATTGCCCCCCACGTGCAGGACCAATATATCAGGGGCTCTGTCGAGCCTAGCAAACCTGTGTAACTCGGGTAGGACCCTTGACCAGACCATCCCCGGGAAACCTAGCCACCTGATACAAACCTGGTCTCGCGGAAAGCCAAGCTGCCGACCTTCCGGTCTCATGTCGGCCCGTTTGGCTCCCCATGCAACATAAGAATGTCCAAGTATCCAGACCAGGGTCTGCGCACCTGAAATGAACAAAACAAACTACAGAATGCTAATCCACAAAAAACCCCGGCCCTAACCTAAACTAAATGTGGGCGGATATAGGACCTAAACCTGACAGACTCCCATCTCCCAATTTTTTTAATCACCTCTTCACTCAACCCCCATCGCGATGCTTCAGTAGCTGCCCCGATTCTAAAAGAGTGGGAGGCAAACTCGGCCGGGGGGAAACCGATAAACGCCAAACACTTTCGAAATATGGCCGTGAATTGAAATCTGGTCAGAGGGATACCATCCGCATGCGCTAAGAAGGCTGTAGCTCCTGGGGGTCTAATTGCCATAAACGACTCAACCGCAGCCCGCGGGCAGAGAGGGCCACCTATGCGGAACAGGGAGACCGAACGTCCCTTGCTTGCCTGGTCCGTTTTTGAACGCCTAAGCAATATGCTAACCGAATCCTCCTGTACCGCGACGTCCGGGGCCAGGATGCCTCCCACTCTGTGCTTATTTGGGCTAACCAGCTCGCCTACTCTAAATGCTCCGAAAAAGGACAGGGTGAATGCAGTCTTAAATAAACTAGCCTCGTATTCCGATGCGCAGAGGCAGCTGAGGGCTCCCACCAGTTTACCCAACAGTTCAAATGTTACCGGGCGCCTGGAATCTCGTTGCACCCCACCCGCTCTGTAACCCTTCAATGCCTGCCTGACCCTGAAATCTTTCGTTACATCCTGAAACCCTCGTAACTTAAACCAGAAAGCCAGCGCTGCAACCTTTTTATTCATGGCCGACACTGACACACCTTCCGAGTAACTGTTTCCCACAAAATACAATAATAAACCAAGCCTGTCATCGTCAGAATGACAGCCTCCCACCTGGGTCATCAAGGCGTCCCACGTGTTCCATACAGCCGTGTACGCCGCCCATGATGATTCCGAAAGGGATCTGCTGATCAACTGGGAGACCGCCCGAATGGAACTCCCCACATCGACACTGGACAGGGCACCCCACACTCCTCCGCCATTGGGGCCGCCGCCCGGAACCTGTCCCACTGGAATCGAGACAACGCGTCAGCGATGACATTCTCAACCCCAGGAATGTGCACAGCAAAAACATATATGTTCAAACGCAAGCACTCCAACACCAACTGCCGCATCAAACATATAACAGGGGGGGACGACGCAGAGAAGTGGTTAATCGCTTCCACTACTCCCATATTATCGCAGTTAATCCTGATGCGCCTGTTGGACAGTTGACGCCCCCACAAACGCACCGCTACCACGATAGGGAACAATTCTAGCAGGACCAGATTAGATGTAAACCCCGCCTCCACCCACGATTCATCCCAATGGGCAGCGCACCACTTACCCGCCAGGAATGCACCGAAACCGTGTGCTCCAGAAGCGTCAGTGAAGAGTTCCAAATCAAAGTTGCTCACCACCTCCTGTAACCAAAGAGATCTCCCGTTGAAGTCGCTCAGAAAAACAGACCACACTCGCAGGTCTGCTCGCAACTCCGCATTCAGACGAATGCGATGGTGCGGCGCGGTTTTTCCTGCTGTTGCCAAGGACAAGCGCCTGCAGAATATCCGCCCCATGGGCATAATTCTGCAGGCGAAATTCAATTTACCTAACAAGGATTGCATTTCTCTCAATGTGAGTTTCTTGGCCAGGATTACCGACGCAATCGTGTCCTTCAAATCAGTCACCTTGTCATCTGGCAAACGACATTCCATCCTTAGGGTGTCAATGGTGATACCCAAGAATTTCAGGGATGTCGTCGGGCCCTCCGTTTTTTCTTCCGCGAGAGGGATCCCGAATCGCCCGCATGCGTGTCGCATAGTGGCCAGCGCATACGCGCAATCAGGGGAACCCGCCGGTCCCATAAAGAGGAAGTCATCAAGGTAATGGATGATCGACTGTACATCTGACATGTCTCTCACCACCCACTCCAGGAAACCAGCAAATTTCTCGAAGTACGCGCATGAGATGGAGCAACCCATAGGGAGGCATTTGTCCACAAAATACTCACCCTTCCAGACGCAACCGAGCAAGCGGAAACTTTCCGGGTGGACAGGTAGCAATCTAAAAGCTGCTTCGATGTCCGTTTTGGCTAACAAGGAACCAATACCCAAGCGTCTAACCCACCCCAAGGCCACGTCGAACGATGTGTATACCACGGACACCTCTGCGTCCGCGATCCCATCATTCACCGAAAAACCCCGCGGGAATGACAAGTGGTGTATCATCCGAAAGGCCCCTGGCTCCTTCTTTGGTACCACCCCCAATGGGGATACTACCAAATTCTCCAAAGGACAGTTAGAGAAAGGGCCCGCAAGGCGACCCGCCGCTATCTCCTTTTCTATCTTGCAGGTAACTACCTCTGGGAGCTCGTTAGCAGATTTTAAGTTCCTAACTGGCCCGCGGGCTGGCAACTGACAACAACTCGGAATAACAAAACCAACGCTAAAACCCTTACGCAAAAATTCTGCCACCTCTGGCCTCGGATATCTATTTAGGAACGGCTCCATCTCGTGCAGCTTCACTGGCGTCGTCCCTCTTTGAAGTAAAGTCGAAGGACTTTCCCTTCTTTTTAAAGCATCTTGTCGCAGCATGTGACCCCCCGCAGCCGGAACACTCATGCTTGAATCGGCACGAGTGTCCAAAACGGCAGGATCCTTCGTTGAACTGCCAACAGACACCTTTTCCTTTCTCGGTCCGCTGTCCGGCTGTTGTTGCGCCTCCGGTCTGACCGAGAAAGGACTGTGGTCCCCTTGTCGGGATCATCAAGCGCATCCATGAGTGAATGTCCTGGTGATCCCAACGCACTGCGGGTCTAACTGCCTTACTTTGCCGGAAGAGCTCGTCGTACCGCAACCATGCATTGCCGCCGTACGACCGTTGTGCCTCACCGATCGAATCCATATACCCGAACAATGCCGAGCAATGTTCCGGCTGTCTCTCCCCGATGACACTTGCCAAAATTGAGAACGCTTGGAACCAGTTTTGGAAAGTGCGCGGTATCAAGCGATAGCGCCGTTCCTCCTCCCTCTTTTTCTCGTCTGGCTTTCCCTTGTCTAAGTTAAACTTTTCTAGTGGCAGGAGTGAGAAAATCTCCACATACTCACCCCTCCATATGCGCTCTTTCACCTCCAGTTTTAAATGCGACCCTAGCCGCCCAATAAAGCACACATACATCTCAGCGTGCGCAGCATCTGCCAAGCGCACCATCCCGGTGTCCCCCGATACAGCTGACCCACCTACAGGCATAACCGCTGGAACCTGCAATCCGTCCTGTCCCGGGGGCACCCCCCCCAATGTGTTAACCACCCCAGCGTATTGCTGCCCAGGTGGGGGGGACGCCAGCGCAAGACCTGGGGTTGCAATCGTGAGGGCAGGGGGGCTGAGGGTCGCAACGACCTGTGGAGCCGACTGAGGAAGTGGGGACCATACCCCAGCTGGAGGGGACGATACACTAGGTGCAGAGTCCCCCCTGGTTCCCTCAAAGCCTGGTTCTACCTCTGAGTGTGCCTGACGCGGGCGCCCTGCCAGCGGCAAGGCTCCCAAATGCCCACCTCCCCCTGCACCCTGTAACCCCCCAACCGCCCCCAACAACCAATTGGCAATTGTGATAAGGGGATTGGCCTCACCTGGCTGCGCCGGACCGGCGTCCTGTACAGCCGTCAGTCCTGATCCTGTCGCCTCTGGTATCTCCTCCCCGGCCAGCGATTCAACCTCTGATGCCGATCCCGGTTCCAGGCTGGGGATGGGGTGTGCGGTGCTGCGGGTGTCCTCTTGCTGCCCAGATCTGCTGTTGCTCCCGGAAGCTCCCCTTTGGCTCTGTTTTCTGGAGGGCCCGGCTGACCCCCCCTTCTTCTTTTGCTTGGCGGAACTCTTGCCCCCCTTACTTGGAGCCTGGGCCGCCGCCGTGTCCTGGGCAGAGGCGGCGCCCGTCGTGGCAGTGTTCGTGCGCTGGGCCTGCTTGGCCCGCTGAGCAGAGCGGGTACCAAGGGCCGTGTTGGATCCGGAAGATGTCGCCGGCGGTGCGGAGGCCTCGGTTGCGGATGTCGCACCGCCGGAAGAGCCCCGTCCTGCATGCGGATTCCTCCCAGCTGCCCCGCTAGCTGATGCGGATGCCCGCTTAGCGGGGGGGGCTGGAGGGTCCCCGTGGGGGCTCCCGTTGCGTCTCTGTCTGGCGTGGGGGTCTGGGCTAAGCCGCTCGGGCGGCCTGGACTTCCTCTTCGCCCCCGCAGGCTGACTGGATGTGCTGGGGGCCATGGCTGCCAGCTGTACCTGGACCCAGGTCGGACCCCTGGTCGTCGCCTCCTCCCTGACTCGAGCCAGCAAGTCCTCCAATCCTTCCATCTTGGCAGGGAAACAGCGAGGTAGGCAGCGGGCAGACAGCAGACAGCACACAGCTTCTCTCAGCTTCTCTCCTACGCACGCTGAGAGGGCCAGACTCCGCCCCTTTCTTTTATTAACTTTTCTCCACCCCCCTTGACAGCTCCAAAGCCCGGGAACCCCTGCTCCTCCCCACCCAAAACTTAACCCTTTCCCACCAGTAAAGCTACCCTATCATGTGGGGGCCCTGCACACTCCGCTGCACTACAGTTCCCGGCCCCATTCTTTCTTCTGGATGAACTTTAACCCCTCCCATGCTACTAAATCCAACCTCTCTCCTGTGCGCAATCCATCATATTGCTCATATGTTCCTAGGATTTGCACGTGGCCTGACGTGTTTACATGATGCGCTGCAACACATGTCCGTGTGGAGCACACGGTTATTAATGAATGATCTGTCGTGAGTTATCAATCTCAACAACATCCTCTGGAGGCCAAGAGAAGAAATATAGATGTACGGAAACACTGAATGAAAAAGAGGAGAATTACAGTAGCCCAATAAAAAATGCTGAACTTTAATTTGAAGTATGGAATTCAAAAACATCAGGCAAAAGAGTGGGTGTAAGGAAAGTTATGCATTTTTTTGACACTTGTCAGAGACCTTCCATTATTCCAGAGCCCACTACAGTCTTTTCCAGTGTCCATCAAAGTGTGTCCTAGCTTTGAAGTCTTCTCCAGACTGTGTCCTTGCTTTCAAGTGTTCATCAAAGTGAGTCCTCTCATGCATGTCCCAACTAGAGATGGCCCGAACTGTTCGCCGGCGAACGGTTCCCGGCGAACATCAGTGGTTCGTGATCGCGGAGAACCACGGACTTTTGCGGAAGTTCGATTCGCCCCCATAGTGCATCATTAGGGTCAACTTTGACCCTCTACATCACAGTCAGCAGGCACATTGTAGCCAATCAGGCTACACTCCCTCCTGGAGCCCCACCCCCCTTATAAAAGGCAGGCAGCCTCAGGCATTGGACTCACTCGTGTGCCTGCAGTAATTAGAGAAGGGAGAGGTTGCTGCAGAGACATTAGGGAAAGCTTAGTTAGGCTCTTGTAGGCTTGTTAGCTTGCTCCTTGCTGGTTGGTATTGCTAAAAAAAAGCACCCCACAACAGCTCTTTGGAGAGCTATTGTTGTTCTTGTGATCTATTTTTTTTTGTGTGTGTGGCCCACTTGCATTATATACAGCCCTGTCAGTCAGTCGCAGCTGGTCTTTGGCACCTTAATTCCTACTGTGCCACTGCCAGGCCCAGCACATTCAGTGACTACCTGTGTGTGTGACAGGCAGCGGCACATTTGAAATCCCATTCACTGCATCTGTTCACTGTTCAGTGTACCTTCCTACCTATACCTACGTGAGCACAGGCATTGTTAATACCACCAGTCATTGCACCTGTCATTGCAGTCCATGTGTGTGTGTGACAGGCAGCTGCACATTTGTAATCCCAATCACTGCACCTGTTCACTGTTTAGTGCACCTACCTACATATACCTACGTGAGCGCAGGCATTGCTAATACCACCAGTCATTGCACCTGTTCAGGGTACCTGTGTGTGTGTGTGTGACAGCAGCTGCACATTTGTAATACCAGTCACTGCAACCTGTTCAATGCAGCTGTGTAACCGCACATTGTTGTACCAGCAGTCACTGCATACCCGTTCACTGCACCTGTGTAACCGTACATTGTATTAGTCAATTCAGTGCATAACTTTCACTTCATCCCCCCCATATGGACAAAATAAAAGGCAGAGCCAGAGGCAGGCCTCCTGGCAGGTCTGTTCGAGGTCGTTCTGTCATGATTTTGTGCGGCCCTCGACCAAAGTACAGTGTTCAGAAGAAGGCACGTGCCATCAACCCCCAATATTGTCAGGACGTAGTTGACTATTTAACACAGAACACCTCATCTTTCTCAGCTTCTGCCCTGATTCTGGCACCCCACTTAACACTCAGTCGGCCGCCACCACCAAAGTGCCATCACCCCATGGCTCAGCAGTGTGGACATTTTCTTGTGTGTCTGCCTCAGATGAGAGCAATGCCATCTGTACTCCCTGCCACGGCAAATTGAGCCGTGGAAAGACCAAGACCCGCGTAGGGACAACTACCTTACGAAGGCACATGATTGCAAAGCACAAACTGCAGTGAAATGACCACCTGAGGAAAAGCAGCACACAAAAGCAAAGCCACACACCACAGTGGAAGATACCAGGCCACAATTTTTTCTCAAAAAAGGCGATACCTAAACTGTACCGTGATGTTGAAAGACAAGTGGTGACATCTCTGGCACACAGCGTTGGGTCAAGGGTCCATCTGACCACGAATGCCTGGTCTGCAAAGCACGATCAGGCCTGCCCGAAGACTAAGTAAGTCCCCACACACAGCATCTCTGCCTGCATGCCGTGTGACTGCCTGCCCCAAGACTAAGTCAGTCCCCCCACACAGCATATCTGCCTGCAGGCTGCTTGACCGCCTTCTCCGCCACCACCAACAGGGTCCAGGTGGATTCCTGAATTTTTAAGCCCGTTGCTAGCAGCGGCCGCTATAATAATTTTTCTGGTGCGTTTACATGCCTGCCTAATTTTTCTGGCTGCACTGCAGCTGCAACAACAAAACAAAAGGCATGTACATTCAAGATAATAAGGTCGTTGCTTCATTCAAATACGATCAGCTGGACAGTAACTGTTCTGTCATTGAGCTACCTCAGCCCAACGACCATAGGCCTCCTGGCAGGTCTGTTCGAGGTCGTTCTGTCGTGATTTTGTGTGGCCCTCGACCAAAGTACAGTGTTCAGAAGAAGGCAGGTGCCATCAACCCCCAATATTGTCAGGACGTAGTTGACTATTTAACACAGAACACCTCATCTTTCTCAGCTTCTGCTCTGATTCTGGCACTGAACTTAACACTCAGTCGGCCGCCACCACCAAAGTGCCATCACCCCATGGCTCAGCGGTGTGGACATTTTTTTTTGTGTGTCTGCCTCAGATGAGAGCAATGCCATCTGTACTCTCTGCCACGGCAAATTGAGCCGTGGAAAGACCAAGACCCGCGTAGGGACAACTACCTTACGAAGGCACATGATTACAAAGCACAAACTGCAGTGGTATGACCACCTGAGGAAAAGCAGCACACAAAAGCAAAGCCACACACCACAGTGGAAGATACCAGGCCACAATTTTTTCTCAAAAAAGGCGATACCTAAACTGTACCGTGATGTTGAAAGACAAGTGGTAACATCTCTGGCACACAGCGTTGGGTCAAGGGTCCATCTGACCACGAATGCCTGGTCTGCAAAGCACAATCAGGCCTGCCCGAAGACTAAGTAAGTCCCCACACACAGCATCTCTGCCTGCATGCCGTGTGACTGCCTGCCCCAAGATTAAATAGGTCCCCACACAGCATCTCTGCCTGCAGGCCGCTTGACCGCCTTCTCCGCCACCACCAACAGGGTCCAGGTGGATTCCTGAATTTTTAAGCCCGTTGCTAGCAGCGGCCGCTATAATAATTTTTCTGGTGCGTGTACATGCCTGCTTCATTTTTCTGGCTGCACTGCAGCTGCAACAACAAAACAAAAGGCATGTACATCCAAGATAATAAGGTCGTTGCTTCATTCAAATACGATCAGCTGGACAGTAACTGTTCTGTCATTGAGCTACCTCAGCCCAACGACCATATGGGCTTGAAAACCGCCATGGCTTGCACTCTGGCCATGGTGCGCACCAGTCCAGCATGGCCGTCACTACACAAACAGCTGTTTGCGGTGTGTTACACAGTGAGTTTGGTCTGCCAGTGTGAAGCAGTACTCTAATTACACTCCCTGATTGATGTATACACATGCAAGATGTTTTAAAGCACTTTAGGCCTCCAATTTAGCATGCAATGTGATTTCTGCCCTTAAAACGCTGCTTTGCGTCAAATCCAGATTTTTCCCCGGGACTTTTGGCGCGTATCCCACTCATCCATGCAAAAACTCAGATGTTAGACACCTTGAAACATCTTTTCCATCACTTTTGTGGCCAGCATAAATGTTTCTAGTTTTCAAAGTTCGCCTCCCCATTAAAGTCTATTGTGGTTCGCGAAAGTTCGCAAGTTCGCGAACCTAAAATCGGAGGTTTGGGCCATCTCTAGTCCCAACTTCTAATGGTTCACCAAAGTCTGTCTTAGCTTCTCTGTCCATCAAAATGCACTGCAGTCCCTCAGAATGTGTCCTAGCTTTCATTGCTCCACCAAAGTTTGCCTCAGCTTCACAGGGTCTGTAAACGTGTGTCTCAGTTTCCCATACTTCACCAAAGTGTCTCTCAGCCTCAGTCCCTCAGCCTCCCTTTATCAAATAATGCCTCCGTTTTTCAGCAGTCCTGAAAGCTTTGTGGGGAGCTGGTAATCCTTCTTTCTTGAGGAATCCAGCACCACCAAATCAGCCATGAACTTCTATTCATTTATAGGAGTAAGAGCAGTAATAGGTAAAATAAGATCAAATCATAAATAATTGTTCAAAATGTAGGCGCCAGATAAGGATATAATAGTTAAAAAACATTTGGGGAGGGGGGTAGTGGTGGACTTACCTCCCACAAGTAGACACACAATCAGTTATTCACTGAAAAATATCTTTATTCAAATAGACTCCAGAGTGATAGCAACGCGTTTCACAGGTTACATCCCGCTTCATCAGGCAGTATGTGGAGTTTGTAAAGATCCAGACCAGGTATGAGCGCCTCCGTCTTTACAAGCTCCATATACTGCCTGATGAAGCAGAATGTAACCCGTGACTTACCTTGTGGGAGGTAAGTCCACCACTCCCCCCCCCCCCTTTAAAACATTTTTTAACTATTTTATTCTTATCTGGTGCCTTCTTTTTGAACAATTGTTTATTCTGAGTGTCCACCCTTGGTGGAGGGGTGTTACCCCCTTTTCTTCTAAATCTACAGAGAGCGACATTTTTAACCCGAGTGGGGTCGGGTGTAATCTCCCCACCTGCCTACTGAGTGGTTACTAGAGGTATCCCATTCCTTTGTAACTCTTTTGAGCAATTGGTTTGACATATTGCACTATTGGGGCTCTCGATCTGCTTTGTTTTTCAAGATCATAGCATAGCATTCTCGTTTACTCCTCCACACCATCCACAACCCTCCATGGAATTAGCCTTATTGCCTGTGCCACAACCCTAATCTAAAAGTAAGCATTTAATTTACTGAGTATCTTTAAAGAGACTCCGTAACAAAAATTGCATCCTGTTTTTTATCATCCTACAAGTTCAAAAAGCTATTCTAATGTGTTCTGGCTTACTGCAGCACTTTATACTATCACTGTCACTGTAATACATCAATGTATCTTTCCCCTGTCAGACTTGTCAGCCTGTGTCTGGAAGGCTGCCAAGTTCTTTAGTGTTGTGGTTCTGCTATGAACTCCCCCTTCCAGGCCTCTCTATGCACACTTCCTGTGTGTTATTTAGGATTAGAGCAGCTTCTCTCTTCTCTCTCATCTTTTACAAGCTGGATAAATCGTCCTCTGAGCTGGCTTGGCTTTCACATACTGAAGAATTACAGACAAGGGCAAAGCTGTTTGCAGGAAGAAACAAGCAGCCTGAAACTTCAGTGCATGAGAACAGGGGGAAAGAAACACACAAATGATCTCTTGAGATTCAAAAGGAAGGCTGTATACAGCCTGCTTGTGTATGGATGTATTTTCTATGTGTGGACATACTGTACATCAACCTACTTCCTGTTTTGGTGGCCATTTTGTTTGTTTATAAACAAACTTTTTAAAACTGTTTTTAACCACTTTTAATGTGGCGAGGAGCGGCGAAATTGTGACAGAGGGTAATAGGAGATGTCCCCTAACGCACTGGTATGTTTTCTTTTGTGCGATTTTAACAATACAGATTCTCTTTAAAGAGGAGCTGTCAGCCATACCATCTCAGAAAAAAACACCACATATAAATAAACAAATACTTGCTCTATTTACATATCATATGTATTGCACTGTCCACGTTTTGATTTTAGTGTTTTTTCTACAGTAAAAAAAAGAGAAAATCCTTCTTAGTATTTCCCATTTTAACTGTGGCTATTTTGAAGCTAATCCTGTTGTCATTTCCCCCCTTACTCTTCTCTGCCTGATTGTGTATGCATTGCCCGCCATTTACTATAGAAAGTGCATTGTCTCAGCATGAGAAATATTGGCCAATCAGTGAGGAACAGAGATGTGGGAGGGGAAAACAGGAGGGAAAGAGGCTTCAGCCAATCAGGATGCATTAGTTAAGTCTGAGGGGGAAGTAGAGAAGCAAATAAGGACAACCCAGCATGCCCTGCAACTTCCTTTGTGCGGCAATGTACCAAATAAGAGTCAGGTAAACTGGGGAATGATCATTTATCAACAAGAAAAGTAATAGTGATTTTAACTTTTGGATTGCCTGGTTAGCATCCTTATTACTTGTTTACCAGTTAAAAATAAATAATTGATTTTTGATTTTATGCCTGACAGTTACACTTTAATGTTTGTAATGTTTGTTGTACGGACAGCATAAAGAAAATAAACTCTCTGGCAAAGCCAGCTCCCGAGGTTTCCATTCCGGAGTTCATCCATTGTTAGAGAACAAGGCTAATAGAGGTAGCATCTGTGTCTGATATTCTCATTGTCATGGTGATAAATTCCAAAACACCTTCTTGTGTAATCAGTCTCAGATTTTATGGCTTCGCCAGTCCTTGTCTTATCTGCACAGCTCTGTGTGTATGCAGAGGCATCCCTAAGCCCGATAACCGAAGCCTTGTGCCAGGCTTTTCCATAAGAAATGAAAGACGCTTCACTATCTTTATGACATCACAGAGAGGACAAAAGTTACACTGTAATACAATGAATCGTAGAACGTTTTATCAGTGGAATCCTCCTGACTCCTTGAAGCTGTACTGTACAATGGAGATGATAGGGGCCGGTTATCAAGGGACACTGCGATAACAGAAGTGGCGTGAAGAGCAAAGACAAGTGGAGCAAAAGTGGAGCAGCTGCCCAGTTCAGTTAATCAAAAACTTAAAGGGAACCTAAGTCAAACTTATTCTCAGGTTTTATACCTACCTGGGGCTTCCTTCAGCCCCCTTGAGGCTACTTGGTCCCTCCCGGGCCTGGCCACGCATGCTCCTCCGTCGCGCCCCCATAGCCGGGAGCGTTCTGCGCCTGCACAGTAGCTACTATGGATGCACAGAATGCTCCTGCCTGTGGGAACACAACTGAACTGGGGCGCATGCGACATGGCCACGCATGCGGAGCCAGAGTACCAGGCCGTCCACTGGGGGCAGGAGCAGCCCGGGGAGACAGCGAGGAACCGAGAGGCCTCAATAGGGCTTAGTTCATCTCAGGCACACTTTAACCACTTTACCCCCGCCCGTACGGATTTCTCCGTCCCTTTTTCCATCCTTTAACCCCCAGGGACGGAGAAATCCGTACTTTCCGCGATCCCGACGCTGTCCGCGCTCCCGCTTGTAAACACGCCGCCCGCCGCTAGTAAACACGCCGCCGCCCGCTCGCCCGGAGATCAATGAACGGGAAAATCCATTCCCGTTCGTTGATCTAAGCCCCACAATGATCCGCTGCTCTATGGGCAGCGCGATCATTGTGAGAAAAAATTCACGTGTCCAGCCTCCTTATACTTCCTCCAAGCTTCCGGAAGGACGCTTGGAGGTCGCATTAAAACAAAAAGTTACTGTGGCCATCTTGTGGCCAAATAGTAAACTACACCCTACACATTTTTCACATACAAATAAATGACTTTTACACAAAAAATTAACTCATTACCTCCCACACGCCCCTGCGCGGCTCTGGCCATGCGTATCTTTCTTTGCCTTCCAGTCTGCAATAGCGCTATTGCAAACGGGAACGTGTAGAAAGGATACGCTTGGCAAGGCTGCGCAGGCCTCGACTTACAAGTCGAGGAACTAAACGGAGTGGCGGCGGGAGAACAGCGGATCGTGGAGGACCAGCGCGGGACAGGAACGGCTGCTGGGGGCTTACACAAGGCCCCAGGTAAGTGAAACTGTTTGTTTTAAAATTAACTTCAGTTCCACTTTAAGTAAATAAAGAGAAACCTGTTCCAAGCATTTTCCATCTTTACTACCTCTGACTGAAGCCATTCCTGATGTAATTTCCTCCCTTACTCTTTTTTCCCCCCTAGAAACTGCACTGTCAAATCTAGCTTGCTTTGTAAACACATGAGCACTGTGATACAAGAGAACCGGCACCATCCATTGTATATAGCTCTTTTATTCGCTTGTCAAAAGCATAACAGCAATCAATGCGACGTTTCAGGGCAGCCGCCCCTTTATCAAGCTATGCTGTGCAGAAAAACAGTCTACAAATGCGTTACAACAAACATATATACCCCAGCAGCATCCCAAAGCAACCAATCACATACTCCCACATCTATCTAGCCAATCATAGGGTCTCACTGTATGCGGACCTGATGGGAGACCTGTGCTCCGGTTATGCAATTGGGGGATTCAAACGGAGCTCTAAACCTCCCCTCCTACCTCTCCAACGGATGCCTACGTTCCGGCGTACCCCTTGCGCTGAAGCCACTCCCACCAGGCCGCCGCTCCGGCGGACCTGATGGGAAACTGGACAAACGTGACGCGCAGTGCGGAGAAAACTCCGCCCATCTCGTCACCCAGCGACGACAGACGCAGGCGGCGTTGCTAACGCCGCTCAGCGCTGTTGATGTAACTAAGGGGGGCGTCGGCCAAGGCAGCCAATGGGAGGAAATCACCACGTTCCTTAACTCTCTGTGCGCCTGACATTATATAATTTATATATACTACATAGCCACACATAATCAAAACTCACTACGGGGGGCGGCCAGAGGTTGAGTGACAGACAGTCTAACCCATATCATAAATGTAGTAGACATAGGAAATAGCGAACGATCCAAAATAACAGATCCAGCAATATCACCATTGAAGGCTGGTACCGCCAACATAAATCATGTAGGCAGCAGCAGCCCTCACTCAACTCAGACCAGCTCAGATACACATAAGTCTTATTGATAGATTAGGCAGGACAAAGTGTAACAAAACAAAAACAAACAAAAGCATATCTCATATGCAGGAACCAAAAATCAGAAGCTGGTCACGATGGAACACGAGACCCATTTACTAAAAATAATATTAAATAAATGGCAATAAATCAAATTCTCTATTTAGGCCCCTTGGTTCCATCGTGTCCAGCTTCTTAATCCAATACGCCTCTCTATACAACAGCCTTTTTACTCTGTCCCCTCCTCTCCTTATGGGGCCAACCTGTTCAATGATCATATACCTCAGTTGACTTACATGATGTTTGGCCTGATGGAAATGATAGGCCACTGCCTGATCAATTAAAGATTCCCTAATCGCATGTTTATGCGATGATAATCGTTTTTTTATTTTTGTGTGGTCTGTCCTACATATAACAGGCCGCATGGACATTTCAGTGCATAGACTACGAAACTAGAATCACATGAAAAACAACCATTAACTTTAAATTTAGTACCCCTGTGGGGGTGTACTATATGATCACCCCTAATCACGGAGTTGCAATGGACGCAGTTCATGCACGGAAATGTCCCTCTGCGAGTGGATCTAATACGATCCGTAGAACTAGTGTCTGCATGAACTAAGCGATCACGCAGATTGGGGGCCCTCTTATAGGAGATAAGTGGAGGATTTTTGAAAAATCGTATGTCAGGGAAGCTGTCCGAGAGCAAATACCAGTGTCTTTTAATTATTTTTGCTATACTATCACTTTGAGTATTATATCTAGTGACAAAAGGTATTCGCTCTCGGACATCCCCCCTCTGTCTCCTGTCTGTCAGACTACCATCTACTACCTTGGATCTGGCTGTCTGTATTACATCCCCTGGATAACCTCTGCTAATAAACTTCCGCTGCATCTGGTCCATCCTCTGAGTTCTGACCTCATCATCTCCAACTATTCTGTATATTCTTTGAAATTGTCCAATCGGGACGGATCTCCTGGTTGCCCACGGATGGAAACTCCCGAAATGCAGTAGGGAGTTCACATCCGTGGGCTTTACATAGAGATCCGTAACCAATCTCTGATCCTTACACATAACCATTGTATCCAAAAAGCTGATCTGTTCCCTGGAGCTATGTATAGTAAGTCTAATATCTGGACATTTGATCATCAATTGATCAACAAATTCTAAAAGGGTCGAATGTGGCCCCGCCCACACGCAAAAAATATCGTCTATGTATCGAAACCATTGTACCGCATATTTCTGAAAAAACTCACTCAAATAAACAAACATCTCCTCATAGACTCCCATATAAATATTAGCGTAGGACGGGGCCACATTCGACCCCATAGCTGTGCCCCTAACCTGCATATAGAACTGTTCCTCATATCTGAAATAGTTAGACTTGAGTACTATCTCCAGCAAAACTAACAAAAATTGTATTTGCTCCTTGGAATAATCTGATGCAGTCTCCAACATATAATTGACAGCCTCCAGTCCATTTTCATGCGGTATGGCAATATATAGGCTCTCAACGTCCATTGTGACTAAAAGCCACCCTTCCTCAATGGGGGGCATATTTTTTAAAATGTTCAAAAACATTTGCGTATCCTTAAGATAAGATTTGAGGGAGACTACATATGGTCGGAGAACCTGATCTAGATATTTGGAGATAGGGGCCAGAACAGAATCTATCCCGGCGACTATTGGTCGACCGGGAGGATTGTCCAATCTTTTGTGAATTTTCGGACAGATGTATATAACAGGGACAACAGGATGAGACTGGATCAAAAAATCAGCTAATTTTTCATCAATGATATTGTGAACTTTAGCGGAAGTCACAATATCCAGTATTTTCCCCTGTATTTCTCTCGTAGGGTCATATGAGATCAGTCGATAAGTTGTATCATCCGCCAGCTGTCTTAGGACCTCTCTACGGTAGCCCTTGGTATCCATGACCACTATGGCCCCGCCTTTGTCGGCGGGTTTGATTGTAATATTGGGGTCATTGATCAACTCCTTAATTGCCAATCTTTCCATTCTGTTGATGTTTGGTCGTATACGAATGCCTCCATAATCAGTCTGTCTGATCAAAGAGTCCACTTCTTCTTGCACTTTTTTGATATAAATATCTATCATTTGACATGAAGTCGGCTGAAATTTGCTCTTGATGCGCAAAGTGGTATCACGTAAACTGAGACATTCAGATTGTGTAGATGAAGTGGTCCTATTATCATCCATTCTAGGAGTAGAGAAAAAATACTTCAACTTAATGGACCGAAAGAAGCGTTGTAGTTCAATGTCCACTTCAAGTGGATCTGGGAAATTAGTAGGTGAAAAGGAGAGGCCATAGTTGAGAGCTGACTGCTGGGATGAGGACAGTTCTACAGATGATATGTTGACTACGATTGTTTCTTCGATTGTCTCGGTTGTCGTGACCGTAAACGGTCTCTCATGCCGCCACCCCCTCCTCCTCTTTCGGCCGCCCCGCCGCGTCCTTCCTGATTGTTTGATGGGTCGGAAAAACCCTCTTGTGAGGAGCTGCTATATACCTCTGATGAGTCTGGCTGCAAACCACCTTCCGGTCTTTTGCCATCTGGGCCAGGTCTCGGTCTGCGGATAGGTCTCGGCCTACCTATAGGTCTCTGCCAGGAATACACAAAGCCCAGGCTATAATCATGCTCATCACGTTGGAACTTATCTCGTTTGATGCCTTCTATTTGTTTTTGATGTGTTTCAATTATTGTCATCAGTTCCGATGAGAACTGCTCATATTCATCATTGGACACCAATGCTTTAAGTTTGTCCTTCAAAGCAATACATTGTGTAGTGAGCCTCGGAAGCTCTTCCTGTATTTTTTCAATCGTAAGTGTCATCGCGTCAAAAGACGCCTTATTCCATATGAGGCTCCAACGATGGCAAAATGTCTTATCTGTCGGGAACATAATAGGTGCGACATTAGAGCGCATACCCCGAGGTATTCTTTTGACTCTGTGATATTCCGCCAATGTCATGGCATGTAGTTCCAGAGTTGTATACATCTTGGCTACTTTGATGATCTGTTTACGTATATTCTTGTCATTGGCTGCATTCAAAAAAGACACATGGGTAGACACCTGTGCCATAATCCTGGATGTCTCCTCAGGAGTATAGGTAAAGGTGGGTGAGTCCACGTCAGTCTCCTCCATACTGGTAGTCGTTAAGGGTGCTCACACACTGTGCAGGCAACAGATATTTTGCAAAGTGGTTGTGGAGCACTCCTCAGTTTCCAGAGCGGATGTGCCACGGTATGGCCAGCTGCACCCCGGTCAATCAGATGTGTGATACAAGAGAACCGGCACCATCCATTGTATATAGCTCTTTTATTCGCTTGTCAAAAGCATAACAGCAATCAATGCGACGTTTCAGGGCAGCCGCCCCTTTATCAAGCTATGCTGTGCAGAAAAACAGTCTACAAATGCGTTACAACAAACATATATACCCCAGCAGCATCCCAAAGCAACCAATCACATACTCCCACATCTATCTAGCCAATCATAGGGTCTCACTGTATGCGGACCTGATGGGAGACCTGTGCTCCGGTTATGCAATTGGGGGATTCAAACGGAGCTCTAAACCTCCCCTCCTACCTCTCCAACGGATGCCTACGTTCCGGCGTACCCCTTGCGCTGAAGCCACTCCCACCAGGCCGCCGCTCCGGCGGACCTGATGGGAAACTGGACAAACGTGACGCGCAGTGTGGAGAAAACTCCGCCCATCTCGTCACCCAGCGACGACAGACGCAGGCGGCGTTGCTAACGCCGCTCAGCGCTGTTGATGTAACTAAGGGGGGCGTCGGCCAAGGCAGCCAATGGGAGGAAATCACCACGTTCCTTAACTCTCTGTGCGCCTGACATTATATAATTTATATATACTACATAGCCACACATAATCAAAACTCACTACGGGGGGCGGCCAGAGGGGAGTTTCCATCCGTGGGCAACCAGGAGATCCGTCCCGATTGGACAATTTCAAAGAATATACAGAATAGTTGGAGATGATGAGGTCAGAACTCAGAGGATGGACCAGATGCAGCGGAAGTTTATTAGCAGAGGTTATCCAGGGGATGTAATACAGACAGCCAGATCCAAGGTAGTAGATGGTAGTCTGACAGACAGGAGACAGAGGGGGGATGTCCGAGAGCGAATACCTTTTGTCACTAGATATAATACTCAAAGTGATAATATAGCAAAAATAATTAAAAGACACTGGTATTTGCTCTCGGACAGCTTCCCTGACATACGATTTTTCAAAAATCCTCCACTTATCTCCTATAAGAGGGCCCCCAATCTGCGTGATCGCTTAGTTCATGCAGACACTAGTTCTACGGATCGTATTAGATCCACTCGCAGAGGGACATTTCCGTGCATGAACTGCGTCCATTGCAACTCCGTGATTAGGGGTGATCATATAGTACACCCCCACAGGGGTACTAAATTTAAAGTTAATGGTTGTTTTTCATGTGATTCTAGTTTCGTAGTCTATGCACTGAAATGTCCATGCGGCCTGTTATATGTAGGACAGACCACACAAAAATAAAAAAACGATTATCATCGCATAAACATGCGATTAGGGAATCTTTAATTGATCAGGCAGTGGCCTATCATTTCCATCAGGCCAAACATCATGTAAGTCAACTGAGGTATATGATCATTGAACAGGTTGGCCCCATAAGGAGAGGAGGGGACAGAGTAAAAAGGCTGTTGTATAGAGAGGCGTATTGGATTAAGAAGCTGGACACGATGGAACCAAGGGGCCTAAATAGAGAATTTGATTTATTGCCATTTATTTAATATTATTTTTAGTAAATGGGTCTCGTGTTCCATCGTGACCAGCTTCTGATTTTTGGTTCCTGCATATGAGATATGCTTTTGTTTGTTTTTGTTTTGTTACACTTTGTCCTGCCTAATCTATCAATAAGACTTATGTGTATCTGAGCTGGTCTGAGTTGAGTGAGGGCTGCTGCTGCCTACATGATTTATGTTGGCGGTACCAGCCTTCAATGGTGATATTGCTGGATCTGTTATTTCGGATCGTTCGCTATTTCCTATGTCTACTACATTTATGATATGGGTTAGACTGTCTGTCACTCAACCTCTGGCCGCCCCCCGTAGTGAGTTTTGATTATGTGTGGCTATGTAGTATATATAAATTATATAATGTCAGGCGCACAGAGAGTTAAGGAACGTGGTGATTTCCTCCCATTGGCTGCCTTGGCCGACGCCCCCCTTAGTTACATCAACAGCGCTGAGCGGCGTTAGCAACGCCGCCTGCGTCTGTCGTCGCTGGGTGACGAGATGGGCGGAGTTTTCTCCGCACTGCGCGTCACGTTTGTCCAGTTTCCCATCAGGTCCGCCGGAGCGGCGGCCTGGTGGGAGTGGCTTCAGCGCAAGGGGTACGCCGGAACGTAGGCATCCGTTGGAGAGGTAGGAGGGGAGGTTTAGAGCTCCGTTTGAATCCCCCAATTGCATAACCGGAGCACAGGTCTCCCATCAGGTCCGCATACAGTGAGACCCTATGATTGGCTAGATAGATGTGGGAGTATGTGATTGGTTGCTTTGGGATGCTGCTGGGGTATATATGTTTGTTGTAACGCATTTGTAGACTGTTTTTCTGCACAGCATAGCTTGATAAAGGGGCGGCTGCCCTGAAACGTCGCATTGATTGCTGTTATGCTTTTGACAAGCGAATAAAAGAGCTATATACAATGGATGGTGCCGGTTCTCTTGTATCACACATCTGATTGACCGGGGTGCAGCTGGCCATACCGTGGCACATCCGCTCTGGAAACTGAGGAGTGCTCCACAACCACTTTGCTAAACACATGAGCACAGCATAGATCGTATTTCAGCAGCTTCTGCAGAGGGGTGAGGTGTATAATTTCTAAGTCTCCTCTCACACTGAACTGCCCTCGGCCATTCAGTGAGGAGCAGGACTGGGAGAGTGGAGATAACAAGCGTCCCTCTCCTCAGCAATGTACCAGAATAGAGCCAGGCTGACTGAGATAAGATTCATTACAGCAGCCACATTTATAATTATATTGGAATGCTTTCAATGCAGACTGCATGTAGACTACATAATAAACACAGAGCAGTGGGTAAATGGAATTTGATTTTTATGGCTGACAATTTCCCTTTGAAGAGGGGTTCAAGAGGGTCGAGACCCCTAAAGTGTACCTTGCATGGGGCCCACAACATTTATATGGATGCTGATGGCAGTGCTGCCTCCAAACACACCACAGGCTTGATTCACCAACCGGCGCTAAGTGTTAGCGCCGGAGTAAAAAAGAGTTTTCCGGCGCTAAGCCGGTTAGTGTGCTTATCTGGGGTTAGTGTGCCTTATCTGAGTTAGTGTGCCTTATCTGAGGTTAGTGTGACTTATCTGAGGTTAGTGTGCCTTATCTGAGTTAGTGTCCCTTATCTGAGGTTAGTGTACCTTATCTGAGGTTAGTGTGCTTTATCTGAGTTAGTGTGCCTTATCTGAGGCTAGTGTGCCTTATCTGAGGTTGATGTGCCTTATCTGAGGTTAGTGTGCCTTATCTGAACTTAGTGCCCCTTAATTAGCTTTGTGCACACTAAAGCTGGCCATACACTGGCCCGATTTACCGCCGTTTCGACAGCAGATTCAATCACTGGGATAGAATCTGCTGCCAATCGTTCGCGTTACATGCCGAATTTCGATTCATTTCGTCCGATCCCGTCGATCGCGCCGTGCGGAAAATTACCGTCGATCGCCCGCGGGTGAAGAGCGCATCGCTAGCGGCGTTCAAGTGCCCGACGACCGACGCAATAGAGCCCGCATACATTACCTGCTCCGCCGGCGCGACTGCCCCCGCTCGTCTCCGCTCTTCTCCGCTCTGGTCTCCGGCATGCCTTCAGTTATTCCTGCCCGGCAGGAAGTTTAAACCGTAGAGGGCGCTCTACTGTTTAAACTTCCTGCCGGGCAGGAAGAAGTGAAGCATGCTGGAGCCGGAGACCAGAGTGGAGACGGAGAAGAGCGGAGAGAGACCCGGGAGTCGCGCCGGCGGAGCAGGTAATGTATGCGGGCGGGGGGAGCGGCGGCAGCACCACCACCACCACAACAGATTGTGAACGGTTTCAGGCTGAAATCGGTTCACAATCTGTTTGCAGTAAAGGTAGCCATACGATCCCTCTCTGATCAGATTCGATCAGATAGGGATCTGTCTGTTGGTCGAATCTGATGGCAAATCGACCAGTGTATGGCCACCTTAAAAGATGCACAAAGCTACATTGCGCACTGCACAGCGCGCACAGCATAATGCGCCGATCTTTGCGCTCGATGCAACGATAACATCGCACCCGCTATACTGTATATGATGCGACCATGAGGTCGCATAGGATGCGATGATAACGGTGCACTGATGCACCGTTTAGGTCGCATCCTATGCGACCTTAAGGTGGCATCATGTGCAGTATAGCGGGTGCGATGTTATCGTGCAGTGCGCGATGTAGCTTTGTGCATCTTTTAGTGTGCACAAAGCTACTTCAGGGGCACTAACCTCAGATAAGCCACACTAACCTCAGATAAGCCACACTAACCTCAGATAAGGCACACTAACTCAGATAAGGCACACTAACCTCAGATAAGGCACACTAACCTCAGATAAGCCACACTAACCACAGATAAGGCACACTGACCTCAGATAAGGCACACTAACCTCAGATAAGGCACACTAACCTCAGATAAGCCACACTAACTCAGATAAGGCACACTAACTCAGATAAGTCACACTAATTCAGATAAGGCACACTTACCTCAGATAAGGCACACTAACTCAGATAAGGCACACTAACCTCAGATAAGGCACACTAACCTCAGATAAGGCACACTAACTCAGATAAGGCACACTAACCTCAGATAAGGCACACTAACCTCAGATAAGGCACACTAACCTCAGATAAGGTTAGCGCTGTAGTTTGTGCCTACTAAGTGATAAGGCACACTAACCGGCTTAGCGCCGGTTAGTGAATCAAGCCCCACATGTCTCTGTTTTGGAAAAATGGCTCTATTTTGAACCAAATCTTTCAGTCACACTTTTCATGCCCTTTTTCATGTTTTATGTACAGTGTTAAGACAATACATGAGGCCTCACAATTAGTGCATAGCTAATTTTAAAGCCCTCTGGGTAGGTGCACACACATAAAATAACATGAAAGGCTGCGTTTTATGTCATGTGCATATTTTTTTGTTTAGCATTTTTTTTGTGCGTTTTTGCTGCGTTTTTGGTGTGTTTGCGTTAGCATTTTTTTTCCCGCAGACGTTTTCCTAGCGTTTTTGCATGCATTTTAATGCGCTTGCAGTTCGCATGTGCAAAACGCATCTGAGTATAAACGCAATTGTAAAACGCATTTTACAATTGCATTTTATGGAAATACATCACAAATACAGTACAAAACTTTTTTTTTTATTATTACAAAAACGCATAGAAAAGCGCAAGGAAAATGCATGGAAAATGCATACCATTGCGTTTCCATTGACTTTCATTATGTGCGTTTTTGGTGGTTTTTGCATATTATTCAACAACACCAGCGTTTTTGAAAATGCACGCATAGAAAAAGCATATGTGTTTTTTCCTGCAGCCCATAGATTCAAATAGGTCCTGGTAAATAATATTATACAATAAATTTACATATAGGTTTGTCCCTTTATCCCTCATAAAATGCTAATCTTGATATGGGCAAATAGGGCTTTGGGGGACAACCAGCTCCACAATGTATTCAGAGATATAGAGACGAGTTTTGAGTCGGATCATCTAATAATTAAAACATATATTTTCTTATAAACACATAAAACATATTTGAGAAAATTTGCATGTAGCTAGAACAGGCACAAGCTGATATCGCCATCACAGCAATAAGTATTACATACAATAACAATAATTCCTCATACAATTTTTTGATTGCTGCCCTGTATGGGGGGCTTTTGAATGGAATTCGTTCCCAAGTAGTGACCCCCACTATATAAATTAAAGTGGGGTCACACTGGGATCAGAGTCCGTATTGTAACGATCGGTGAAACACAGAGAGGATCTGATTACCGGTGATCTGCAGTATCACTGGGAATACAGATATATACCAGATTATAAGTGATCTGCAGTATCACCGATAATCCGATATACTAGCTAACCTCTGTTCACCTGAGTAGAGTGTAGTGTTTGGTGTAACAGTAACACTTAGAGGACTAGGCCTCAGTGTAGTAGGGAGTACTACACAGATTCCTTCCGAAGACCTGAACTCTCCAAGGCGGGAGGAGTCAGGCTGAAAGAGTAGGAAGGTTAGTCTGAAAGTGACACTCTGGAGGAAGTGTCACTAACAGGACGGGGAACCGCCTCCAACAGTAAGGTCGGTTCTCGAGGTCGGACTAGCCAGGTTGTAAACACACGGACAGATAAGGTACAGATACAGTAGGCAGAGGCGGAGTCTAAGGTACAGGCAGGGTTCGGCAACAGGGTATCAGAAATATCGAGGTACAAGATCAGGAGGCAGAAACAGAGTCTAAGGACGAGCCGGGGTTCGGCAACAGAGTATCAGAAATATCGAGGTACAAGATCAGAGTTCAGGAGGATAGTCAGGCAGGCAAAAAGTCATAACAGATAATCACAATCAAACTAGTACTTTAGCTATCAACAGAATCTAGCTAAGTGTAGGATTACAGCTCCAGCTGGTCCCGGCACACTTAAGGATCTGACTACAGGTCTGAGTGCTCCCACGTATGTGTTCGCAATGCCAGACACCAGAGAATTGACCAACTAGCAGTATATATACACGGGGATCTCTCCAGCACCTCCCTAAGTGCTGGACCAATGAGAGGAGGCAGAGATGTCAGCTGACCAGCCTGGTCAGCTGACCTGATTCTGGCTGCCATATAGGTCCTGCCTTTCCGCGCGCACGCGCGTCCTTCTAAATCTAAATGGACTACGAGTCCCAGCCACAGCAGCCCCGCTCTGCGGTGTCTCCGCAGCGGGGACATGCGCGCTAACCGCCGCGTCCGACGCGGCGGTTTCTCCGCGCTCCGTTCTGCCCTGCACGGAGACAGCCGCCTCACACTGAGAGGAGGCGGCTGCCTTTCCGTGTCCAGGCACACTATGCGCGGAAAGAGCCGCCTGCCGCTGACTCATGGCGGCGGCTCTTCCGCGCTTCTTCACACGTATATACTCAAATAACAATAGATAGACAATGGTCAAGATATATATGTCTCAGTGCGTTTCGTGAATAAGACAGTTGTATAATTCACTTCTTCAGGAATAGTTTTTTACTGGGATTTGAGCACTCCATAAGGCTGCTGCAGCTGACCCTGTGCACCATTTCCCTACTTCAATTGGTCTGACTCTTCAGGAGTAGTGTATTATTCTCGGCTTAAAGACACAAATACACCGTAGGCTGGTATCCCGTGGATTCAACAGTAGATCTTGTTTTTGTATGCCTCTCAATCAGGGTTGGACTGGGACACTAAGGGCCCACCAAGGAAGTTTCAGCCTGGCCCGGCCGCCCTGATAGGAGAGAGGGGGGCCCTCTCTGGTCATGTGACTGTGACAACACAGCTGTTAAAGGGGGCCCACCAAATTTTTCCTCGGTAGTTCGGGGGGTCAGTACGAGCCTGCTCTCATTTACATTGCAAGCTCCCAGATGTCAGAATCATGACAAATGGAAGCAAGGAGTGTGTTACTTGTCTGTGGATTGTAAGTTAGGAAAAACCAGCAGGTTGTGTCTGAGCAGTTATCTGACAAAACCACGTGGAATGAATGGAGGTTTCAGCGTGCGTCTTTGTTGGAAAGTGTGTTGTTCCCCTATGTGGAAATTGAGGCATTTCTCCAGTTATTAGTGAGGAAACACGATGACCATTCAGAGCCTAAACTTTATGTCCTGGCCTCTTTTCAGGACTGCCCTTAATTGTGAGATAGGGGTGTTGCTAGCCCCAAAGATCAGTGGCCCGTGCTCCGGATCTGATCTGGAGTGCCCTGGATGTCCCCCAGGCAAAGATAAAGTACCACAGTACCCAGCAGGGCACCACACAGTACCCAGCATGCCCCACAAAGGCACCAAAGCACCCTACATGGCACTACACAGCACCCAGCATGGCACCACAGCACCCAGCATAGCATTACAGCACCCAGCGTACCCCATGGAGGCTATGGTGCCTCTATGTGGGCAAATAGGGTGCTGTGATGCCATGCTACATGCTGTGATGCCTTTATGGGGGCATGCAGGGAGCTGTAGTTCTTCTATGGGGGCATGCTGGGAGTTGTGGTGCCTCAATGGGAGGGAGGCCTGTGGACACAAGGCCCTTGAGATGGGCCGAACCTCCAATTTTAGGTTCGCGAACTTTTGCGTAACGTTCGGTTCGCGTTAAAGTTCGCGAACCGCAATAGACTTCAATGGGGATGCGAACTTTGAAAAAAAAAATAATTATGCTGGCCACAAAACTGATGGAAAAGATGTTTCAAGGGGTCTAACACCTGGAGGGGGGCATGGCGGAGTGGGATACATGCCAAAAGTCCCGGGGAAAAATCTGGATTTGACGCAAAGCAGCGTTTTAAGGGCAGAAATCACATTGAATGCTAAATGACAGGCCTAAAGTGCTTTCAAACATCTTGCATGTGTATACATCAATCAGGTAGTGTAATTAAGGTACTGCTTCACACTGACACACCAAACTCACTGTGTAACGCACCGCAAACAGCTGTTTGTGTAGTGATGGCCGTGCTGGACTGGTGCGCACCATGGCGAGAGTGCAGGTTTTGGTGGCTTTACAGCCCTTATGGGCTGCAGTGGTGGGTTCACAGAACAGGTATGCAGTGATGGGTTCACAGAACAGGTATGCAGTGATGGGTTCACAGCACAGGTATGCAGTGGCAGGTTCACTGAACAGGTATGCAGTGATGGGTTCACAGCACAGGTATGCAGTGGTGGGTTCACAGAACAGGTATGCAGTGCTGGGTTCACAGCACAGGTATGCAGTGATGGGTTCACAGAACAGGTATGCAGTGGCAGGTTCACTGAACAGGTATGCAGTGGTGGGTTCACAGTACAGGTATGCAGTGGTGGGTTCACAGAACAGGTATGCAGCCAGCCAGGAACAAGTTAAGCCTAACTAATCTTTCCCTGAGAGACAGTCTGCAGCAGCTCTACTCTCACTAACGCAGGCAGCACACGAGTGACCGTAATGGCCGCCGCTGCCTCCCTTATATAAGGGGGGGTGGGGCTCCAGGGGCTAGTGTAGCCTAATTGGCTACACTGGGCCTGCTGACTGTGATGTAGAGGGTCAAAGTTGACCCTCAAGGTGCATTATGGGGCGAACCGAACCACCGAAGGTTCGCCAGCGGGACGCGAACGCGAACCACCGAAGTTCGCGTGGAACCGTTAGCCGGCGAACCGTTCGGCCCATCTCTACACAACGGGGGAGGGGTGTCCACTAGAAGGTCAGGCAATGCTATGGGGGACTGCCTGATAACCTGGTAACAGGCCAGCCCACCCAGCAGAAAGCCAGACCAGCCAGCACAGAAGCCAGCGACACTGCCTATTTATGTGATATGCTGCATTTTTTTTTGTGTGTGTATAATGCAGAGTGCCCCAGATCTCTTAAGCCTCATCTACACAGTACAATTTTCCATCAGATAGACGGATCTATTAGATAGATCTAATGAGAAATTGCATCGTGTGTAGATGTCCAAATTGTTTTAGATCAACTTTTGCAATAGATTTTGATTTGATAAGTACCCAAAATCTATTGCAGAATCTAAAGCAATCTGATTGGACCAGTTGGAAATTATTTAATAGAGCCGTCTAATAGATCTGATCTGATCTGACGGAAAATTGTACCATGTAGATGAGGCTTTAGCATCCTATCAATGCCCCTGTTGTGAGATAAAATAATTTTCATGAAGTTGAGTGGAGATTGCCAGAATTTCATTAAAGTATACTGGACCCGAGGCAAAGCTAACTAAGGTAAGCACAGAACCAGAGCAGGGACAAGGTCCTCCAGCACCCAAGGCTGAGACACCAAAGTGCGCCCCTCCATCCCTCCCACCCCAGCTGTAACACACTGATTGCTATTAGACTAAGAGTGCCACAGGGCCCCCAACCCCCCAACACCTTAATATCTAGTTATCTGGCTTGCAGTCACTGCTATGTATCCCCTTTTCTTATTTCTTTCTGCTTCACACACAATTAGGAATGACAGCTGAATGAATTCTGCGCCCCCTCCTTCACTGCGCCCTGAGGCTGGAGCCTCTCCAGCCTATGCCTCGGCCCGGCCCTGCACAGAGGTATCTTCATGCTGGATCCACATAACTTTTACAGTTCCTCTCCGCATTTTTCCCGGTCTCCATGATCACTCTTTGAAAATTGTTACTTTCACCTAAAATCTAATTTTCAGACAAAGCAGGCTTGCAGCGATGTACGCTCCCGCCACCGTCTTATTCCCTCAGTGGTGGGCTACAGCTTCAAATTTTTTGGGAGGGAAGAAAGGGGGCACAATGGCTGGCTGGTAGGGCCCATTTGGGTGATCAAAATCAATGTTTGTATGACAAGCTTTAGATTCAAAACTCCCTGTCGTAAAATACAACCTCTAGCTTATTGGCTAATTCAAAAGAAAAACAGTAAGCTTTCAGCAAGTAAGCCTTCTTCAGACTCTATTCCTGATGGCTGACAATGTTAACCTCCTTGGCGGTATGGATGAGCTCAGCTCGTCCATAACCGCCGAAAGGCGCCGCTCAGGCCCCGCTGGGCCGATTTTCATAATTTTTTTAAAAAAACATGCAGCAAGCACTTTGCTTGCTGTGTGTTATGGACGATTGCCGCCGCTCGCCACCGAAGCGCCGCTACCCGCCGCGTAACTGCCGCCCCCCCCCCCCCCCCCCCGATCCCAATCAGTGGCAGGCCGCGATGAGGGGTGGATCGGGACTCTGCAATTGTCGTCTTGGCGACGGGGTAAGAACGTGATTTCAGAACGTGATTTCCTTACGTTGGTACGCGCCGGCGGCGATCGGACGGTATGTGAGGACGCCGCAGGGACGATGGGATCATGTAGCTAGTGCTAGGCTAGCTACATGTTTTAAAAAAATATATATATAAAAAAAACTGCTGTGCCGCCACCCTGACGCAATAAATAGAACGCCAGGGTGGTTGCAATCAGAACAAGGTAAGTAGATTTTTTTGCAAATATGTGTCAACCAGATACATTAATTACAAGGGATCTTGCAAGGATTGCGAGGTATTTATGGCAAATAGATAAGACCCTTGGTTTATTTAACACCTACATAGACTCAGGCTGACATAGAGAGTTATTTACAGACCCTGTCCTGTTGTCTGTATGCTGTTTGAGGCTGGAAACAGTTAACTGTATCAGTGCTGCTCATCAGGATTCTGGATATCCGGCAGTGTCAGTGCGTCTTGTTCTACTCTGCTGTCTGTCACTACGTGCTGATTAACAGTCCAAGCCTGCTATATTAATAAAGTACAAGTACCCCACATCATCTGTGACATCACATATAACTTGTACTATGTCTGGCACTGGCAACCGGGGGAGGGTCAGCAAGGCCAAGAGGAGAGGGAGCAACACTGCGGCCTCTGTCAGCAGTTCTGCCGCATCAGTCTCCATTCCGCCGCTACCCACTGGCCATCCAGCTGTAGGGGGAGTCACGATACAGAGACACAGCAGCGTGTAGCTGCCATTTTCAAACAGGGTCAGCGGCGCAAATTGGAGGAGAAAGACGCTGCGCCTGTGATACAGCTGATGGTGGATGACGAGAAGGCCACCACCAGCCCTACAAAACACATTCTGGATGCAATGGGCTTTGTGGAACAGTCTGAGATGGTGACAGTAATTGTTGGGGGGGGGGGGGGGGTCCGTCGTCCATGATGTGTCAGCAGAAGAGGAGTTTGGGGCGGGCTCATCATCCCAGCAGTTGTTCGAGGAGGGGGAGTTTGATGTTGATGATGACGAGATGAAGGACCAGGACTACCATCTACAGGAGGGGGATCATGTCAGCTCTGACTCTGAGGAGGAGGATGATTCAGTGGGTCTGGCACGGAGGATCAGCATTGCAGGGATTGGCAGGAGCAGCAGCGGGCATGGAATGCGTAACCCACAGCCTGCTGCTTCATCTGCCACTACTACCACCAGCCGCACCACTCAACCCCAGGCCCAAACCACCACTGGGAGAAAAGAAGCAGCAGCAAATTGCAATCCCCAATATGGCAGTTTTTTCATCTGCCCTCACTTGAAAGCAAGTTTGTGAGTTGTAATGTGTGCCATGTGAAGATGAGCTGAGGGTCTAAACCCTCCAACTATGGCACCTCCAGCTTCATAAATCATCTGGCCAATAAGCACAAACCTGAGCATGAGGAATTCAAGAGGCTGAAGGAAGCTGTCGCTGGCCCTTGCAGTGGTCAGAGCACCATAACCCTCTTTGCCACTCTTGCCGACACTGAGGCCTGTTCAGGCAGCCAGTCCTCCTCAGTGGTCTCCTCTGCTCCCTCCTCGGCAAGCCAAAAATGCCACCAGACCCTGCTGAGCGAGTCCTTCGTGGTCAGGGCTCAGCCTCCCGGCAGCCATCGCATATGCCAGCTGAACGGCTTGCTTACACTGGCCATGTCCTCCCAGCTCCTCTCGTACACAATGTGGAGAGGCAAAGACTGGCACCAGATGGCGCAGAGGCAGTGAATGCACCGGATCCTGTACCATGTGCTATAACGTGCTCTCAGAGGCATACATTGGCATAGTAGGAAGAAGAGAATGGAGGCACTGTAGTAGCAAAAATATGGTACCTTTAATCCACGGTGAAACAGACAGCGGGGTACACAGTGGGGGTGAGGGGATGCCTGACTGCTGTTTCGCTAAGAAAGCTTCTTCAGAGGCAAATAAAGAACAACCTGACCCAAGTATCATCTGGTTTTAAATGGTTTCACTCACCGCCATTTCGGCAAGGTACACCGCCCTCTCGTACACGTTTGTGCAGGAGGGGAGCCAGATGCGTGCGCTCCTGCAGTGCGCAGTGCCGGATTGGCCAATCCCCAGCCGGCACTACTTCGCACGGACGGCCATCCCAGCACTGCACCGGTTTGTGAAGGCCAACGTGGAACGTGGGCTGGATCATGCGGTGGGTGCGTGCGTCCATGTGATCATGGACTCATAGATTCATGGTTAAGCCGGTTTGGGCCACGCCGGTACCTCTCTTTCACCGCGCACTGGGTCAGTTTGGTGGAAGGGGGTGAGGAGGGAACAGCAGCATCATCACCCCAGTGGGTGGTGCCACCCCGCAGCAGGGTCAGGGGAAGTGCAGCAGGTTCCAGCTCTGAACCGGTTCCATCCTCCGGCAAACCCGCCGCCAAACACCCCCGCCTCAGCAGCAGCGTGAAGGCCCGCCACTGCCAAGCGCTGCTGCAGATGGTCACCCTGGGGAAGAACAAACTTACCGCATGACCACGTCCTGGCCAAACTCCGAGAGCAGGAGAGGAGTTGGCTGACCCCCAGAGGCCTGAAAATCGGAGAGGTGGTGTCTGACAGTGGGGCCAACCTGGTTGCCGCCATCCATTGGGGAAACCTCAACCACATCCCCTGTCTGGCCCACGTCCTGAACCTGGTGGTGCAGAAATTCCTGCGCACCTACCAGGGGATGGACACTTTTTTGAGAGCGGCACGGAAAACCCTGGGTCATTTTCGCCGCTCGGGTGGTGCCACAGCGTCCCTGGAGCTGAACCTCCCACGGCACCGGCTCATCATAGACGTTCCAACACGCTGGAATTCCACCCTGGCAACGTTGGAACGTCTGGTTGAACAACCTCTACCTGGCCAAAGCCACCTTGGAGGCTAACTTGTCCGGGACCGGCACCACCCACCTCCCGGACATCATCCGTCCTGCTGGGTGAGGAAAAATGCAGCTGGTGTGCTTGGTGCTGGCACCCTTCCTGGAGGTCACCAACATGGTTAGCCTGGACCATGCGTCACTGTTTGAGTGGGTGACCATGGTGTGCATGCTAGACAAGGCACTCGATTCTCTGCTGGAAGTGGGAGAGGCAGCATTGATCCAGCAGGAGCAGCAGCCACCTGCACAGTCCACCTCTGTGTGTCAGGAGGAGGAGGTTGAGGACTTGGAGGAGTTGGAGGTCCCTGACCTTGAAAAGGAGGGGGCACAGCGGAGTGCAGCTGCAGTGGTGCAGGGGTGGAGAGAGCAGGAGGAGGATCAGGAATCAGAAAAGGAGGACAGCACTGTCAGCGGGGCAGAAGATGATGTGTCAGCAGAGATGGCAGCCTTCTTCCCCATGGCAGTGCACATGCTGCAGTGTCTGCGCAAAGACCCAAGGGTGAAGCAGATGCGTGCTCGGGAGGACATCTGGATCACCCTGATGCTAGACACACGGCTGAAGGGGAAGCTGCATCAGTTCCTGCCTGTAGGAGGAGACCCTGTGCGCCGAATGAGGGACTTGCAGCAGATTCTGGTTTGGCGCATGGAGGAAGCCTTCCCCCAGACTCCACCCCCCCCCCCCCCCCCCGCCACCCCTGCTGTCACAGTCCAGCCAGCACAGCTGCAGGTGCCTGCATCCAGCAGCAGGCACCCAACAAACCTGCTGTCTCTGACAAAGGCGCTTTATGCCACGCCAGTACCGCTGCCTACAGAGGAGGTGCCTGCAGCAGCATCCGGCTATCAAAGCCAGAACCAGCACCTGACCTAGATGGTGGCCGACTACATGGGGTCCTACAGCGGGCTTGACACCGACTCCCCTGTGGACCCCTTGGATTACTGGGTCAACAATCACCTGGATATCTCGAGCGAGCTGGCGCAGTACGCCCTGGAAGTCCTGCCCGCCTTCCAGCGTGTTGTCAGAAAGGTGCTTAGTGATTCCCGGGGAGGGCAGTACATCAGCATATCGCTGCCCACATATTCCCTTCTCTGTCCCACCCCATTTAGGCAGTTTTGCCATCAAGATCTTGGTATCTTCAAAAATACACCAAGCCATGATATGCTGCCTCACTACAAATGACATGTGAATTGGTCAGGGTTTACTACTATTCTCCAGATTGTTTATATCTCTAATTGTCTCTGACTGCTTACAACTCGGGACCTTCTGGCTCTGCTACGATTTGCATTTAACTCTTCTAAGGATATTTGTAACCACAATGAGTTGCTATAGATATAGAACATGGATCCAGTTGTAAATGCTTATGGAGGACCTCACAAACAATAAACCCATCCTGGACTCTCCTTTTTGTGTGTTACATGCTTATATGAATCAGCAGACCTTTTCCCTTGAAGTAGTATGGTGGCCAAGCCACATGAGCATATTTTTGTGTAACCCGATCAGCTAACCATGATGATAAATCGCTTGAAAGGTTCCAAAAGCAATGCTTGACCCAACCAGATATGGCTGTGAAGTTTTTTTTCCATTGTTTCGACTGACCTTACTAGGAACAGTAAAAACGATATTTCATAATAGCTCATTTTGTTTCATTTGTGAATTCAAATGCGGCTTTTTGTGGTATGGCTTAAGAACACCGTGTCCTAATCTGAGTCTATTACCGCACCGATATTTTTGTTTTCTTCAGTAGCCGAGGTCAAGATTTTGTAGAATTCTCTCTATTCGACGCAAGGGAGACTTGGAAGTCCCAGTCCACCACTTCACGCCAGGCCAGAGATGAGGTCAGTTCCATAGTTTTTTCTCCAACATCAATTCAATTTATCTTCAACCTCACACACGGTCTTCTGTCTGTTGTACTTATTTCAGGAGGCCACAGTTACAGCCCCTGACCACAGGCCACTCGATAGAGCCAGGAGGGAAGTATTGTATACAGTTTCAACATTTTGAGGGAGTTGGTACAGTTCCGACTTGACTTTGCGTCCAACAGAGGGAATTTAGCGGTAAGGAGCAAGGGGCGATACGGGATCAGTTTTTGCAGAATCAGCAACACCATCTGCAGTTTGAACCTCTCGCCGTTTAGGTTCCATATGTTGCCAAAATGTAAACATAGTTTTGAGCTGAACGAAGAAGGACATCATTAGCAAAATATCACGGTATTATTTTACGGAGGTATTTGAACTGGAAGCTTAATAAGAGGATAAATTGTTATTCTATCTGGGCAAGCGACTCGGATTATTAAGGTTTTATACGTACGGAAACCAACATTTGGAGTCTACCGCATATCATTGCAGTCTGCAATGTTCAAAGGCTCCTTTCATATAAAACAAAAATAAGACACGTTTAGAGCTCTCTATTGTTCATTTAAAGTGGATCTGAGGTGAACTTTTACTAATTGCATAATTGTGTTCCTTTCCTATTGTTCATAGGGCATTCCTCAAGCCAAATACTTTTTTGTTTTTGTTTTAATACTCTAATTCCCTATAAACTAAATAAACCACGCCCACAGGTTTTCAGAGAGCCTTGGCAGTAGCAAGGGCTCATGGGAGCTCAGTCTGGGCAGGAGGAGGGGGGTATTACTAGCCATTGATTTCAGAGGAAGAGGGGAGGAGGGGGGATTAGGTTTTTTTCACAAGGTGAGTGCTCAAGATACAGATAAGCCTGCCTCTGTGTAATGTTTACAAACAACATGGCTGCTGTCATTTTATCACAGGAAGAAATAATCATTTTCTATTAAAGCTGTTTGCAGCTAGATTTGCTGTGTAAATTATGTAAACTTTAGATAAGATATATAGACAAGTTACTTGTTATAGTTAGTTTTTCATCTCAGATCCGCTTTAAGGAGCATTTTCATTCAACTTTGTAATATTTTATCAAGTTTTTTGTTTTTGAGGCAGTATGGGGCAGTGATACACCACATAGGTATGGTAAGGACACTTATGGAATTGACTCAGAACCATCAACATGGTAACAATGGATGAATTATTTATTTATTGTATTAATAAAGTGCCAACATATTACGCAGCACTGGACATTAGTTTAGGTTACAGACAATATTTAGTAGTTACATACAGCAATAAGACAATACAGGAAAAACCAGATCACGTAGCACAGTATGAGTACAAGGTAATGCTTAGTAACTCACTGGATGGGAGTATGGAGATTAGGCAAGTCGAGTTCACTCAGATCCATAGGATGAGTGTACGGTAATGGAGGTGCGTGAACAGGTAAGAGACACAAGGAGGAGCGAGGACCCTGCTAAAGGCTTACAATCTAGAGGGAGCGGTGGGGACACGAATGGTAGGGGACCAGAGTTCAGCTGTGGGTTTAGAGCACAAGGCCAGAGTAAAAAGGTGAGTTTTGAGGGCCTTCTTGAAGATGTTAAAGGAGGGGGAAACCCTAATGGGGGAGAGAGAGAGTTTCATAGTGTTGTAAAAGTACTGCGCAGGCGCCGATCCCTCCCAGGGATGGAAGCGCGCCTGGCCGGGGCCATGTATGTGCGACAGAGTTCGACTCAGCCAGGTTTTTGAGGACAATTGCGCGTCACAGGAGTCACCCAGGGAGAGGGCGAGGGATGCTTCTGGTCTTAAGTTCACTTTAAGTGCTTCAGAAAACAGGACTGCATTTGACAAGCTCTTTTGCATAGATAACAAAAGTTTTTTTTTAACTCCTTTTGTACTGAAAAACAGGATACTTTTTTCTTTGCTACTAATGTTCTATTTCTTAGCTGTACTACACATACAATTAATTATCTCATTAGTTTATTTTTGCTTCAGGTGTACTTTAAAGAGAATTTGTACTCTAAAATTCTTACAATAAAAAGCATACCATTCTATTCATTATGTTCTCCTGGGCCCCTCTGTGCTGTTTCTGCCACTCCCTGCTGCAATCCTGGCTTGTAATTGCCAGTTTTAGGCAGTGTTTACAAACAAAAAACATGGCTGCTAACCGGCATGTGATAGGCTGAGAGAAGCTCAGTCTGTGACTCATACAGAGCCTGGAGGGGGCGTGGGGAGGCTGTGTATAACTTCTACCTATCACAGTAGAGCAGCACATTCCTACCTGAGCCGACAAAGCTAAAAAAGGAAAGAAGATTAGATTATATAACAGAGATATTACAGCCACTGTGCAACTAGGAAAGTCTGCAGTAAGACAGACCACATTAGAACAGGTATAGGAACTTACAGGATAAAATAAATAATGCTGAAAATGTTGTTACAGAGTCTCTTTAAGGATCAAAAAGGGCAGGACAGGCTTATGGAAGCTTAGTGCTAGTTTAGAGTTAGTGCCAGGTTTGTATTAATATAATTGCTTAGCCTAGCCTAGGCAGAAAATAATTTGTATACTGAGATTAAATAATAGCCTGGGTACTGGGTTTGTAGGCAGATTAGGTCTTTGTGAAGATCACATCAGTGGTGCTCACCGCCAGGTCGTGATCACGCTTACGCGTGGATTCACGACCATTTTGACGCATTCCGCCTCGGACACGCTAAGCCGTGAATAGATTTTCAACCACGAAAATCTGCTTCGGCTTCGCGTGAATGCGGACATAAATCCGCATTCACGCTCGTGAAACCCGGCGCTGAAGTCGTGGTTAGCGGAAATGCGTAAAACTATGCGGAAGTGACACATTGCAGGCCAATCAGAGGGCCCCAGCCAGGCCCTAGCAACCAATCACAGGAGGGGAGCTATGCCCTCCCCTCCTGAATATAAAGCGGCGGCCATGATGGAAAAGCTCAGTCCTTGCTAGACTGTGGTGCTGAGAGGATTATCTCCAGGCCATTGTTGTTTGAGCAAGTGCATTTATTGTGTTAAAAACAAAGCGTTTTTTTTTCTAACACTGCTCTTATACTGTACACAGTTAGCTAGTCAGTGAGTGATTGCTGTAGTTAGTTGTAGTCAGTGTAGTGTAGTGGGAGTGTGGGAGTCTAGTGATTATTTAACTGTGTGTAGTGCAGGCAGGTTCAGTGCTGCAGTGTAGTCAGTGTAGTGGGAGTGGGGATTATCTGTGTGTAGTGCAGGCAGGCAGGTTAGTGCAGCTGCAGTGTTCACTTGTATATTCCAGTGACAGTTATACACTTGTACTATTTGCAGGCAGCCAGTCACACCGCCGGCACCGCCACTCTCTGCCAGCGCTGTTCATTCATTCTGTCAGTGACCTTGTGCCGTGCCCAGTGCCCACTGCTCGCTGGCATATAAGCATCTCATTACACAGTGTGACATCCTTGTGTGCCCACTGCATCCTTCAGTGACCTTGTACTGTGCCCACTGCATCCTTCAGTGACCTAGTTGTATATCCAGTGCCCACTGCTGTGCCCACTGTACTGTCTGCGTTCACTCTGCCCGGGTCACCGGGTGCATTTAATTTTTTGGCCAGCACTATGACGCTGTGCTACTACTACTACCACCAGTATGTTGGCATGGTCCTTCTGTGCTGCTGCTGCTGAACTGACCGCCCGCATTGTCCTCCTACTCCTGACTCAGTCGCTTCCCGCTGCTGCACTCTGCGTTCACACTGCCCGGGTCACTGGGTGCATTTAATTTTTTGGCCAGCACTATGACGCTGTGCTGCTACTACTACCACCAGTATGTTGGCATGGTCCTTCTGTGCTGCTGCTGCTGAACTGACCGCCCGCATTGTCCTCCTCCTCCTGACTCAGTCGCTTCCCGCTACTGCACTCTGCGTTCACACTGCCCGGGTCACTGGGTGCATTTAATTTTTTGGCCAGCACTATGACGCTGTGCTACTACTACTACCACCAGTATGTTGCCATGGTCCTTCTGTGCTGCTGAACTGACCGCCCGCATTGTCCTCCTCCTCCTGACTCAGTCGCTTCCACCAATGTACTCTGTCTGCGTTCACACTGCCCGGGTCACTGAGTGCATTTAATTTTTTGGCCAGCACTATGACGCTGTGCTACTACTACTACCACCAGTATGTTGGCATGGTCCTTCTGTGCTGCTGCTGCTGAACTGACCGCCCGCATTGTCCTCCTCCTCCTGACTCAGTCGCTTCCCGCTGCTGCACTCTGCGTTCACACTGCCCGGGTCACTGGGTGCATTTAATTTTTTGGCCAGCACTATGACGCTGTGCTGCTACTACTACCACCAGTATGTTGCCATGGTCCTTCTGTGCTGCTGCTGCTGCTGAACTGAACGCCCGCTTTGTCCTCCTCCTCCTCCTGACTCAGTCGCTACCACGGTACCACCAATGCACTCTGTCTGCGTTATCACTGCCCGGGTCACTGGGTGCATTTAATTTTTTGGCCAGCACTATGACGCTGTGCTACTACTACTACCACCAGTATGTTGCCATGGTCCTTCTGTGCTGCTGAACTGACCGCCCGCATTGTCCGCCTCCTCCTGACTCAGTCGCTTCCACCAATGTACTCTGTCTGCGTTCACACTGCCCGGGTCACTGAGTGCATTTAATTTTTTGGCCAGCACTATGACGCTGTGCTACTACTACTACCACCAGTATGTTGCCATGGTCCTTCTGTGCTGCTGAACTGACCGCCCGCATTGTCCTCCTCCTCCTGACTCAGTCGCTTCCACCAATGTACTCTGTCTGCGTTCACACTGCCCGGGTCACCGGGTGCATTTAATTTGTTGGCCCACACTATGACGCTGTGCTGCTACTACTACCACCAGTATGTTGCCATGGTCCTTCTGTGCTGCTGCTGCTGAACTGAACGCCCGCTTTGTCCTCCTCCTCCTCCTGAATCAGTCGCTACCACGGTACCACCAATGCACTCTGCGTTATCACTGCCCGGGTCACCGGGTGCATTTAATTTTTTGGCCAGCACTATGACGCTGTGCTACTACTACTACCACCAGTATGTTGCCATGGTCCTTCTGTGCTGCTGAACTGACCCCCGCATTGTCCTCCTCCTCCTGACTCAGTCGCTTCCACCAATGTACTCTGTCTGCGTTCACACTGCCCGGGTCACCGGGTGCATTTAATTTTTTGGCCAGCACTATGACGCTGTGCTACTACCACTACCACCAGTATGTTGGCATGGTCCTTCTGTGCTGCTGCTGCTGCTGAACTGACCGCCCGCATTGTCCTCCTCCTCCTGACTCAGTTGCTTTCCGCTGCTGCACTCTGCGTTCACACTGCCCGGGTCACTGGGTGCATTTGATTTTTTGGCCAGCACTATGACGCTTTGCTGCTACTACTACCACCAGTATGTTGCCATGGTCCTTCTGTGCTGCTGCTGCTGAACTGAACGCCCGCTTTGTCCTCCTCCTCCTCCTGACTCAGTCGCTACCACGGTACCACCAATGCACTCTGTCTGCGTTATCACTGCCCGGGTCACCGGGTGCATTTAATTTTTTGGCCAGCACTATGACACTGTGCTTCTACTACTACCACCAGTATGTTGGCATGGTCCTTCTGTGCTGCTGCTGCTGAACTGACCGCCCGCATTGTCCTCCTCCTCCTGACTCAGTCGCTTCCCGCTGCTGCACTCTGCGTTCACACTGCCCGGGTCACTGGGTGCATTTAATTTTTTGGCCAGCACTATGACGCTGTGCTACTACTACTACCACCAGTATGTTGCCATGGTCCTTCTGTTCTGTGCTGCTGAACTGACCGCCCGCATTGTCCTCCTCCTCCTGACTCACTCGCTTCCACCAATGTACTCTGTCTGCGTTCACACTGCCCGGGTCACCGGGTGCATTTAATTTTTTGGCCAGCACTATGACGCTGTGCTGCTACTACTACTACCAGTATGTTGCCGTGGTCCTTGTGTGCTGCTGAACTGACCGCCCGCATTGTCCTCCTCCTAACTCAGTCGCTACCACCACTGCACTCTGCGTTCACACTGCCCGTGTCCACTGACAACTCTGCTGCGATGTCATTGCTAATTGCTGCAAAAAAAAAAAAAAAAAAAAAAAAAAAATTACAAAAACCTCTCTGGGGCCTTTTTGGCGTCAGCCACTCATCCTCCTCCAGCGGTACCTTCGCCGCCAAGTGCCATTGGAACTCGCCTTCACCTCTTTGATTGCTTAACGCGTATATCCCTTTTTAAAACCACGTATTACCAATTAATAGCCCCATTTACAGTGGTGATTTGTCTTTAAAAGCCATTAAAAAAAAAAAAAGTTGAAGTTATGTTGCCCCTTATCACCTCGATAATCCATGCAATTTGGGGGATTGTAGCATGTATGGGGGCTTTGTTATTAACATTAAAAGAAAATCCTCCTCCGGGCGGGAATCCACGCGTGATTACGCCATTCATGGCAGAAAATCCGCATCCGAATTTTTTTTTGCAACCACGCGGATTGCCGAATTCGTGGATGAGGCACATCCGAGCATCCCTGGATCACATAAACTAAACTAATCAAGTACCCAGGAACTACAACAGAGTATAGTGGCACAACAGCACTTAACACTGAGCACAGCTCCATCTTGTGGCCATTTAGCATGCACACAGTCTAAGCATACAAGTTGTTGCATGTACTTATTCCAACAGGGTTATTGTCAACTGTTTGACTGCTCCCCTATCTGTTAGTAAAGCTGTGTAGTAAAGAGTTTTACTATCATTAATTCACAGCAGCACTGGATACCAAGCTCTAAAGATATACCACTGGGTTTAACTACTAACTTCTTCCTTCTATGTGATCATTATCTGGCCTCAGTATTTGTGCAGAGGTCAAGTAGTGATGATGTCACCTAGATGCTAGGAAGGGGAATGGCTGGCACGGGAGAGGCACGTCAAGGGTATGTGGAAGTGTTATTATTAATAAACCTCCACAAGTTTGCTTTCAATAGTAAAAGGTAGGATTAAACTCAGGAGGGCAGTATAAGGATTTCATAAGGGAACTGGTTAAAGCCCTGTTCAACTTCCACCCATACACACCTCTGGAGGTCCTTAACATTGGGGTCATGTGATCCCATCCTCCAGTGACAATATTTTTTCTGTCAGCCAAAGTGTTATGATTGAGTCAAGCCACACCCATGGGATAGTGTTTCAATGGCAGCCTGGCTGTGTCCTCTCACCAAATCCCACTGCTGCAAACCAGAAGCTCCAGACATGGTCCCTCCTATACCACGCGTCCACTACCTCACTATTTTATATATATACTAGTGACCTTAGCCCATTTAAAAACGGGCTAGGTCTGTCAGTAATCCGCCGTGCGTGCGCCCGCTGCGAGAACACACGACCACCTCACACGACGTCCTCCTCCGGCTCTCGGCAGTGTCTCTGTGTCTTGTCCCTGCACATGCGCAGTGCTAAAAAGCACTGACACACGGACGGACACAGGGACACTTGCCTATTATTAGGTAGGATGTCCTCAGCTGTAATGGCCATGCCCCTCCTCTTTCCTCCCTTCCAGAAGGGAGGTTCCCATGAGTGGGATGAAAAGGATGGAGTAAGGGGGAAGGAACCAAGACTAGATACTTTTAGAAGGCCAGGCACACAGTACATGGTTACAAGGTGGTGGCAACAGACATTTAAAGAGAAACTCCGACCAAGAATTGAACTTTATCCCAATCAGTAGCTGATACTCCCTTTTACATGAGAAATCGATTCCTTTTCACAAACAGACCATCAGGGGGCGCTGTATGGCTAATATTGTGGTGAAACCCCTCCCACAAGAAACAAGAAAAGTACGTACTCTTGGCAGTTTCCTGTCTGTGAACCCTGTTGCATTGTGGGAAATAGCTGTTTACAGCTGTTTCCAACTGCCAAAAATCATGCAGCAGCTACATCAATTGCCAGCAGTAAAAATGTCACCATGTAATAAATGTCAGAATGTAAATCAGGGATTTAAAAGATTTCACAATGGGCAAACACTGACTAAATCATTTATACATAATTATTGTAAAAATGAAGCACTTTTTTTATTACAATATTTTCACTGGAGTTCCTCTTTAAAACTGCAGGCTATGACCTTCTCCAAAAGTGTTGTCTGCAATCAGGGCCGTAACTAGAAATCACTGGGCCCTCCTGTGAAACTTTGGATGGGGCCCCCACTGAATAGGAACTGTCTACAAATCTTTGTCTGCAAAACTTTGTATGATTCATTATCATCATTAGTGGCTGAGCAGATGTAGTCATTTCACAACTGTGTAGAGAGCAGAAAGTTTTATCTCTTCTTGCCCTTTGTTGTCAGTCTCTCTGGACTGGGCCCCCCTGCGGCTGCATCCCTTGCAGGGTCTGTTGTTACGCCCCTGTCTGCAATCCACCTCTATGCAGTCTGATTAGAATGGTATTGCTGGGTCACAAAACAACAGCATCATCACCCCTTCTCAGAGTGTCTGCTGTTAATCTTCAATTCTGACTCGGGCAACTCTTCTCCTCTCATGAACTTTGACTGTGTGAGATGAAGACTCGGGGGAAGGGAGGTCCCAGAAGAGCAAAGCTGATAGGTGTACATCTCTGTACCCCTCCACATGGCAAAGTGGGGAGTGGAGGGGGGGGGGGGGCATGTCTAAATTGGAACATGGCTTTACATAGCAAGGATATGGCTATATCACACCATGGTTTGATTGGAAGACATAGTTATTGATGACAGGTAAAGGAAGGTTGCTATGGTAACCAGACTTTTTATGTTTGGCAGTGAGGGGGGAGGAGGGCAGTGCTCAGGGATGGATTTGGACATTTTACCACCCAAAGCCCACTGTCACCAACCCCGCCCCCCCCCCAACCACTCCATCATGTGCTCCCCGTCTAGTGCCCCCCGATCCTGTCTCCTTACTTGGTTCTGTGCTGCCCCCATTCTGTGCTGTGCTTGGGGGGGGGGGGGCACAGGACCAGTGCTCCACTGATCACCCCTTTGGAAGCAGGGCTGTTACAGACTGGGTTTGTGACTGCAGTGGTTTACGTTTGGCATTTCAACTGCCTTAGTATGCCAGCCTGCTGCCTGCCCCTTGCTTCCTAGCAACCTAGGCCATGGCCTTTGTGGCCTTGTCTCAAATCCAGCTATGGCAATGCTGCCAATAGTGTTGGTGTTCAGAATCAGAAGATTGAATTTGGAACCCAAATTCTCCCACACACCACACTTCAGCACCTGCAGCAGTGGACAGGGTCATGTGGCGTTCACACCGTGATTCCTGTGACTGATGCCTTCTCCTTTCGGCTTGGAAGGAGGACGCATTGGAGTCACACCAAGTGCAGCATGAAGCCACATATCCGTGAACCTATCTACTGCTTCGGGGGCTGAACTGAGGCTTGCAGGAGAAACCAGGTTTCCAAATTCAATCTTCCACATTTGAGCACCAACACTGAATACCAATTCATTTCTCGAAAGGCAGAGATGGATTAAGATATAATGGGGCCCTAGGGCAAGGTAATTAATTTAGTGACTCTTGTGGTCCTTTTGGTATTCTGAAATGAAGAGAGGCCAGAGAAGGTGACCCCTTGACACCCAGCGGGCCCCAGGCACCTGCCTAGGTTGCATGGTGGATGATTTTGTTCGCTCTGCACATACAGTATAAGTTGTCCCAGAAACTTCATAACTTCAATTTATCATTAGTTATAGGGATAATTTTTTTTTACAATCTTAAGGTGGAGGAGGGTTCTATAGTGGCCACGCCTCTGCCAGATGTGCACTTTCGCCATGAGTGTCAACATGGGTTGGTGACGGTAGGTGGTCTCTAATTAAAATGTTGACATTTTTTTGTTACGCCCTTGAATAAATCCCTCTCCATTGTGACATTTTTGAAAATGACTAGCCAAGTGCCATCTTTTTTTCTGAGGTAAAGGCTCCGCCTCATTTACACTTATATCGGCTTTACCCCACGCCCATTTTTCCTCGGGCCTCCATTTCATGCACGTGCAGCGCCGAATTTGTACTCTTTAGCGCCCTAAGCCACTGTCACCAGCCACCCCCCTTCAGTAGGTAGTGAGATGACCCCTCCCCCTTCCCTCTAGTATAGGTAGCTTGATGACCCCTCCAGTATAGGTAGCCAGATGACTCCTCCCCCCTTCCAGTACAGGTAGCCAGATGACTCCCTTAATCCCTCCTTTTCCCACCCCCCACCTTTCAGTATAGGTAGCCAGCTCACCTTCACACCACAGCAGCCATCTGTGTCACTCATTTCTCTCCAGTGCAGAAGCTTCCTCTTCCTTTCCGTCTCCAATGCTGTCCAAGTCCATAGCCACCGGCCACAATGCTAATGTGCACAGAGAGCAAGATGGCTGCTGCACAGGCGGCTGGCAGAAGAGTACCGCAGTCAGGCGCTCATCTGATCTCCCTGCATTGCAGCATTTGAAAGCATGCAAATGCTGCACCAGTTTAGCCTGCTGCTTTGGTGCCCTTCTTCCTGTGGTGCCCTAAGCCATGGCCTAGGCGGCCTAGGCCTAAATCAGGCCCTGTGCACGTGCATAATACTACTCACAGCTAGAGTAGTCAGAGTCTCCTGTTAGGTTCACTTCAAGTCAAGGACAATGAAAAAGAAAGAATAAGAAAAAAAGAAGATAATAGGAGATAGAAGCCTTTAGGCCTGGAGGTTTCAGTTAATTTGCCCTGTAAGATTTTCCACTGCACATCCCGAGCTTTTCTCAGCACACTTCAATTTATGTAAACCGATCCTAATGGGATGCCGTCCGCTGTGCTGGGAGCGATGAGCCAGCTGACTGTTGAGTTTTATTGGATAATCCGTGTCTGTGGGAAGATGAGTATGTCTGTAAAACCTTTATAATCCTGGCTGACAACGTGTTCTCATCAAGCGCTACGTTTGGGAGCCATAGGCTGAAATTGAACAGCCACGCAGAGGCACGCACGATCGCCTTATTAAAATAACAGAAAGACTTTTTATAAGTGCGAATGAGGAGGCATCTTTCTTTCGTTTCCCTCAGCATCAGCATGAGTTTCCCCCGGCGATTCATTAGAGGCAGGCGGAACGAGCGTGGTTTACGGGCTCCCATGATGCAACAGTCACACCATGTAACATCGCTAAAGGAGACTGGCAAGTCAGTATATCTCTATTGAAGTTCAGCTCCTTACGGCACAGCGCGGGACAGGGCTGCCTCACCCCGGCACAGCGCAGTACAGTGCTGCCTAACCCCAGCACAGCGCAGGACAATGCTGCCTCACCCCGGCACAGCGCAGTACAATGCTGCCTCACCCCGGCACAGCGCAGTACAGTGCTGCCTCACCCCAGCACAGTGCAGGACAATGCTGCCTCACCCCGGCACAGCGCAGTACAGTGCTGCCTCACCCCGGCACAGCGCAGTACAGTGCTGCCTAACCCCGGCACAGCGCAGGACAATGCTGCCTCACCCCAGCACAGCGCAGTACAGTGCTGCTTCACCCCGGCACAGCGCGGGACAAGGCTGCCTCACCCCGGCACAGCGCAGGACAATGCTGCCTCATCGTGGCACACCGCGGGACAATGCTGCCTCACCCCGGCACAGCGCAGTACAGTGCTGCCTAACCCCGGCACAGCGCAGGACAATGCTGCCTCACCCCAGCACAGCGCAGTACAGTGCTGCTTCACCCCGGCACAGCGCGGGACAATGCTGCCTCACCCCGGCACAGCGCAGGACAGTGCTGTCTCACCCCGGCACACCGCGGGACAATGCTGCCTCACCCCGGCGCAGCGCGGGACAAGGCTGCCTCACCCCGGCACAGCGCAGGACAATGCTGCCTCACCCCGGCACAGCGCAGGACAATGCTGCCTCACCCCGGCACAGCGCAGGACAATGCTGCCTCACCCCAGCACAGCGCAGTACAGTGCTGCCTCACCCCGGCACAGCACAGGACAGTGCTGCCTCACCCCGGCACAGCGCAGGACAATGCTGCCTCACCCCGGCACAGCGCAGGACAATGCTGCCTCACTCCGGCACAGCGCAGGACAATGCTGCCTCACCCCAGCACAGCGCAGGACAATGCTGCCTCACCCCGGCACAGCGAAGTACAGTGCTGCCTCACCCCGGCACATTGCAAGACAATGCAGCCTCACCCCAGCACAGCGCAGGACAATGCTGCCTCACCCCGGCACCGCGCAGTACAGTGCTGCCTAACCCCGGCACAGCGCAGGACAATGCTGCCTCACCCCGGCACAGCGCAGTACAGTGCTGCCTCACCCCGGCACAGCACAGGACAATGCTGCCTCACCCCGACACAGCGCAGGACAATGCTGCCTCACCCCGGCACAGCGCGGGACAAGGCTGCCTCATCCCGGCATGCAGTACAGTGCTGCCTCCCCCCGGCACATTGCAAGACAATGCTGACTCACCCCGGAACAGCGCAGGACAATGCTGCCTCACCCCGGCACAGCTCGGGACAAGGCTGCCTCACCCCGGCACAGCGCGGGACAAGGCTGCCTCACCCCGGCACAGCGCAGGACAATGCTGCCTCACCCCAGCTGACACCCTCTTTTGCATTCATGGTAAAATTTAAGAGGAATCTCCGCATTTTTGCTGAGAAATAAGTAATAGGGATAAGGAATGGCCAACAAATCACAGAGGAATGTGGAAGTATAACAAAGCATGGGTAAATTCTACCTCTGTTGAAAAAAAAAAAGTTGAATTGCAATACATATATGTAGGTCTCTGCACTGTGTCCAGTTAGATGAATGTACAAAGTTTACATCTGGTACATCGTAGTGTCGAGAACAGACATACATTTATATCTGTAGTAGCACCTCCATCTTTCTCCTCATGCTGATGCCTTGCAAGTACATTCTCAGCATTGTGTCCTCCCACCCCGCTTTGTGCCCTTCCCTCCATGCAGATATGTCTGTGAAATCCTGCACATGCTCTGTACAGATTATGGGTTGGACTGATTACATTATAAGAACCAGGCTTGTTTTGGTAAAGCACTTGGGAAAGAAGTGAGAAGCAGAGCAGAGGAAGAGTAAAGCGATATCACGATAAGAAATCAGAGACAGCATGCTATAGTTCTAAAGTTGAATACTCACTGTAGCGAAGCAGGAAGATGGATCCAGTGACGTCCCTTGACGACGAGCCAGGGGCGTAGGTAGAAACCAGGGGGCCACATAGCAAAATTTTGGTTGGGGGCCTCCCAAGGCTCTTTTGTGCCCTCCCACACATGCAAGTTTTACGACAATCCCCCAGTATTGGTAGCCAAAGGTACCTCCCAGTATTAGGTAGGCCCCCAGTATAGGTAGCCAGAAGTGCTCCCCACTAAAGGTAGCCAAAGGTACCCCAGTATTTAGCAGCTCCCTAGTATGGTAGTCGGAAGGACCTCTAGTAGTAAATAGCTTGCAGTATAGGTAGACAGAGGGCCCCCCAATATTAGTTAGCCCCACAGGATGGGTAGTCAGAGGGTCTTCCAGTAATAATCTTCCAGTACAGGTAGCAGAGGGGCCCCCGGTATTAGGTAGTTCCCAGTATAGATAACTTCTCTCCTTTGTTCTGCTTGCATTACTCTGCACCTCAGGGGGCTTACTAAAAGGACCCCATTATTACTGCCGGCCATTGCCACTGGGCGCCCCTTGGTTATGGACACCATAGCAGCCACTATGACTGCTATGGTGATCCCTATGCCACTGCGACAAGCCCTCCCCAATCCATCTTCTTGCTGGCGGGTATGTGCGACGCATCGCGACGTTACGTGTCACGTGACGTGGATATTACTGTATTTTTTGCACTATAAGACTCACATTTTCTCCCCCAAGAGTAGGGAAAAAAGTCACTGCATCTTATAGTTCAAATGCAGGGAGTACCTGACTTGTGAATGCCTGCCATTACGAACCTCAAACCCGCCCGCAATGTAGGGGACTCCCTGTACTGTGCCCATGCAGAGGAGGACACAGGGGGACAAACAGAGGACACAGGGGGACACAAAGGGGCATAGAGGAGGACACAAGGAGGACAGAGGAGGACACATGGGGACACAGGAGGACAGAGGAGGACACAGGGAGACACAAGAGGTACAAGTGTGTATGAGGTACAAAGGGGGCATAACTCATACCTCCCAACATTTCAATGTCCCAAAACGGGACAATTAGGCCACACCCCTGGCCACGCCCCCAACCCCCTAGTCACGCCCACCCCAGGGGAAAAAAAAGTTTTGTTTTTTTTAAAATAATTTTGTTATTAAATTACTCCCAAATGGGAGGGTGCCGGGGTGGTGGTGGTGAGGAGGAGGAGGGGGGTGGCCAGGCAGAGAGAGGGGGGAAAAAAAGCCGATCGAGGCACCAGCCCGCCCGGTATGCGGCATGTATGGCCGCCGCCGCCATCATTATCCTTCTCCCTCCCTCCTAATGTGTCCCCCAGTGTCCCCTTCCCCCCCGCACAGTAATATGGGCAGCGGAGCGGGCAGTGAGTCTTACCACTGCCTCTCCGCTGCGTACCGGGATCTCCTCTGATCTTCTCACTTCCTGTGACGTCACAGGAAGCGAGAAGATCAGAGGAGATCCCGGTACGCAGCGAAGAGGCAGTGGTAAGACTCACTGCCCGCTCCGCTGCCCATATTACTGTGCGGGGGGAAGCCGGGGACACTGGGGGACATATTAGGAGGGAGGGAGGGAGAAATAAATAGCGGCGGCAATCTATCCCGCATGCAGATCCCCGGGGCTGGTGCCTCGATCAATTTTTTTCCTTCTCTCTGCCCAGCGGCCGGGACAGAAGGGGGGCAGCGCGGGATGGCGGGAGGGGCCCCCCAAATCGGTACAGTCCCGATCAAATCGGGACTGTTGGGGACTATGCATAACTCACAAGATCTGAAGTATGATGCCCTGTATCAGAGGAAAGGAAGGTTGATAGGTGGAGTCCCCACAGCTCTGTGCCCCCATGCAATCGCGGGTCCTGCTCCACTCTATTTATGCCCCTGTTTGCTATGTCCATGAAGTCGTGCCGGAAAGTGAGCCAGCCCCTAGCGGCTTTGTGCCATTTACAGCAACTGATATGTGCAAGTTTTCCAGTTCATTTCCAACCGGTAGACACTTGTCATTTTTGTTCAGACCTGTGGAAGATTGCTGCAGCACAACCATAAACTGGTATAAAAGCAACAAGAGGTTGCCTGGGAATGTACGTGTTCTGTGTATGATATGCATGCATCTTGTATGTTATGTTTATACAGCACACAATGCTCGTGCCTGAGTCCTTCTGTACAATCACGCACTCCTGGAAGTGTTTTGTGTCTTGCTATGGGTGGGTACGCACAGGAAATGACTGCAGGTGCAGATGGGTAAGTGCCTTGGACACAGCTGACTTCATTAAGGAACGGCAAGTGGACGGACTCGCTGGAAGCACCAGATCTACAGCTGCTCCTCATTAGCACAGAAAAAGAGCATCCCCAATGTATAGGCATATAAAGAGAGATACAACTGGAGGGGGATTATAGCAGACCTGAACTGTGAAATTGCAAAGAGACCCAACGTCTTCGGTACACATCTGGCGACGTCAGGTGTCAGCTGTGACTCCACTCCTGATAACCGACTACCGACATCCCAGGAGCGCATAGTGCATTGTGGGGATAAATGTGCAAGAATACAAAGTTCGATCGCACAGCGAATCCGGCCTTTCTCACGTACTGAATAGGGATGGTCGGAATTGCCAATTTCCGATTCTGCGGAAATTCCGCATTCCGCCAATCCAGATTTCCGCTACAGCTCTATTCCGACATTATTTAGCAGTATTCCAACGGTATTCTGATTTCCGCGGATTTCCGTTTTCCACTGAAAATTCCACCTACTGCTTACAGCACTACAAATCCTCATTCTTTGATTGGCTTATTCATTCCGAGTCTTCTGATTGGCTTCAAAATTACTGAATATTAGTATGGTGGATTTTTGCGGAAATTTTCGCTACCGCTTACCGCACTACACATCCTCATTCTCTGATTGGCTGATTCATATTGAGTCTTCTGATTGGCTTAAAATTACTGACTATTGGTACAGCGGATTTACGCAGAAATTTCCCATGCCGCTTACCGCAAAACAAATCCTGATCCTCTGATTATAGGATTGGTGCAGGTCTCTGGAGGTCCCTTCACAATGGGAGTGGAGATCCTTCAAGCTGTAGAAAGAGGGAGAGACCAGGAGCCCAATAGTGTAGTAACGTCTGGTCTTAAACGGTGGGGAATTGTGGGTAATTTATACTCACAAGGATGGGTTGCAGTCCTGCAACCACCATATAGGCATGCGGAAGAAAAAACGTTCCCGCTCGGTATCCCGGAACCTTCTGGAACAGGGTGGTCGCTCTCCTCCTGTCGACTTTTCCACTGATATGATATGATGGATATACAAGTGGGAAGTGCTAGCACCCCTTTTGGGGGTGTGGGTAACAACTGTTGAAAAGGTTTAGGGAGGCGTCCAGATTCTTTACTAATGGGTCTGAGTATAATTACTGTACGGTATTATAGAAAGAGGTGTCTTACCTCCAAAGACTCACTTGAATATAACGTAAGGAGTCTTTATTATCAAGTGGTTAATTGTAGACAACGCGTTTCACGGGTCTCAGCCCGCTTCCTCAGGTCAGTACAAACAAATAACCCTGAATAGAAGTCGTGTGGGGCAAGAGCGCCTTTTAGATCTAAGGAAGCGGGCTGAGACTCCTTACGTTATATTTGAGTGAGTCTTCTTTGGAGGCAAGACACCTCTTTCTATAATACAATACAGTAATTATACTCAGACCCATTAGTAGAGACTCTGGGCACCTCCCCAAGCCTTTTTAACAGCCATCCTCTGATTGGCTGATTCATCCCGAGTTTTCTGATTGGCTAAAAATTACCGATTATTGATACAGCGGAAATTTCCACAATTTCCGACGAATTCTGCATTCGGCGCACTAATTTCCACATTCCGATGGAGAAATGTGATTTCCGATTGGAAATGCGGAAATTTCCGTTCCGCGGAATCGGAATGAGCATCCCTAGTACTGAACGTTTTAGCGACAAAGGTCCATGCAGTCATGAATAGTGATGATGGTATTCTGCACATTCCGATTTCACTAATTTTCACTTATATTTTCTCAATTACGGCTATACGTAAATACGATTGGGATATTCAACGGATTTTGTATAACCCATCCGTAATTTAGTGTAATTTTTGTGTAATTTCGTGCCGACTTTAGATGTTAATAGCAAAGCCCCCATATTGTACCAAGTCATTGTGACTCCTAAGTTTGCCCTACTGGCAATAAGAATAGGATGGTGAACCCTGCAGTGTGAAGGGAGCAAGGTCAAAATCTGACTGAAGGCTAGTTAATGGTGTAGTGTCAGGATTCGGATGCAGGCTGAACTTAGGGCTGACATCTGGCAGGGTTCAGGTAATAGGCAATGGCTGGGGCTGACAGTTGACGGGACAGAGTCAAGGCTGGCAGGCTGAGGTCATGACTGACAGTTGACAGGAAAGGGTCAAGGCTGGCAGGCTGAGGTCATGACTGACAGTTGACAGGACAGGGTCAAGGTTGACAGGCTGAGATCATGACTGACAGCTGACAAAACTAGGTTGAAGAAAGCTGAGGTTGTGACTGACAACTGACATGACTAGGCAATTGGAGCAAGTTAGGCCTGGCTGCTAGTAAGTCCCAAATAGAGTTGGGCCGAGCGGTTCGCCTGCGAACGGTTCCATGCGAACTTCAGTGGTTCGCGTTCGCGTCCCGCAGGCGAACTTTTGCGGAAGTTCGGTTCGCCCCATAATGCACCATGAGGGTCAACTTTGACCCTCTACATCACAGTCAGCAGGCCCAGTGTAGCCAATTAGGCTACACTAGCCCCTGGAGCCACTCCCCCCCCCTAATAAAAGGCAGGCAGCGGCGGCCATTACGCTCACTCGTGTGCCTGCATTAGTGAGAGTAGGGCGAGCTGCTGCAGACTGTCTCTCATAGGGAAAGATTAGTTAGGCTTAGCTTGTTCCTGGCTGCATACCTGTTCTGTGAACCCACCACTGCATACCTGTACTGTGAACCCACCACTGCATACCTGTTCAGTGAACCCACCACTGCATACCTGTTCAGTGAACCCACCACTGCATACCTGTTCTGTGAACCCACCACTGCATACCTGTTCTGTGAACCCACCACTGCATACCTGTTCAGTGAACCTGCCACTGCATACCTGCTCTGTGAAACCACCACTGCATACCTGTACTGTGAACCCACCACTGCATACCTCTACTGTGAACCCACCACTGCATACCTGTACTGTGAACCCACCACTGCATACCTGTTCAGTGAACCCACCACTGCATACCTGTTCAGTGAACCCACCACTGCATACCTGTTCTGTGAACCCACCACTGTATACCTGTTCAGTGAACCTGCCACTGCATACCTGTTCTGTGAACCCACCACTGTATACCTGTTCTGTTCAGTGAACCCGCCACTGTATACCTGTTCAGTGAACCTGCCACTGCATACCTGTTCTGTGAACCCACCGCTGCATACCTGTTCTGTTCAGTGAACCCGCCACTGTATTCCTGTTCAGTGAACCCACCACTGCATACCTGTACTGTTCAGTGAACCCACCACTGCATACCTGTTCTGTTCAGTGAACCCGCCACTGTATACCTGTTCTGTTCAGTGAACCCGCCACTGCATACCTGTTCTGTGAACCCACCACTGCATACCTGTTGTGTTCAGTGAACCCGCCACTGCATACCTGTTCTGTTCAGTGAACCCGCCACTGTATTCCTGTTCAGTGAACCCGCCACTGTATACCTGTTATGTCATTCAGCTACATCAGCCAGGCGACCATATGGGCTGTAAAGCCACCAAAACCTGCACTCTCGCCATGGTGCGCACCAGTCCAGCACGGCCGTCACTACACAAACAGCTGTTTGCGGTGCGTTACACGGTGAGTTTGGTGTGTCAGTGTGAAGCAGTACCTTAATTACACTACCTGATTGATGTATACACATGCAAGATGTTTTAAAGCACTTTAGGCCTGTCATTTAGCATTCAATGTGATTTCTGCCCTTAAAACGCTGCTTTGCGTCAAATCCAGATTTTTCCCGGGGACTTTTGGCATGTATCCTACTCCTCCACCTGGGGGTCCAGGTGTTAGACCCCTTGAAACATCTTTTCCATCACTTTTGTGGCCAGCATAATTTTTTTTTCTTCCAAAGTTCGCATCCCCATTGAAGTCTATTGCGGTTCGCAAACTTTTCGGCGAACCGAACTTCCCGCGAAGGTTCGCGAACCCGGTTCGCGAACCGAAAATCGGAGGTTCGGCCCCACTCTAGTCCCAAATGTGTACCCACGGAAGACACTGACAGAGTAGCTGGAGCAGTGTTGCTGTGACGTCCTGTAAGATGCCCGGTTAGTAGTGTAGTACTAGTGAGGACACCGGAGGGGCTGGGCCATAGTATGGTACGAGATCCCAGGTGAAGCAATAGGTATAATAGTTAGGATGAAGGTTAGTGTTAGGCTATGGTTACTGGCTAGGGTTTGCTGAAACTATCATGTTAATTTAGAGTCAATGATAGTTCAGGAGATATGTTAGTATTTGGAATTGCTTAAAAAGTAAAGGTTAGGATTAGAAATTTAGGATAAGGTGAAAGGTCATTATTAGTGTTAGACCATTTGATAGGAAGATGGTTATGGTTAGGCTTAAAGGGAAGATTCAGGGAGGGGATTAAAAAAATAAAAATAAATTTCCACTTACCTGGGGCTTCCTCCAGCCCGTGGCAGGCAGGAGGTGCCCTCGCCGCCGCTTCGCAGGCTCCCGGTGGTCTCCGGTGCCAGACCCGACCTGGCCAGGCCGGCTGCCAGGTCGGGCTCTTCTGCGCTCCATTTCCTGGCACTTTTGCGTCCCACGCCGGCGCGCTGACGTCATCGGACGTCTGCCGGGCTGTACTGCGCATGCGCAGAACTACTGCGCCTGCGCAGTACAGCCCGGCGGACGTCCGATGACGTCAGCGCGCCGGCGTGGGACGCAGAAGTGCCAGGAAATGGAGCGCAGAAGAGCCCGACCTGGCAGCCGGCCTGGCCAGGTCGGGTCGGGCACCGGAGACCACCGGGAGCCTGCGGAGCGGCGGCGAGGGCACCTCCTGCCTGCCACGGGCTGGAGGAAGCCCCAGGTAAGTGGAAATTTATTTTTATTTTTTTAATCCCCTCCCTGAACCTTCCCTTTAAGGTCAAGTTGAGGGTTATTATGAGCAGTGTAGCTATAACTAAAATATCAATGTTAGGCAGAGTGTAGAGAAAGGCTGTGAATAACAGGACTGGATTTATGCAGAGGCCACAAAGGCCATGACCTAGGGCAGTTGGTGGTCAAGTTGTTCGTTGGACATAAAAGTGTATTGCTGCATATGTAGCAGGGAGGCTGTAATTAGAGAGCAGCATGTGCACGAGGGGAACTGTACATGAATGTACCACATGGAAATAGCAATGGGCCATGGAATTTCGGGGCTGCTGCACATGGAAGGGGTGGCAGCTACATTCAGATGTGAGTGTACTTGTAACGAAAAATCCGCAACGCCCGATGGATTGCGGAAATATGGTCGCATCCAATCCGGCAAGCGGACTTTCCAACGCGGGATGCGGAAATTCGTCCGCATCCGCTGCGCAAACCCGTCCGAGCACTCTGCTCCAAACTCACCAGCATGCTGCTCACCAGGACTCTGCCATCTTGCCTCTAGGGGGTGGGCGCGCCCAACAGACACGCCTTTATACTCTTAGGAAGCGTGTCAGCTGACCTGGAGATCAGCTGACATTTTAGCCTGCTCTGATTGGTTGCTGCCTCTGGTGGAGACTTCTCTCCCAGGCAGTATATAAGGAAGTGCTTTTCAGTCTCACTTCATCTGTGTTTGCGATACCCTGTGTCAGCACTCAGACCTAGTCAGCCTTGTCTCTGATATTGTGTTATATATTGGTTTATCGCCAATATATACACATATTATTACTGTTTGATTTATCGTGTATGATTCTGTGCCTGTCTTGACTACTCCTCTGCTTCCTGATTTTGTACTTCGCCAGCCTGTACCGTTATCGACTATTGGCTTGGTTTCCGACTATTCTCTTGTCTCACGTTTCTGTACTGCTGCCGCCTGATCTATTGCCGAACTTCATTTTGTCTGACCTTTCTCCCTTCAGTGGAACGTCTCCCACTGTAGGGTTCTATCAGAGGCTTGCCTCTTTGAGACGACCGCAACTAGCAAACCCTTGCTGCTAGAGGCCGAGATTCCTCCACTCCGTCCTTTGGAGGATCTCACACACAGGGTTCCCATTCAGAGGTAACCACACCTCTGAGGAATTACGGTGTGGTGGATATTTCCACAGACTTGAATTTACGCTGTATATTATTATTGTTGTCTGCTGTTCCAGCTTGCTGGAGGTTGTATCTCTGTGCCCTATAGACAGGGGAGGACTGGGACCTTTTGGCCTGGGGGGAAAACACAACCTAGAGGCCCTTTTATGCTATCCCCAGCCCAAATGCATACCCCAGTCCAAATACATATCAATTTTGTGTGCAAATGTATGTAGTGTACATTTTATTGTTACATTAACTACATTAACTAGTTCCTGCAAAAAGGATGTTTGAAAACTATTCTGAAGGAGGAAGGATGGGAATACAAAACACCTGTGGGTGCTGTGGCAAGGGGGGGGGGGGGGGGGTGGTAGCTGCCAATGAGTGGCTCAGGAAGTATGGATTCATCCTTGCTGCTGGTAGTGGTGTGATGGTGTGGTGGATATATTCTTACCACACTCTAGGCTCCTTAGTACCACCTGGCCAATGTTTAAATACCACAGCCTACCTGAATGTTGTTGCTGACCATGCCCATCCCTTCATGACCAAAGTGTACCTGGTGGCTTCTGAAGGCTACCAGCAGGATAGTGCACCATGTCACAAAGCTCAGATCATCTAAAACAAGAAAGAATGGCAGCGAGTAGTGGTAGTAGGAGGATTACTGCTAGGTGTAGTAGCAGTGAGACTAGGTGCAGCGTCAGTGAGGCTGGTATTAGGTGTAGCAGCTGAGAGGTTAGTGGTAGGTTTAGCGGCGGTAAGGTTGGTGTTAAGTGTGGCAGTGGTGAGTTTTAGTGACAGAGGTTAGTGCTAGGTGAGGCAGCAGTGAGGTGGCAGTGAAGTTAGAGTTATGTGCGGCGGCAGTGAGGTTTTTGTTAGGTGCTGCACCAGCGAGGTGTTTTGGCAGTGAGGTTAGCATTGGGTGCAGTGGCAGTGAGGTTAGTGCTAGGTGAGGTGGCCGTGAGGTCAGTGCTAGGTGAGGTGGCCATGAGGTTAGTGCTAGGTGAGGTGGCCGTGAGGTTAGTGCTACGTGTGTCGATGGTGAGGTTAGCGCTATGTGAGGTGGCAGTGATAGAAGTGCTGGGTGCGGCCGCAGTGAGGTTAGGGCCCGTTCACACTTAAAATCGCAGAATGTTTTGCGGGAGTGATTTTCCCGCGATTAGCGCGGAAAAATCACTGGACACTGCGGCGGTTTTGGAGCGATCGCGATTAGCGTGCTGTGCACGCTAATCACAATCGCAAATCGCGTAATGCTCGTTGCCGGCAAACCGCTGCATGCAGCGCGGTTGCGGTTATCGCTAACCGCAACTGCGGCAGTGAGAACACTGCCACTCGCTACAATGTGTAGCGGTCCGTGAGCGGGAATCGTGCGATTCCCGCTCAGGTGTGAACGGGCCCTTAGTGTTAGGTGCTGCAGCAATGAGGTTAGGTGCGGCGGTGAGGTTAGCGCTAGGTGCGGCGGTGAGGTTAGCGCTAGGTGCGGCGGTGAGGTTAGCGCTAGGTGCGGCGGTGAGGTTAGCGTTAGGTGCGGCGGTGAGGTTAGCGCTAGGTGCGGCGGTGAGGTTAGCGTTAGGTGCGGCGGTGAGGTTAGCGCTAGGTGCGGCGGTGAGGTTAGCGCTAGGTGCGGCGGTGAGGTTAGCGTTAGGTGCGGCGGTGAGGTTAGCGCTAGGTGCGGCGGTGAGGTTAGCGCTAGGTGCGGCGGTGAGGTTAGCGCTAGGTGCGGCGGTGAGGTTAGCGCTAGGTGCGGCGGTGAGGTTAGCGCTAGGTGCGGCGGTGAGGTTAGCGCTAGGTGCGGCGGTGAGGTTAGCGTTAGGTGCGGTGGTGAGGTTAGCGCTAGTTGCGGCGGTGAGGTTAGCGCTAGGTGCGGCGGTGAGGTTAGCGCTAGGTGCGGCGGTGAGGTTAGTGCTAGGTGCGGCGGTGAGGTTAGCGCTAGGTGCGGCGGTGAGGTTAGCGCTAGGTGCGGTGGTGAGGTTAGCGCTAGGTGCGATGGCGGTGAGGTTAGCTTTAGGTGTGGTGGCAGTGAAGTTAGCCCTCCCCCAGTATAGGCAGCCATAGAACCAGATATAGGAAGACAGGGAAATCCTAGAGCATAAGTACCAAAGAGCCCCCCACCCACAGTAAGCCAGGGAGCCTCCTGACAGTTTTAGTGATAGAGAAGGAGACAGGAGACAGGGACACCCCCAATGCAGTTTGTAGGGGAGAGGAGGGTGATAAATCTCACTCACCATTCCAGAGTTCTGCATTTGCAGGAAAGAATTGCTCCAGTTTGGGGGCGGAGCTTCGCGGCAATTTGGGGGCGGAGCTTTGCCGTGATTTTGGCGGTGGTTCCTCCTTGGGTCCCTGCAATTCCCTCAGCACAGTGCATCTTCGGGCTGGGGGTGGAGTTTGGAAGCCAGTGCAGCCAGCCAATGACCAATCTCGGGGCAGGCTCGGGGAGGAGCAGGAGTTCTCTCACCCAATGCCCTGGACTGCAGTCTGCAGCCCGATATGAGTGAAGAGCTACTGCTGGGGGCGGGGCTTTAGATCGAGCGGCCACAGCACTGCAAAAGTTATTTATGACGGCACAAATACATAGTGCTGCGCAGCCAGCCCTGGATGCCTGAGGAGGCGGCGGCCCGGGGGGAATCCGCCCCCCGTCCTCCCGGGCCAGTCCGCCCCTGCCTATAGAGATACTCTATTGTACCAAGCACCCTTTTGCATACGATTGTAACGTGTCACGCTATACTTGCATTATTGGTGATTCTGCAGATCACCATATAATCAGGTATAGCATCTGTATTATTGGTGATACTGCAGATCACCAATAATCAGAATAGCGGTGCTTGCTGACACCAATCGTTACAGTACCATAAAATTGGCCAGAGGAGTAATATGTTCAAACCTGGCCTTATTGCTTAGGGATAGGGAAGAGAATCATCACTAAAGTAGATTGGGGAAGGTAGTCAGGACAGGTCGGGAAAAGGCACAATTTTAATGGGTTTTTCTAACCGTAGGTCACCAGGTGCCAGGATATGTATACATACGGCTTTTCAATAGTTCATGATACCCAGCCCACACCCAACTCAAACTGGCGGTGTCTTTTGACATAAGAGTATAAACTCATCGTAATCTAAATACCTCCAAACAAAGCAGACCTGTAATTTCTTCCGGGTGTTCCCTTAAAACGAGAGCAAATCAGCGTCTCCTGGCGTCAGAAGCATCTGCATGTGATCTGCGTGTTTACACTTCTGAAGATGCTGCGGTAATGCCGAGCCACATCTCCATCGCCAGAGAAGATAAAAGAATGATCCCTGACATATGGTGGACTGCCTTCCATGTTCCTCATCAGTATCCAGGCTCCGTATCTGCCTCTGACGTTATTCTGGACCCCATAGAAGTCAGGTTAAACCTGGGAGCTGCCCAACGGTACAATAACACAGCAATTTAAACAAAAACAGCTAAAATAATAGGATCATGTCAAGCAGAAAACAGACAGCACTGAGGTAATGGACGGAGGGTGTGCTGTGCACAAGGAGAAACTAACTATGAAGGCCTGCACAGTCCGTAACTATGGCTGTCAGAGGGCTGCAAAGTCTATTGTTATTATTAGTGTGGTATATTTGAAAGTTTCAGAAATGGGCAAATAGGCTCTTCACCACAAAAATGACAATGATTGATGTATACTAATAAGCGGATTTATTAAAGTAAGTTGTGTAGAAGAGACAGCAAGACACAGAACATTTATATCACACTTTTCTCCTGGTAGACTCAAAGCGCTAGAGCAGCAGCCACTAGGGCACGCTCAGTAGGAAGTAGCAGTGTTGGGAGTCTTGTCCAAGTTCTCCTTCTTGAACAGGTGCTGCTGGCTTACTGAACAGGAAGAGTCAAGATTCAAACCCTGGTCAAATGTGTCAGAAGCAGTGCCCTTAACCAGTATACTATAGCCACCAGAAACATCAGAGACAATGTTGGGCTGTTTTGTTAGTGAAGCAGATACTGTTATCACACATTCACCTAGATACAACTAGCTAGATTTCCATGTGACACGGCTAAAGATCTCGTCTAGAGGCAAAGCTAGCAGTGCATCCCTCTAACCCTGTATTTCAAAAGGAGTAAATTGTGTCAGGAAAGAAGAGAGAGGACATTTACGTAGAAAATCTCAGAATGTAATGAAAACAATTTCAAATGATAATCAATTATTGGATTCCAGACCTCATGGAAAACAGCTCTGTCTGCTGATGGGCCCGTTTCTCCCACCACTTTGGTGATATCCATAGCCTATAGGACTATCTACTGGGGGCCACCATGACTCCATATACCTACAATAAGTGTGACCACCATGACTCCATCCGCTCATAATAAATGTAGCCACCATGAATCCATTCATCCATAATAAGTATGGCCGCCATGTGTCCATCAACTCATAATAAGTGAAGTCACGACTCCACCTACCCATAATATGTATGGCCACCATATTTCCTTCCACTCATAATAAATGAGGTCACTGTGACTCCACCCACTGATAATAAGTGAAGCCACCCTGATTTCATCCATAATAAGTGTGGCCAACATGACTCCACCCACCCATAAAAATGTGGCCCTATCCAGTCATGATAAGTGTGGCCTCCATGACTCCGTCCATCTATAACCAGTGTGGCCACCATGATTCCTCCATCTATAATACCTACCTATCTAACCTGTACTGCAAGCACCTACCTATCTAATCTATACTGGGGGCATCTACCTACATAACCTATACTGAGAGGTACCTACCTATCTAACCTATACTGCATGCACCTACCTATCTAATCTATACTGGGGGCATCTACCTACATAACCTATACTGAGAGGTACCTACCTATCTAACCTATGCTCAGGGCCGGATTTCTGGCAAGGCCACATAGGCCATGGCCTAGGGCACCAGAAGTTTAGGGGCGGCTCAGTGAGGGGCAGGAAAGCTGTTTTATGCAGTCATCCCTATCTACAAGAACAGCTTTAACCTTTGAACTCTGACCTGTACTTGTGCCGTCCCTGCAAGACCTGTTAGCTCTATCCTGCAGGTATACATCAGTCTAACTCTCATGGTGACGCAATGGGTCCATCATTAATGAGATGGCAAGCATAACATAAAATTTCAAAATATAACTTCTAATCTATACACGTATTACTAAAATAGCTATTGTCTGTGACCCCAATGATGGAAAGTAAGGCAAATTCTCATTGGGGCACACAGAGATAACAACCATTCAGATGGTATAATTGGCCTTGGGCGGTAAAAAGAACAAATCCGGCCCTGCCTATGCTGCATGCACCTACCTATCTAACCTATACTGGGGGCATCTACCTATCTAACCTATACTGAGGGGCACCTACCTATCTAACCTATACTGAGGGGTACCTATCTATCTAACCTATACTGGGGGCACCTACCTATCAAACCTATACTGAGGGGCACCTACCTATCTAACCTATACTGAGGGGTACCTATCTATCTAACCTATACTGCGTGCACCTACCTTTCTAACCTATACTGGGGGCATATACCTAACTAACCTATACTGAGGGGTACCTACCTATTTAACCTATACTGTGTGCACCTACCTATGTAACCTATACTGCATGCACCTACCTATCTAATCTATACTGGGGGCATCTACCTATCTAATCTATACTGGGGGCACCTACCTATCTAGCCTATACTGCCGGCACCTACCTATCTAACCTATACTGAGAGGTACCTATCTATCTAACCTATAATGTGTCCACCTACCTATCTAACCTATACTTGGGGCATCTACCTATCTAACCTATACTAGGGGTACCTACCTATCTAACCTATACTGGGGGCATCAACCTATCTAACCTATACTGCGTGCACCTACCTATCTAACCTATACTGGGGGCACCTACCTATCTAACCTATACTGAGGGGTACCTACCTATATAACCTATACTGCATGCACCTACCTATCTAACCTATACTGGGGGCATCTACCTATCTAACCTATGCTGTGGGCACTTACCTATCTAGCCTACACTGCGGGCACCTACCTATCTAATCTATAATGTGGGCACTTTCCTATATAGCCTATATTGCGGGCACCTGCCTATCTAGCCTATACTGGGGGCATCAACCTATCTAACCTATACTGCGTGCACCTACCTATCTAACCTATACTGGGGGCATCAACCTATCTAACCTATACTGGGGGCATCTACCTATATAACTTATACTGCATGCACCTACCTATCTAAGCTATACTGGGGGCATCTACCTATCTAATCTATACTGGGGGCAGTTACCTATCTAACCTATACTGGGGAAACTATATGGGCTACCTATTCTGGGGGCACCTATAGCTGTCTCCACGTAGGGGGGCACATTTTATGCCCTCGTCCTGGGTGCAATTTAGACTAGAAACTGCTAGTATTTGGCTCCTCCCACATCATGTTTTGTCCAAGCTCATATCTTGTTTTGTGGTATTCATGGATTGGGGCCTCAAGTTATGGCCTGCTTGTGGCCACCAAAACCTTAGCTGCACTCCTGTCCCCCAGTCATGGCTTGATTGTTTGATTTCTGGCCGCCAGTACAGTATAGGCTGGCTGTGTCCTGGGGGGGAAGGGGGGCTCAACAGAAGAGAAGGAAAATAATAATGTTTGATTCTCTGTATAATCCAATCATTTAATTCATTTAATGAGATTTAATCATTGTGTAGAAGATAGTAAATCATAAAGCTTCGTGGTAATAAATCAATAACAGCTGAACTCACTATACAGTTAACAACAAGGCGGGACAACCTGCAATTTCTTCATAAAGGAAAAAGCAGGTAAAGAAAAAGAGACTAAGAATCATTATTTGACTTTGTGACGTCTCAGAACTTCCTCTTCTGAATCCAAAAAGGGCCTTTATTTTCCGAACATTCATCATAAAATCTGTGTGAACTGATCACACCCTGCTTTGTTACTGACGTCTCCGGGCGGTGCGGCCGAACATAAACTGACATTTATAAATGTCACAGCGTTCCGTGTTAATTAATTGGTGCACTCCATCGACAGCACCATTGTCTGATCACTGAACTTTGAGCTGGGGACTTTCCAGCTAGCATTCACCATCAAATCCATAAAACACCATTACTCATTGTAAGTGACTTGATTAATGAAGTTTTTTGTTTTGTTTTTTTAAATGAAGGTTGGGGTTAATGGGTATCTGCATGAAATCTGGCAGGAAGGACTTGTCTGTGGCTGCCAACAGGGTCTGCCGTTATCACACTCTTATGTTCCCACAAATCTCTGCGTCTTGGCCCATGTTGCTGTCCTCATATCTTCTCTACTCCCCCACCTACTCCATGGTGATTGCATAGTAGAGACGATGGGGGAATGGAGAAGCTGCCAAGATCCCAATTTAGACATGAATTGAGGTGGCATCTCTGGGCAGAGGTGAGAAAGTGGCATTTGGCAGTAAAAGGCCATTTTTCCTTATTGATAGGCACATGTGGCCAGTTGTCATGGAGAATCCCCCCCCCCTTTCCGAGACACAGCTGCTCCCCTCCCCAACCAGTCACAATCAGCATCCCAGCAGAGTCAGGCCAACCATAGGGTGGTGGGTGTGGTCCGGCTGTGGAATCTGTGGATAGGTGGCTGGCCTAAATTAATGCGAAGTATGTAGATCACATACTGTTTGACCACTTCATGGCCAATTGCAGCATATCTCTGCAGTGGGAGGGATTATCTATATCTTACTACTTGGAAAAGTGTGTGTGTTCTCAATTATTTGCCTGCCATGGATAGTTTATGCTTGTCACTGGTGACACAACACTGTGTGGTTACTCAGTATTATTTTACTGAGATTTGGAGATTTCTGTCTGTCGAGGGCAGAAAGTAAGTCTCTGAGTTAGGTATCAATGATACAACTTCTGCAGAGCGTTGGTCTCGGAGGTTGAAACATCCTACAGCAAAGTAAAATGCTGCAGGACGCACGTGGGCCGACAACGCCTCCTTATCTTCTGTTACATCTCTTGCAATCCACCACTCCCATTGCCTCCACGACTATGATGGATTCATTCCGATCAGTATCAGTTAATGCTTATTTTATCACTCAAGATATTTATTGCACCGCTAACACAACTTTCTTATCTCGGACCATATATAAATACAGAATTCTTACTGGCTATGGTTGGCCTTGCTTCAGCTCTGCTTTTTTATGATCTGAAATGACAGGCTATTAATATTTTATTGCCGGGATTTAAAGTTGGAGGAAGGTCTTTGACTCTGGTCTGAAATACCGATTGCCAGAAGAAGAAGCAACAAGTTGCACCAGATAAGGGTGAGACGAGAGGCTTTGGTTCGGTGACCTTTGGCAAGGCTTCAGGAACAGGGAAATAGTCGCTTAAATTCATCCATGTGTTTAAATAAATCATTACAGAAGGCAAAACGTCCCTCTTTGAATGAGATACCGTTTCTAGATTGTATTTTATTCTCTTATGCTGTCAGATATGAAGTATTTGAACTGCAACTGACTCAGTGGACACAGCTGGCCTGTTTTATATGCTAGCCTTCTCATGAAGTGAAATATTTGGATTTTTGCTGATCCAACTTTCGGTGTTCAGTTTTGAGAAGTACCGTGAATACCCAAAATAAAGTCAACCTTGAGTATAAATTGACTGTTTAACCTGTGACCTTTTTTTAAAGTTAGAAAAGGCATAGACTAAAGTATATGTTGTAAAAAAGAGAAAAAAATCCTGCACTGCTCAAAGGTTTTTTATTTTGTCAGCTCAATCTTCATGCATCTATATCCAAGTCCATTCCATAGAAAATACAATAAGATCTGACATACCCTTCTTGAAGTATATGTTGACCTAACAAGTTTATCCTGGTTCTGCCTCTCCATAACCTACTGCCATGTCCACCAGAAAGTACTGCCATGTCCCCAAGTGTTCACATGCCTCCAACTATTTCCAAAGCATCCAACTTGAACCTAAGCATTGAGCCATTTGTATTGATGCCTTTTTTAGGCACTTGTTTTGGCCTGATGAATTGGGCTTGGACCCACGAAACACGTTGCCTGTGCTAAATAAACCTTTTGTCTCTTGAGACTGTCGTTATTAAGGTAACCCACCTCATCCTTTACGTTTTTAGTGTTTTTTAACCTATTTTATCTATACCTGGATGCCTCTTTAACCTTTTGTGCTGTATACATCCCTATTTCCCACTGAGGTTGGAGGGGACCTCTCTGGCCTCACTTAGTTGACACCAGTGTTAGAGACAGTCCTTTTTTTACTAAAGAGAGTGACCTCATCCAGTTCCACCTGGAAACCCTAAGTGGAGTCTAGTACATTGTCTCCACCTGCATCCAGTGGGTGGTTGCCCCTTTGCAACGCACTTTTGTGAGTAGTCATCCTGTCATTTACATCTTCTCTGTTCTAGCTAAAAACATATTATGCTATTTGGGCTCCCATTGGTTTTGTGTCTTTTATCCAATTGGGTGTCCTGGCACCCCACCCTTCCACGTGTTCTCCAAGACTTGTATTATTATGCCCATCTCCTCAGCACCAGTATTGCCATGTTCCCCAAGATATGCCATGGCCCCAAGTACAGTAATGTCTACCAAGTATTTCCTTGTTCCACCACCAATACTGCCACGTTAACCAAGTGTTCTCATTTCTCCAAATATTGTCAAATCTCCCAACTTACTTCCATGCCTCCTGAGTCCCAAGCCTTGCCTTAACTACCTGCTCCTTCCCTCATGCAGTAGAGCTTTGTCCCCCAAGTGTTGCCGTAACACCAAGTATGGTCATGTCTACCATGAATTGCCTTGTTTTTCCATCAGCACTGCCAAGCCCACCAAGTAATCCCTAGCAGCCAACTTGTACTGTCAATGTTTCCAAAATCTTACTTTATCTCCACCCACACAAATACAGCCATGTTCCTCAATGTCTCTCCAAACTCTACCATGTACCCAAGTACTGTCAGGTCTAACAAGAGTAGTGTCTTCCCACAGTATTGTCCTGTCCATCAAGTGTTCCCATGCCCCCAACAGATGTCATATCCTCCAACTTGTACTGACATGTTTTCCAAATTCTACTTTACCACACAAGTGCTGCCATTAGCCCAAAATGCTGCCATATCTGCCAAGTTCTGCCGTATTTACCAAATCTCCCACCAGTATTTCCAGGTTCGCAAAGCATTTCCATGTTCCTCCTTGTATTCTCATGTTTCTGCTTGTATTGTCATGTTACCCTCAGTACCTCTCTCTTCCTATTACTCCCCCACCCATGCAGAGAATATTGGGGAAGCATTGTAAGAGTGGGTTATAGTTACCTCTTACCATGGTATGCATTCCCTCACTTCTGTTTCACTGTTCCCATGGTTCTTGACTATATTCATTTCCCATCAACACTCGCGAGCAGGCATGGGCTTTCGAGTATTCAACTACTCAAATTCGAAATTAAAATAAGGCTTGACTGCCTCAGGTTTGACCACGGGAGACGGGTTACTTACCCTGAAGTCTGTCTTCTTATATGCGGCTCACTCCACTCGCATGTAACATATTGGATGTGTTGCATGACTCACCACAGCACTTCCACCTTCCGGCTTGAAGGAGGAAATGTGATAGTGAGTTATAGAATGCATCCCATAGGTCGCATGTGAGTGCAGTGAGGCCCATAAAAGCAGATGGACTTCTGGGTAAGTGACCCCCCTGTCTCCCGTGGTCACACCTGACACAATCAAGCCCCATTTTAATTTCAAATTCGAGTAGTTGAATACTCGAAAGCCCATGCCTGCTTGCGAGATCACTAAAGCAACCACATGTGGATTTCTGAGGATTATGGCAACACAGGTTTTTAAAAGCAAAGTGTTCAGAAGTTAGTAATTCCTGGTGATTTTCAGCCTCCTGTACCATGTAAGGAGGAGGTGGTTTGAACGGCTATAGAGGTCTAAAAGACCCCTGTAGCAGTTCAATAAACAGTCAGTCATTGCTTATTCATGATGATTTGTCTTTTTTTTGGCCAGAATCAATGTGAAACATTCTGCTGAACATTCATCTACAAATTTATTTCAATCACATGACTGAATAGCCTAAAATCTGACTGGCTGCCACAGGTTTCACTAATCTCTACATTGGCTTCTTCTTACTATGAGTTTTTTTCTTAACTATTGCAAGAAGGAAGGAAATAAAAGTTGTACCTTGAGGAGAATTTAACTTGGAGGAGGAAGTGGCTGTAGCAATAGTGACACCTGTCAGCGGTTAGATGATACTGCAACCAGGAACTAAAATATTTACATCTACGGTCATAACTTCCTAAAAATGCCATGGAGGACTTTTTCAGTGTCTTAAACAACCTTAGTTTAACACCATAAGTGTTACCATACCTCCCAACTTTTTGAGATGAGGAAAAGGGACACTTAAGCCACGCCCATGCCACACCCCTAGCCACACCCCCACCACGCCTCTAGTCACGCATACCATAAAAAATTCATAAGAAAAATATGTTGTTTTATAATTCAAACCACACTGGTCCTTTCTATCCTGGTTAATTTTCCTTCATAGTAACATTTTAAAATTAGTAATATATCAATTTAAAGGATGGGAATAAAGTTTAGAGTCAATCAAACACATTTTTAGTATAGAAATATATATATTTATATAGAAAGGGGGACAAAGTCCTGAAAGAGGGACAAATGAGGGTGAAAGAGGGACAGAGGGACAGGGCTCCCAAAAAGGGACTGTCCCTCCGAAAAAGGGACAGTTGGGAGCTATGGTGTTACTGTTTTGCCTAGAGCCCATGGTAAAAATCCTCACCCAACCCGACTGCTGTACAGGAAGTTTGGTTTTACCCTGAAAGAAGAACCCCCATGCCCACCACATGGGAATCAAATACCTCACCTGTCTTTAATAAGAGAGGGAGAGAAAAGGGTTGGCATCTTACGGGCAGAAAACATCTCCTAAATGCTGTTAAAACATATTCAGTCATTGCTTAGCTTGCTTTAGGCTTTTGTTAGGTACAATGTTAGTGTAGAGGGTGTGGTACCAATGGAGTCTGAGGACCTTCCAAAGGAGACAAAAAACGATAAAGGGACACCAGGAGCCCCTGATAGTGTAGCACGTCGGGGGTATAAGACACTCAACAACAGTATGTGCAACGGCTGGAGAGGAAAGCCCGTCCTCACTCGGGTTCTTTAGTCTTCGTCAATGTAGGTCGCTCTCCAGGAAAATATAAAGAGGTGTAAGGGTTCCAAGGAACCAACATACACGGCCAACAGCCAACTCCCCTAGCTGAGAGGGTTGGTGTGGGATATTACTGGGAGGGAGGAGGCACCCCACGATGTGATGTGTGGAAGGGATAATGTCAGCTGGATAAAATATCTATAAATAGGCTTACCTCTAAAAGAAAGGGGTGACCCAAATAAAGTAATAAAATCTTTCATAGAAACCAGACATTTGAATGACAACGCGCCTCGTGGAGTACAGTCTGCCTCCCCAGACAAAACAACAAAAGTGTCTCAATACTAGCAATTTGCAAGCAGGGATAGAGGTGCTCCCTGCTTGCAAATAGATAGCATTGAGACACTTTTGTTGTTTGGTCTGGGAAGGCGGACTGCAGTCCACCAGGCGCGTTGTCATCAGGCCCGGATTTACATTGCAGAAGCCGATAGGCAAAGATGTCCTGGCTCCCTAGACATGCAAACCCCAACAAATTGCACCACATGCGTGCTAGGTGACCCAGCTGTCACTTCTCACTTACTCCTCTTGCCTGTCTTAGGTAGCTACCGGTGCCCCTTAGCATTAGGTAGCCAGAGGTACCCTCAATATTAAGTAGCTGTTGGTACCCTCGGTATTAAAGGACTTACGAGGCCAACATCGTTAAAAAAAGTCAAGTACCTGCAAGATGTTTAAATGCACGGAGGACGCCATCCGCGCCCTCCGTGCAGTTCCGCTGGGTCCCCTTCCTGAAAGTGCCCCCCGTGCCGACCGCGACCCCACAGGCTGGGTCGGGCTCTCATGCTACTCATAGTATGGCCGCCGGAGCTGGCCGCGGCTGCGCAGTCAACATTGCCGCGAGTGCGGCTGCGCAGCTCTAGGGTCAACCCTCTGAACCACGCACTGTAGCGTGGATCGGAGGGGTTGGCGCTAGAACTGCGCAGCCGCACTTTTCTTTGCATTTTTTGAAATTGATTTTTTCAAAAACTATATGGTCTTTTTGGAAAATTATTTTTTCCCCTTGTATCCACTATTCCCTTTAACATAGGTAGCAATTTTGGTGTCAGTAGCATGCATGGGGGCTTTCCTATTAACCTCCAAAGTCGGAACAAAATTACGTGAAATTTTTTTGCGAAATTACGAATGACTACGAAATCAATTTAGTTTGCAAATGGTAATTAGATATAGGTGTAATTGAGAAAATTGACGCGAAATTTTGCAAAATCGTAATTTTGCTAATTACTATCATCACTAGTGGTTCCTCTGGTCCCACCTCCAAATCCTAAATCCCTTCTACTCCCAACACAGGTTATAATTTATCAGTGGTTTTGCATTTACTATTATTGTTCTGGGTCTCTATTATTTATTATGCAAAACTGCTTTAGATCAGCTTCCTGGGAGTTTCCTCTGGCTCATGATCACATGACTCACATCGGTCATGTGATTGTGAGTTGGCGATTGGCAGCAGAGAGTACGTGGCTGTGAAGCATGGAAGAGGCCCGCATCGCTGGAGCGGGAAAATATTACACCGCTCCCTGTGCTACTCTGCATGTGGGTTGGGAGAAGGAGGAGGAGCGGGTGCCCAAAGCAGCTCTGGTCCCCCTACCCACCAGAGGCGTAGCTATGGTTTTTCAGCGACCGGCGACAAAGACAATTTTTCTGCCCACCCACCTGGACTAAATGGGCGTGGACATGCATCAGAATGTGGGCGTGGTCATGGGTGGAGACAGATGGACAAATGCTGTTTAGATAGCCACATGTGCCCCCTTCCCCATTTAAATAGCCACATGTGCCCCCCTTTAGATAGCCAAATGCGCCCCCCTTCCTCCTGTCTATATAGCCAGATTTGCTTCCGTTTATATAGACAGATATGCCCGCTTTTTCTGCTGCTGTAACGCTTCTGCACTCCTCTGCAGAGGGTGGGAGAGAAGCAGGGGCATTTCGGGCAGCCAGCAAGCTGCCTTTCACGAGTGTGGGGCTGCAGCAGCTGTGCTGAGCACCCTCACAGTGCTGCACCCAGGGACATATGTTCCACCTTGCCCACCCATAGCTTTGCCACTGCTACCCACAATCGCAGCGTTTGAGGGGGCTATTGTTCCGCCTGTTATATAAAATACTCAAATACAGGCTCTCAATTTATACTGCTTGCAAAAGCCCCAATTACTTGCACCCAACCAGTGGTGTAAGGATCACCATAGAAGCCATAGCTGCTGCTATGGGGCCCATAGCCATGGGGGGCCTGCATAGTCTCAGCAGGCAATAAGGGGTTCACTGTGGGACTTGTGGTGGGCCACCTGAAGTGTAAAGTTCCTACACTGGAGTCACATCTGGCTTCCTATTCTGGAAGTATGACTAGCTACTTATACTCTGGATAAGGACCATGATTAAGGACTTGGCGTCCGAAACATGTTAGTCAAGTGTTTTCTGTATGTCTGGATACGTCCTCAATAAATATACCGATATAACGATTTTGGAGACATTGGTGCGGACCTTCCTTCCTTTACCTCTTGACTACCTGGGCCTGGCTGCCTGTGTTCCTGCACTGTCTGCCACGGTACAGTAGAGCGGTATCCCTTGCTTGTTTCCCCATTATACTCTGGATACATGTACTGGTTGGGGGGCTACCTAACACTGGGGGTATCTCTAGCTACCTATACTAGGGGGTGGCATAAAGGTACTTAATACAATTTTTGGAGGGCCCCAATCATAACTTTGCTTTGAAGTCCCTTGATTTCTAGATCCGCCCCTGAACCCAATATAAGTACCTCCTATTGTATGAAAAGACAAGACAAAATCCCTCAGGAGGTGGTGGTGGACTCGCCTCCCCGAAGCAGACAAGATACCGTCAGTTTTATTACAACAGGTTTATTAATATACTCCAAAACAAACAGTGCAACGCGTTTCACGGGTATGTTCCCGCTTCCTCAGGCATTAAACAGATAGGAGTACACTGTAGTCTCAAGGTCACGAATAGCGCCTGTTTTATCCTGCTGGCATCTCTGTTTACTCTTACATTATCAATATCCACCCCTGGTGGAGGGGTGTTGCCCCTTATTTCCTTATCTACAGAGAGCGACTTTTAATCCTGAATGAGGACAGGTCTAATCTCCTCACCTGCCTATACAGTGGTTACCTAGGAGGTAACCCACGTTTGTGAGTATATACATTATATACTTTTCATTTCCAACCCCTTGTTTTGCATACTACACTATATTGGGCTCTCGGTATTACTTTTGTCCAAAATGTATAATACGCTTTTCTCCTGGCAGACCCAAAACACCAATATATGCGTAGCATTTTTGTGCAGACCTAGGTTGTGGAGAGTTGTTCTATGTTTTTTTTAGTGAATGGGGGCATTGATTTTAAGTTTGATATTTTTTCTCTTTCGTTGTCTTTGTGAAAACATGTTTTGCTGAAGTTAAGCTACTACGTTTGAACATTCCTAGAAAATAAAGGAACTTTGTGAGGCCCCCAATTCAGTGGTAACACATCTATCAGGAAATAGTGATTTAGTGCAGTATTTATTTTTGTCCGTACCAGGTATTGGAATACACTCTGTTCCATGTTCTGCTTCCCATGTGAAACAGATACCGGACATCCACCTGGAAGGGAAGAGCCGATATTTTATTTTTACAACATTTCAGGAAGAGCGAGAAATAGCAGATATTTATATTACCCAACAAAGGACAGAGTGTGGATCCCAGAAGAGGCCACCAGGTGAGGGTGACCTAGACGCCTCACCATGGACGTTCAGCGAGAGTTTGGCAGTCATGCTGGGACTTCTGGTACCCAAGAAAACAGAAAGTCAGTAGAATGGGATGATTTAATGACCCTTCAGATCCCACAGAGAAGTAAAAAGCCTTCAGTACCAGTGTGCCATGCAAAGGTGGGCAGAAAGCAGTGCCAAGCATCAGAATACCAAGTCAAGTCTTGCCAGGCCTCAGCATTAGGCAACATACTTGTTTTTCAACTATCTTGTTACTAATTTTGTTTTGAAGCTTTTTTTAGATCCCTTTCAAAACTGATCATGCTTTACGTCTTATTTATGCAGATAGACTAGAAATTCAAGAGGATTTAGAAACTTAGATGTCCTGATGGTCAATCAATTTCAGCGACCTCCTTTCTAATCAGTGTACTTGAACTTCATGTCTTTGCAAAGTCGTGTCAATGCACTCAGAACTCTTCGACATGTGACATCATTTTCAAAAATGCTTTAAGCACTTCACATCCAGACCTTGTTTTCCCCAAATGGACCAGAGCAGTTTTGACGCTTTAGCTGTGTCCCTTTTTAATCAGCAATAACTTCATCTGTACTCGTGCCACATAAATGATCCTTATATAGTTTTTTTCAAGACAAACTAAGCTTTCATTGGGGAGTATTTGGTACCAAGTAAAATATTCTTCTATATGTATTTCAATGGGAAAAAGTGGAACAAATTTAAAAAATGCATTATTTCTCAATTTTGACCAATTTCTGTTTAAAAATAAAAAAAATGCTACTGACATTAAAACTGTGCCACCAGTTTATGTCCCCCCAGTATAGATATCCAGATGTGTCCCCAGCATCTCCCCCCCCCCCCCAGTATAGCCAGATGTGTCCCCTGGGTTTGCCACCCCCAGAATAGATTGACAGATGCACCCCCAGGAATAGTGCCCCTCTTTATAGCCAGATGTGTCCCTGGGATCAGCATTACCCCATTATAGCCAGATGTACCCCCAGGATTAGCGCTGCCCCCCCATTATAGCCAAATGTGCTGCCAGTATTAAGTTATGGCACCCCAGGTGCTCAGATATGCCATATTATTAAAGCCCCCCCTCCCCTTGGTTACCCAGATGTCCCCCAGTCACTTTAACATCCCCTTTATATATCCTCTCCCCCCCCCCCTCAAGAATCGATAGCCAGATGTCCCCCCCCCCCCCATTAGGCAGCCCCCTCCTTGCACTAATCATTTTAAAAAAATCCTCCAGCAAGCAGCCTCACTCACCTTACCTCGTTCCTGCGACTATCCTGAAGCCCGAGCTTCTGATCCCTATTCTGCAGTCAGCCGCGTATTGCCGGTTACCCGGGTCCCGGCTTGATGACGTCATCAAGCCAGGACCCGGGTAACCGGCATTACGCGGCTGAATGCAGAGCGGGGAATGGAGGCTCGGGTCCCATTCGCTAATTAGTAATGCAGCTGACAGTGCCGGGAGGTGAGCTCTGAAGCGCACCCGATCGTGCACAGCAGGGCTGCAAGCTGAATCAGTATATCTACGTCATGGTGGCTTGGAGGGTGCCACAGATGACGTAGATATTGTGTAGCAGTGAAAAAAGTGGTTAAAGGGATAAGTAACGAGGAAGCATGGGCACCAGACTGGAGGAGGGCGCGTGGCAACAAAATGGGAACAAAGGGAGGGGAGTGGACAACTAAACGATGGTCCTCATGCTGCCTACTCTACGGAGATGGATTAAGGCCAAATGGGGCCCTAAGTAAAGTTGCAGATCTGGGCCCCCCTCCCTAAGGGGTACATTATCTAGGGCACGTAGATTAAAAAAAATTGTTGTGGAGGCACATGACTACATATTTTTGATATCTGGGAGTCACATGGCTACCTATGTCTTGTATCTGGGGGTATATAGCAGTTTAAGGGGTTGATTCACTATAACAAACAGCGAGCGTTACCTCCTGTAACGCTTGCTATCTCCTTTTGCTCCCCTTACTGCACACTTAACATGCCTTATCAGAGTTAACGTGCCTTAGAGTCAATATGACTTAACGTGCCAGAGTAGCATAGCAAGCGCTACAAACTTATGCCTGCTAATTGGCAATGATGAGAGCTCCACCCATCCTGCCCTGAGCCCCTGCAGATCCAATCACTTTAAAGGACATTACCCCCGCCCTTTGATTGGCTCAATAGGCTGCCTGTCAATTGACAGGAAACTTGACAGGCAGCCTATTGGGCCAATCATAGTGCAGGGATAATGTCCTTTAAACTGATCGGACCCGCAGGGACTCAGGGCAGGACAAGTGGAGCTCTCGTCATTGCCAGTTAGCAGGCATAAGTTTGTAGCGCTCACTATGCTACTCTGATAAGGCACGCTAACTCTGATAAAGCAAGCTAACTCTGATAAGGCACGCTAAGCATACAGTAAAGGGAGCAAAAGGAGAAAGCTGGCGTTACAGCAGGTAACGCTCGCTATTTGTTATAGTGATTCAACCCCCAAATCTTTAATCTAAGGCCACATGGCTACTTAATCATAAATATCTGGGGAGTGCAGGGCTACTTAATACTTTGGGGGCAAACAAGACTACTTAACCCTCTGGGGGATAATCCCGAGCTGAGCTCGGGGTAAGCCGCCACAGAGGATTTCTCAGGCCCTGGTGGGCCGATTTGCATAATTTTTTTTGTTGTTGCACGCAGCTAGCACTTTGCTAGCTGCGCGTATATACCGATCGCCTCCGCTCCGCGCTGATTCGCCGCTACCCGCCGTGCCGCGCCCCCCCCCCAAGACCCCGTGCGCAGCCTGGCCAATCAGTGCCAGGCAGCGCTGAGGGGTGGACCGGGACTCCCTCTGACGTCACGACGTCGTTGACGTCGATGACGTCATCCCGATCGTCGCCATGGCGACGGGGAAGCCAAACAGGAAATCCCGTTCTGAACGGGATTTCCTGTTTGCTTTGATTGCCGGAGGCGATCGGAGGGGGTGGGGGATGCCGTTGCACAGCGGCTATCATGTAGCGAGCCCTGGGCTCGCTACATGATTTAAAAAATAAAAAATTTAAAAAAATAGTGCTGCGCCACCTCCTGGGCGATATAATTGTATCCCCCAGGAGGTTAAAGCAGTAGGATCAGCCATACTATGCCAGGGGGGAAAAAAACACATATATAAATAAATAAATACTTGATCTACTTACATAACAGATGTATTGTACTGTCCACGTTGTCATTTCAGAAAATATATAGTAAATGAAGAGAATTATGTTCCTGGCAGATTCCATTTTTTATTCCCTCTGACTGAAGCCAAATCCTGATGTAATTTCCTCCCTTATTTTTTTTTCTTTTCTCCTCCAATCTGCAGCACAGCATCAGGTTTCAACCTTAGCCTGTCACACTGAACTGCTCTCATCAAATCAGTGAGGAGCAGGAAGATGAGGGGGGGAGATGAAAAGCTTTCTCCTCGGCGATGGCGAGAAAATAGAACCTGGCTGACTAAAATAAGATTTATTACTACACAAACATTTCTGAATAGATTGGAGTGTTTGCAATGCAGGGTGAGATTCCTGGAGGCATAATAAACACAGTGCAGTGGGTGAATGGAATTTGATTTTGTGGCTGACAATCCCAGTTTAATATTTGAATTTGGGTAACACATGGCAGTCTAAGTCTGGCATCTAGAGGTACACCTAGCTACTTATTTTATTGTTTTGAGAGGAAGGGTGTCACATGGTTACCTAACTATAGTATCTGGAGGCACATGGCTGCTTATATATGGTATATGGTTGGCACATCTGGGGCACCAACAGCTTATTTCTGGCATCTGGAAGAACATGGTTATGTAACTCTTGTATCTGGGGGCACAAAGAAGCTCAAGTCTGAGATCTGGGGGCTACCTTAGTCTGATATGTGGAGGCACGTGCTATCTAATGCTGGCATCCAGAGCCAATTACAGCTTGATTATGGTACAGCTACTTAATTATGGTAGCTTGGGGCACCCAGTTGTTTAATCCTGGTATTTGGGGGCACATAGCTGTCTTATTATTGTAGTATGGCCTCAAACATCACCCACATTCTTTGCCCACCTACCTACATTACAATCCCCAGTGCCTGTCTTCCCTACCCATCCTCTCTGCCCAACCTGAACTGTACATCCATAATGGTATGGTAATAATATTTATCAGTTATGTTCCTTGAAGACCTCTGTGATTTACAGTCATACAAGCTCGGCTCTCCACATGTTCTTCATTCGTCAGAGAAGACAGGTTCTTCCCTATCACAGTCGGGTTCTCTCCCTTGATTTATAGTGACTGGCCAGTCAGCAGAGGAACACGGCCTCCTTGTGTACAGATAGCATTACAAATCTTCATTTATGGTGACGCTTTCTAGTAAATGCTTCCGTCTGTCAGGTTCAAATGGAATGTACTGTACCAAGAGTGTGTACAGAGAAGACGTAGAAGAGCCTTTTCCACACTGGTATTTTTATCTGTAAGCTCTCACCATCTCAGAGGTGTGCAAGAGAAGTGACCAGACCTTAGGATCTCTTTTTGTCTTGGTAGTGTCCTGGTATGTCGGGTTCCTGGGATCAGGTGAAGTCTCTACGGCATAATATTGTGGATGTTTGCTATACTGATAATAGCAATTGTCCCTCACACAACTAGGTAGTTACTGGTCTTCACCAGAGTGTCCTACAAGGGTTGATGGACAGCTAGTCCTAGTGGGAAGTTGACCCTCTTTTGGTGCATAATAAAAAGCTTCAGTAGAGAAATTTGAGAGTGAAGACAATACATAACTGTAGTTGGGTTCTGTTCAGTCTGGACCGGCAGCAGAAAGGCATTGTTGAGAATCCGGTGCCAAAAGTCGGGACTGGTGGCAGGCATATATAGTAAATAAACAGATGGATAAATGACATGGGGTGAATTCAGAAGATAATTCACATAAACTTAAACAGAGACCATAACTGTAAGTAAGCGTGGAAGAGCCGCCGCCATGAGCCAGCGGTCGGCGGCTCTTCCCGCATACAGTGGCCGCACACACGGGGAGGCAGCCGCCTCCTCCCAGCGTGAGGCGGCTGTCCCCGTGGAGAGGCAGGCGGAACGCGGAGAAGCCGCCGCGTTAGACGCGGCGGCTGGTGCACACTTCCCCGCTGCGGAGACTCCGCAGAGCGGGGCTGGGACTCGTAGTCCCCCAGAGTTCAGAGTGACGCGCGCGCGCGCACTCAAGGGAAACTTATGACACTCTGAGGGGAGTCAGCTGACCAGGCTGGTCAGCTGACCCGGACTCTGCACCTCATTGGCCCATCACTGAGGGAGGTGCTGGGGGAATACTTGAGTATATATACTGCCGGCTGGTCACTTCTCTGGCGTCTGGCGTTGCGATCACACACGTGGGAGCACCCAGATCCGTAGTTAGATCCTGAAGTGTGCCGGGACCAGCTGGAGCTGTAATCCTACACTTAGCTAGATATTTGATAGCTAAAGTACTAGTTTGATTGTGATTATATGTTATGACCTATTGCCTGTTTCGACTATTCTCCTGAACCCTGATCTTGTACCTCGATATTTCTGATTCTCTCTTGCCGAACCCCGGCTCATACCTAGACTCTGTTTTCTGCCTCCTGATTCTGTACCCCGATTATATCTGATACCCAGTTGCCGAACCCTGCCTGTACCTTGACTCCGCCTTTGCCTGCTGTACCTGTACCTTATCTGTCCGTGTGTTACGACCTGGCTTGTCCGACCTCGAGAACCGACCTCACGATTGGAGGCGGTTCCCTGTCCTGTTAGTGACACTTCTTCCTGAGTGTCACTCTTGGACTTTCCTTCCCATTGTCAGTCTGACTCCTCCCGTCTTGAAGAGCTCAGATCTGCGGAAGGTATTTGTGCAACACTCCTTGCTGCACTGAGGCTTGTCCTCTGTTACTGTTACACCAATCACTACACTCTACTCAGGTGAACAGAGGTTAGCTAGTATATTGGATTATCGGTGATACTGCAGATCACAAATAATCTGGTATACGTCTGTATTTCCTGTGATACTGCAGATCACCGGTAATCAGACCTCTCTGTGCTTCACCGATCGTTACAGAACGCCAGACCAAAAAACTCATGGAACGCGCTGATCCTCTGACTGTGCTTGCCACTTCGGTGGATAGCATTCATCAAGCACTAGGTCAGCACAAAGCCTTAATTGATGCCTTGTCAGGCTCTGTGAGAACCCTCCAGACCTCAGTTGATTCAGTGCGATCCCCTTCTAGCGATGACATACGAATGCCTGTACCTGATAAGTTTTCCGGCCACAAGTCTGACTTCCGGAATTTCAGGAGTAGAGTGTTGTCATATTTCGAGTTGAGACCCCGATCCTCGGGGACTGAGGCCCAACGGGTCATCTTCATTAAAACCCTGCTGACTGGCGACTCCCAGTCCTGGGCATATAACCTGCCTTCTACCGACGCTGCTCTAACCTCGGTAGAGGAATTCTTTAAGGCTATGGCCGTAATTTACGACGACCCTGACCTTGCTGCATCCTCTGAGCGGAAGCTCAAACTTTTGCGGCAAGGCAGAGGTTCGGTTGAGGATTATGCGGCAGAATTCCGTAGGTGGTCAGTCACTACTAGATTTGACAACTTTGCCTTAATGGATTACTTTTTGTCTGGGTTGTCGGAGGAGGTCTCCGACTTAATGTTAACCGTGCCTGAGCCCAAGACGGTTGATGAGGCCATATCATCGGCCATTCGAGTGGATCGCAGGTTGCGCCACCAGAAGCAGGTTAGGGGCAGTCACCGTGTCAGGGGGACATCGTACGCGGCACCATCCGCTACACCCCTAGTGACACCTTCTCCGCCTGTCTCACCCTCCCCGGCCTTGCCGCCGCCCGAACCAATGCAGATTGGTCGGTCAAGGCTGACTCAGGTGGAACGAAGGCGGAGAATGACAGAACAACTGTGCCTGTATTGTGCCGCAGCAGGGCATAGAGTGCGAAACTGCCCTAACAAGTCGGGAAACGAGTTTGCCTAGGAGTGGTGGGGGGTGACACCCTGGGCACGCAAATTACACCCCTTAAAGAGAGGAAATTACTTCTCCCTTGTACGGTTACATGGGAGGATAAATCTGTATCCACTGAAGCCTTTATTGATTCTGGCTCAGCGGCTAATTTTATGAACTTCGAATTTGCGCAGGAGTTGGGCCTCCCACTCACTCCTGTGAGACCCCGCATTCAGGTTACGGCAGTGGACGATTCCCCCCTGCAACGGGATCGTGCCCTGTCACAGACTCCGATGGTGAGACTTACCATAGGGGTTCTGCATGGGGAAGAATTACAATTTTTTGTGCTGCACATGTCAACCTCCACTATCATCTTAGGCATGCCGTGGTTGCAAGTCCATTCACCGCACATCGACTGGGCCACGGGTCAGTTAACCTCCTGGTCTCCCCATTGTTTTCATCAGTGTTTGGGGAAGCTAACATTGGGGCAAACCAGAATTCAGGTGGAAGGGGTACCAGACCAGTATGCTGAATATTCTGATGTTTTCTGCCCTAAAGCTGCCGATAAATTGCCTCCACATCGTCCTTTTGACTGTCCCATTGATCTCCGTTCTGGCTGTGTACCCCCCCGGGGTCGTTTGTACAATTTATCGGGGCCCGAGAAATTGGCGATGCAGGAGTATATTAGGGAGAATCTGGCCAAAGGCTTTATTCGGCCGTCCCGCTCGCCTGCTGGGGCGGGCTTCTTCTTTGTAAAAAAGAAAGACGGAGGTCTGCGGCCTTGCATTGACTACCGCGGTCTCAACAAGATAACGGTAAAAAATCGCTATCCGCTACCCTTGATAGACGATCTTTTTACACAAATCACCGGCGCCCAGGTCTTTTCTAAGCTGGACTTGCGGGGTGCGTACAACCTGGTACGCATAAGAAAGGGCGATGAATGGAAGACGGCCTTTAATACTCCAGACGGGCATTATGAGTACCTGGTAATGCCCTTCGGGTTATGTAATGCCCCGGCCGTCTTCCAGGAACTCATCAACGAGGTCTTCAGAGAGGTGTTGGGAAGATTTGTTCTAGTTTATCTAGACGATATTCTTATCTTCTCCAACAGTCTCTCTGAACATAGAACCCATGTGAGGTTCGTTTTGAACAGACTAAGGCAGAATCTATTGTTTGCAAAATTAGAAAAATGTATCTTCGAGGTAACATCTGTCGCTTTCCTGGGGTACATAATCTCTACTACAGGCCTGTCCATGGATCCGGCCAAGGTCTCCGCTGTGTTAGAATGGCCTCAGCCGGTAGGCTTGAAATCGCTTCAGCGGTTTCTTGGCTTCGCCAACTATTATAGGAGGTTCATAAAGGGGTACTCTACGGTGATTTCTCCACTTACCAGTCTCACCAAGAAGGGTGCAGATACCACTCACTGGTCTCCCGAGGCGTTACAGGCTTTTGCCACCCTGAAGGGCTTATTTTGTTCTGCACCCATCCTCAGACACGTGGATACGTCTTTTCCTTTTATTGTTGAGGTGGATGCCTCGGAGGTCGGGGTGGGGGCTGTGCTGTCTCAGCGATCTGGCTTGCAGGGTAGATTGCACCCGTGTGCCTACTTCTCCCGTAGATTCTCCCCTGCGGAAAGGAACTACGATATTGGCAACAGAGAGCTCTTAGCCATTAAGTTAGCCTTCGAGGAATGGCGACACTGGTTAAAGGGAGCGGAGCATACGGTCACGGTTTACACTGACCATAAAAATCTAGAATACATCGAGGGAGCTAAGAGGTTGAGCCCTTGCCAGGCTCGTTGGTCATTATTTTTTTCTCGATTTTCTTTCATTATTATGTATACACCGGGTAGCAAGAACACTAAGGCGGATGCCTTGTCCAGGTGCTTTGAGTCAGAGACGGCACAGCCCTCCATTCCGGAGACTATTATTCCCCAGAGGTTGGTACTGGCCGCAACAGAGACTTGGGAGGATTGGAAGGGGACTTTAATTCCCTTCCAACAAGACATCCCGGAAGGAAAACCCGCAGGGGTGCTGTTCATTCCGCTACCGTTCCGTCTCCAGGTTCTAGAGATGTTCCATACGCATAAAAATGCTGGGCATCCTGGAGCACCTAGAACACTGGATCTGGTAGCTAGATGTGCTTGGTGGCCTTCCTTGGCAGCTGATTGCAAGGAATTCGTGAGGGAATGTGCAGTTTGTGCCAAGAGTAAACCCTCCCGGCTGGCACCTGTGGGTACCTTGCAGCCTTTACCCACCCCGAGTGAGCCATGGACCCATTTGTCCATGGATTTTGTAGGTGAACTTCCCAAATCAGAAGGCATGTCGGTCATTTGGGTGGTAGTCGACCGCTTCAGTAAAATGGCCCATTTCGTGCCCTTGAAAGGACTCCCCTCGGCCCAGGAATTGGCTGACCTGTTTATCACACATGTGTTCCGGCTGCACGGCATTCCGGAAAACATAGTGTCGGATCGGGGAGTCCAGTTCATTTCTAAATTCTGGAGGGCATTCTGCCAACAAATGGGCATGAAGTTGTCATTTTCATCGGGCTACCACCCACAGACCAATGGGCAAACGGAGAGAATCAACCAGTCTTTGGAGCAATTCTTGAGGTGCTATGTTGCGGAGGCACAGAACGACTGGGTCAAATTTCTGCCTTTCGCGGAGTTCGCACAAAACAATTTAAAAAGCTCCTCCACCGGATTCTCTCCGTTTGAGGTGGTGTCTGGAAGATTGCCCAAGTTCTCACCATTGCCAGTGGCCTCCTCTCCGTTTCCAGCTTTGGAAGCCTGGCAGAGATCTTTTAAAGATATTTGGCGCACGGTGAGAGATAATTTACGAAAAGCTTTTGTCAATCAAAAGGGTCAAGCTGATAAGAGACGTTCAGTAGAGTGGAGCTTCCAACCTGGAGACTTGGTTTGGGTGTCTACACGTCATTTGGCTCTGAAACAACCTTCGGACAAACTTGGTCCCAGGTTCGTGGGCCCATTCCCTGTGACTAGGAAGATCAACGATGTCACATATACCGTTGATCTTCCTACCAGCATGCGGGGAGTGAGGTCTTTCCACGTATCACTTCTCAAACCCGCAGTCCAGCTGGGTCCCACTCCTCCTCCTCCTGTCTTAGTCAATGCGCAACCCGAGTATGAGGTGGAAAAAATCATTGATTCACGTACTGTACAGAACTCGGTGCAGTATCTCGTACATTGGAAGGGGTACGGCATTGAGGAGAGGCAATGGGTACCTGGGAACCGCATGCATGCGGATGAGTTAGTGAGGGAATTTCATACTGTACATCCAGAAAAGCCTGGAAGGAGTTGTCCGGAGTCCACTCCTCGGGGGGGGGGGGGGGGGGGGGTACTGTAAGGAAGCGTGGAAGAGCCGCCGCCATGAGCCAGCGGTCGGCGGCTCTTCCCGCATACAGTGGCCGCACACACGGGGGGGCAGCCGCCTCCTCCCAGCGTGAGGCGGCTGTCCCCGTGGAGAGGCAGGCGGAACGCGGAGAAGCCGCCGCGTTAGACGCGGCGGCTGGTGCACACTTCCCCGCTGCGGAGACTCCGCAGAGCGGGGCTGGGACTCGTAGTCCCCCAGAGTTCAGAGTGACGCGCACGCACGCACTCAAGGGAAACTTATGACACTCTGAGGGGAGTCAGCTGACCAGGCTGGTCAGCTGACCCGGACTCTGCACCTCATTGGCCCATCACTGAGGGAGGTGCTGGGGGAATACTTGAGTATATATACTGCCGGCTGGTCACTTCTCTGGCGTCTGGCGTTGCGATCACACACGTGGGAGCACCCAGATCCGTAGTTAGATCCTGAAGTGTGCCGGGACCAGCTGGAGCTGTAATCCTACACTTAGCTAGATATTTGATAGCTAAAGTACTAGTTTGATTGTGATTATATGTTATGACCTATTGCCTGTTTCGACCATTCTCCTGAACCCTGATCTTGTACCTCGATATTTCTGATTCTCTCTTGCCGAACCCCGGCTCATACCTAGACTCTGTTTTCTGCCTCCTGATTCTGTACCCCGATTATATCTGATACCCAGTTGCCGAACCCTGCCTGTACCTTGACTCCGCCTTTGCCTGCTGTACCTGTACCTTATCTGTCCGTGTGTTACGACCTGGCTTGTCCGACCTCGAGAACCGACCTCACGATTGGAGGCGGTTCCCTGTCCTGTTAGTGACACTTCTTCCTGAGTGTCACTCTTGGACTTTCCTTCCCATTGTCAGTCTGACTCCTCCCGTCTTGGAGAGCTCAGATCTGCGGAAGGTATTTGTGCAACACTCCTTGCTGCACTGAGGCTTGTCCTCTGCTACTGTTACACCAATCACTACACTCTACTCAGGTGAACAGAGGTTAGCTAGTATATTGGATTATCGGTGATACTGCAGATCACAAATAATCTGGTATACGTCTGTATTTCCCGTGATACTGCAGATCACCGGTAATCAGACCTCTCTGTGCTTCACCGATCGTTACAATAACCAAGAATTGAACTTCATCCCAGTCAGTAGCTGATACCCCCTTTCCCATGAGAAATCTCGTCCTTTTCACAAACAGATCATCAGGAGGCTCTGTATGGCTGATATTGTGGAGAAACCCCTCCCACAGTGTGATGTCAGGACCTAGGTCCTAACAGTTTCCTGTCTGTGAACCTCATTGCATTGTGGGAAATAACAGCTGTTTCCAACTGCCAAAAAAAGCAAGCAGCATCTCTTTCCAGTGACATAACCTGCCAGCAGTACAAATGTCACCCTGCGATAAATGTCAGAATGTAAGTCAGGGAGAGGAAAGATTTTACAATAGGCAAACACTGACTAAATCATGTATGCATAATTATTGTAAAAATGAAGCACTTTTGTTCATTAAGTTATTTACACTGGAGTTCCTCTTTGAGCAGGAATCTATCTGAGTCAATCAAACTGCTGCCACCATTATCTTTGCATTGTGCAAGGCAGTACACAGCCATGGGGCCACCAGTCCCCAATGATTCCTCCTCAAACAGGACCAATAAAAAGGATTGTCCTTCTCAATCAACTTTCAGATAATATGGCAGTTCGATCAAAATCATTCAACTGAGCTCCAACTTTTTTATGTATTTTTGTTTGATTCCACTTTTTTTTAATTGATCCTCAAATGTATAAAAAATATATTTATTGGATGCAAGGCCTTTAGACAGGGTGTCTTTAGACCTGCAGGGATTGACGGACTTTCCAGTTAGAAAGCCCAATGTGCTTTTCAGAATAATTATTTATTGGAGCTTAGTGTTCTTTTACACTCAGACCGACACCCAATACAACAGATAAGAACTCTTTACTGAAGGAAATCATGCAAACATATATGATGCACCTCCATCAGGAAGTGCAGCTTTCTTAGAACAGAGAGAGAATACAGAATAAATACAGGAAATGACATTCAGTTTACCATCAGGTATTACACACAGTGACATCTTGTGGTTGTTTTACTAACTGCAGTTTTAAGGTGACTTGTTAAAACTCTAATATTATTATGGCTGTATTTTTGTTTACTAAACTTTTCTCAGTCCTTCTGGTGATGGTTGCCACCGTGATTGCAGTCCACAAGAGCAGACAAGTGAGGGATCAATGTATTTTTGGAGCAGGTTACTTCCTCCAGGAGTGAAAATATCTCTGCCTCTCCTGGGAATATATTCTGTTTGCCGTTAGAAGTGAAGATGATCTGTAGCTGCCGTCTCAGGTTTGATATCAGATTGCTGTCCAGTCTTAGAACGTACTGTACAACCTGTCCTGTAACACCGCCCCCCCCCTCATCACCCCTCCCAACCCTTCCATCTTACAGCCTTCTCTCTGCCCTCTCTCTTTGCACTCTTCAAAATCTTATTTCTGTGTCTGATGCGTCATAACAGCTCCAGCCATTCAGGTCCACGGTATGATCTCAAGTCTATTTGTTAAAGCGGACCTGAACTCAAAACATTCTCTCTGCTCTAAAAGATAAGCAACAGCATAATAACCTTTAAAAAAACATTAATTTATTACAGCTGATACAAATCCTGCAATAAATCTGCTTTCACGGAAGCAGACATAGGACTTGATTCACAAAACGGTGATAACTGTTAGCACGGCTTTTAGCACGGCTTTTAGCGTGTATTCGTGCGGAAAAACAGATTTAGCACAAAAACGGTTATCTCGCAAATGTGAATTTTTGCGCGCGATAACCGCTATCACGTGAAAATTCGCGCAAAGCACTTTTTCCAGAGTGCAAACAGTTAGCACCGTTTTGTGAATCAAGCCCATAAGGTTAACATCCTACATTTACAAAGTAGCTGTTCTGCCGAGGCTGACGAGATTCCTGAGCTGACACAGCTGAGAGATCAAATTACAATTTGTGATTAGTCACAGATGAGGAGGGATTAGACAGGCTAAACTCTTGATTTCTTTCTCTGTCTGAAAGAGTTAAATATCAGGTCTGTGGCTGACTCAGACAGGAAGTGACTACAGTGTGACCCTCACTGATAAGAAATTCCAACACTATCCTAGCAGAAAATGGCTTCTGAGAGCAAGAAAGAGATAAGAAGGGTAATTTCTTATCAGTGAGGGTCACACTGTAGTCACTTCCTGTCTGAGTCAGGACTGAGTCAGTCATTTACATACCTGATATTTAACTCTTTCAGGCAGAGAAAGAAAAAAAGGAACACAGCATAGTTATTTGTGTGCTTGGCACTGTACATACCCATGTCTATCTCATCATGTCACATGTCACTTCGGGTATCCTTTAAAGTTTAACTTAACTAAAAGATGGTAGTAGGGGGAGAAAAGTAAATGAACGTATTAAAAAATAGAAAAAATAAATAAAAAAATAGAAGATAGATCAAGAAATAATTGATATTTGCCGTATATTTCGTTCATGTTGTGTACTACAACCCGAGCCTGCAGGTCATCAGCTTTACTGCTGGCAGACAAGGAAAAAATCAGCACCAACTGGGATTATCTATAAACACACCCACTAACAATGTGATGGAAGGCTAAAAGGTTATTCATATACACACACACACACCTACAGTATATATATATACTGTATATATATTTTTAAAGGAGAAAATGTTTTTTCTTGGTAGTTGGAAACAGACGTTATTTCCCACAATGCAACAAGGTTCACAGGCAGGAGACCTGCATGGCTACAGCCCTGACATCACACTTTGGGAGTGGTTTCACCACAACGTAAGCCATACATTGTGGCGAAAAAGGTAAAAAAAGGATAGAAGGTATCGGCTGCTGGTTGGGATGAAGTTTGATTCTGGGTTAAAGTTCCTCTTTATAGCAAATGTGAACCAAATGCTAAAAAGAAAAGCCAGAAACTTACCTAAGGAGAGAGAAGGCTCTGGGTTCTAATGAGACTTCCCTCTCCACTCCCAGCGCCCTCCATGCTGCGCTTCCTTTGCCTTTTGAACCCCCACCGTGGGGGACTTCGGAAGTCTTCGGGAGCCGAGTCCTCCCGAAGACAGTTGGCTCCATACTGCGCACATGTGATTAGGCGATAGAGGGCGCTCGCGCGTGCGCAGTATGGAGCGACCCATCTTCGGGGGCACTCGACTCCTGAAGACTTCCTGAAGCCTCCCGTCAGCGGCGGAGACAGCAACATTAGACCGAATTGGTCAAATGCTGCTACGGGGGAACCTGAGCTAAAGGGGGAGGGGTGGGTGAATGGGGAACACAAGGCTACCTATACTAAAGAGAGTGGGTGGGGGGAATGGGGTACACATTGCTATCTATACTAGAGGGGTGGGGGAATGGGGCACACATGGCATATACTAAAGGGGGAGCAGGAGGGGAAAACAGCACAAGGCTACCAAAAATAAAGTGGGGAATTATCTTTATTTTGTGGGCAAATGCTGCTCATCATGTGTATTTTGTGGGCAAATGCTGTGCCAGCCCATGCACAGTAGTGTGTGGCTTCCCGAAATAGACCTTTCAGGAATCCCCCCCCCCCCTTGAAAATCTTGGGTTTGCCCCTGGTTGAGGGTAATGGTAGGAGGGTTAGCGTTATGCATTGAGAATAGGAGGGGTAGTATGAGAGAATAGGTGAGGTGGGAACTTCAGTTTGGTGCAAGCTATAGGCGCTAGATAGTATAAAATTACAATATTACCAACTAGCTGCTCTACCTCCAGCTTAAGCTCAGCAGGACCCCCCCCCCCCTCACCTGGGTCCCCCATGTGCGCTCCCCCTCCTGCTTAAGCACAGTAGCAGCCGCCACTATTAGTAAGAGGCAGCAGGCGGGGATGACTCACCTCTTCCGTGTTCCATCGTGCGTTCCACTGTCGTCACGTTCTGCAATGCCGCACACTGTATTGGTGTAATTTGCCTTTTTAAAACAGAAGGACATCTGCAATAATTCAGCTATAAGTGAACATTTGTGGTTACCCACAATGCACTGTTACTAAATATGCAAATTACCCCTTTTCCCCCTTGGTAAGCCAAGCAAGCATCCAGAGCTGCTGGTGTATAGCAAGCATATAGCTTTAAATTTTACACAGTCATATCAAACCCACATGTAGACAGCCTGTTTCAGACTTTTGGTCCTCATCAGTACATGGCAGGGATTGACACAGCTGTATGAGATAGGGCTTGGACCAGTACAACAGAGTAACCAAGCAGCTCAGGGTGACCCAAACCACTGGGAATGTATAGGGGGATAAAAGGGACCAAAAAGACCTCCTACTAAAAAAAGCAAAGCTTGGTGTAATTTTCCTTCTTAAAACAGAAGCAAATCTGCAATAATTCAGTTATAAGTGAACATTTGTGGTTACGCACAATGCACTGCTACTGAATATGCAAATTATCCCTCTTTGGCCTTGGTTTGATATGACACTACTTCTTCTTCTTGCTTGGACCAGCCCCTTCTTCTTGCTTGGACCAGCCCTGGGGGCAGGGCGCTACTTCTTCTTCTTGCTTGAAGGTTGAGGTACTTACTCTGTTATATATATAGAATAGATAGATATACAAGGGCATAACTACAGGGGAGCAGCTCCTGCGACCGTAGGTGGGCCCGGAACTGTGAGGGAGTCCCAAATCCTACGTTACTCCCTTCAGTAAAGGAGTCCATCCTTTAGATCAGGTATTTTTGGGGCTACGCTTGTTATGGGTGTGAGGATTATGATGCCCACACTTGTTTTACAACCCCTGCAAGATGGGCCATCAGGCTGTGAGGGCCGCCAGGGGTGGGCAAGGGAAAGGGTGTGAACTTTTATGGGCCCTATCAGAGTTGTGCTGGGGGGAAGCTGGACTCCGCACACTCCTTCACCCCCCACGACCAAAACCGGACAAAGTCCTGCAACTTCCACCTCCATAACATCTGCAAGATCTGCCCTTTCCCGACCTCTGTCACCACCAAACTCCTCATCCATGCCCACATAATTTCCCGCCTTGACTACTGCAATTCCCTTCTGTCTGGTCTCCCTATGACCCGAATTGCCCAGCTGCAGTTGGTCATAAATGCAGCAGCCAGAATTATCCACTCCTCCCATCGCTCCACCACAGCGACTCCCCTCTGTGAATCCCTCCAATGGCTTCCTATCCAGGCCAGAATCAGATTCCCGATACTTTGACTGGCCCACAAATCTGTCAACAAAACCTGCCCAACCAACATTTCCAATCTTACCCAGAGGTACACTCCTAGCCACTCACTCCGCTCCTCCAATGAATTTCGCCTGACTGACCCCCGCATCACCCAATCCCATGAACGCCTCCAGGACTTCTCAAGAGTTGCTCCAACACTATGGAACTGCCTATCTCCCCCCATTAGGGGCTTCCCCTTTTTCGACATCTTTAAGAAGGCCCTCAAAACTCACCTTTTCACTCTGGCCTACCCCCCTCCCCCCCTCACACACACACACACACACACACACACACACACACTAGTGTTCTAAACCCGTAGCTGAACTCTGGTCCCCTACCTTTGGTGTCCCTACCTCTCCCTCTAGATTGTAAGCCTTCAGCAGGGTCCTCCTCTTTGTGTCTTCTACCTGTTTACACACCTCCATTACCGTACACCCATCCTATGGATCTAAGTGAACTTTTGAGTGAACTGGATTTGCCTAATCTCCATGCTCTCATCCAGTGACTGACTAAGCATTACCTTGAACTCATACTGTGCTGCGTGATCTGGTTTGCATGTATTCCTGTATTGTCATATTGCTGTATGTCATCCCTAAATTTTGTTTGTAACCTAAACTAATGTCCAGCAGTGCACTGCGTAATATGTTGACACTTTATAAATACATTAAATAAATAAACAAATAATGCCCGCCTCCTACCAACATAATTACCATCTGGATCAGCTTGTGCCAAACTCCCTTGCATGTTTACTAAACATATTCATTTGAATCCGCAATAACTTCAGCTAAAATCCATGATGGCTATACAGAAGACCTGGGAAAGATTGTTTTCCTCAACATAAGTGGAGTTTACCTGTTCATTTATCTTGAACAACAACTCTTGCAGGCCTTGATTAATGGATGCCGGTGGGTCGCCGTTCTTGACATCCCATTAAGCCTGTGGTCATCGGACCTCCTGCCTCCTTAGTTAGCATGTACAAGGTGATGGATTGGCCGCCTATTCCATGTAATGCAGAAATTGGCAGCAATACCGGGAGCTGTGAACAATGGTAAAAGGTCTTTATTGTGAAACATGCTGGCTCTGTGCATATTCACACCTGAACATTTGTTGACTGGCCTGGAGAGATGCCATTCTCCATGCGAATAGTGGCGTTTACTGGAAATCTACCTGCAGGGTAATGTAGAGTTTCTGTAAGAATTAAAGAGAGATTTAACGTGTTAGCGTACTAATAGGTGGGGTTGAGCGAGAATGCCTCTGGCAGTCTCGCAAAAGTTTCCTCGAACTTCGTGTGGTTCCGCGAATTTTGTCAAAGCTAATTTTCTAATTAAATTAATGTCAATTGGCTGACTTTAAAGGTTAAAGAGAACCCGAGGTGTGTTTAAAGAATGTTATCTGCATACAGAGGCTAGATCTGCCTATACAGCCCAGCCTCTGTTGCTATCCCAAACCCCACTAAGGTCCCCCTGCACTCTGCAATCCCTCATAAATCACAGCCATGCTGTGAGGCTGTGTTTACATCTGTAGTGTCAGTCTCAGCTGCTCCCCCGCCTCCTGCATAGCTCCGTTCCCTGCCCCCGTCCCTTCCCTCCAATCAGCAGGGAGGGAAGGGATGCAGGCGGGGACTGGAGTTCTGCAGGAGGCGGGGAGAGCAGCAGACTGACACTATAGAGATAAACACAGCCAGCTCTGACAAGCTGTTTGTCAGCAGCGCGGCTGTGATTTATGAGGGATTGCAGAGTGCAGGGGGATCTTAGGGGGGTTTGGGATAGCAACAGAGGCTGGGCTGTATAGGCAGATCCAGCCTCTGTATGCAGATAATATTCTTCAAACCCACCTCGGGTTCTCTTTAATAGCAAAGCCCGTATACATTCACAAAACAAAAGCGCACTATGGATCCAGAAATAGCTTTTAGTAAAACTCTTGTGTGTGTGGCATCTCCACCTCTCATCATTGTCGATTGCAATTCCTTCGGAGGTGTCCTTCCCACTGGTGTGGTGGTATCCACAGCCTGTATGGATCCTAGGAGAAGGACCACCCAGTTTTGGACGGATTTGAGATACAGAGCGGGTGTTTTCCGCGTAATATGTTGGCGCTTTATAAATACAATAAATAATAATAATAATAATAATAATAGGGTTGCAGGTTCTGCAACCTACCTTGGTAAGTATAACTACTCTTTCTCTACTTGGGATATTTCCTTATTAACCTCTTGCCGACCGCTCCATGCCAATTGGCGTGAACACGGCAGCAGCCCCAAGGCGACTGCATGCCTATTGGCATAAATGGCTTCCTATGGGGCTTGCAGGAGAGCGCACGCTGCTCTGATGACGGATCCGCCTTCAGTCTCCCAGTGACGAAACCGCAGTCTAATAACTAAGTACAGCGCTGCGTTCTAAGGCAGTGCTGTACACGGGACACAGAAGCAATCCGCTGAGATAGGCTGACTGGGGGAGGGAGGGAAAAATAATAATAAAAAAATACTGAAATTTATAAAAAAAAAAAAAAGAATATAAATATTTACACAAAAAAAAATAAAACACTGGGGGAGTGATCAGACGCCACCAACAGAGAGCTCTGTTGGTGGGGAGAACGGGGGGTCACTTGTGTGCTGAGTTGTGTGGCCCTGCAGCAAGGCCTTAAAGCTGCAGTGGCCCATGTAGTAAAAATTGTCCTGGTCACTCAGGGGGGTTTAACACTGTGGCCTTTAAAGAGGAACTCCAGTGAAAATAATGTAGTAAAAAAAGTGCTTCATTTTTTACCATAATTATGTATAAATGATTTAGTCAGTGTTTGCTCATTGTAAAATCTTTCCTCTCCCCGATTTACATTCTGACATTTATTACATGGTGACATTATTACTGTGGGCAGGTTATGTAGCTGCTCCTAGCTGTTTTGGCTGTTAGAGACAGCTGTAAACAGCTAATTCCTGTCTGTGAGCCTTGTTACATTGTGGCAGTTTGCTCAGAGTACCGCGGTCCTCAGAGCTTCTTGTGGGAGGGGTTTCAGCACAAAATCAGTCATACAGCGCCCCCTGATGGTCTGTTTGTGAAAAGCATTATATTTCTCATGTAAAAGGGGGTATCAGCTACTGATTGGGATAAAGTTCAATTCTAGGTTGGAGTTTCTCTTTAAATGGTTAAACGATACTGCCCCATTTGGATCCTGGTCTCATCCTGTCACACAGGCTACCGTTCCTACTTCTTGATAAAGAGTTGTCAGGGGAGAGGCCTGCACAGCCAGTGTCGGACTAGGCTGATGTAAAGCTGAGGGTATCCACATGCGCCTGCCCAGTGTGGGCGCATGCACAGTGTTGGTGTTTGCGCAGTGTGGGCACTCCTTCCACAAGACTTTATTAGGGAGGTCTGGGAGGTCCCAGCACAGGAATGACGAGAAGGAGGGGGATGGGGTAAGTCTCTGGATATCCCCCCCCCAAAAAAGGCTAATTTTTGTTTACTTGGCTGCTCTTATTAGAACCTATTTCTGGATCCACAGCATGGGCGTAATAATCACCCCTGCGACCCCTGCCATTGCAGGGGGGCCCAGAGGCTTCAGTATTCCCTCTCCCTAACCGCAAGTTCTGCCAATTAGCAAAAAAACCTCCCCATTCGCTCACAAAAACTGTGTTTCATAGCAGAACACTCTCTGCTGCCATTCACCATCTTGCGATCACGTGACCCGCATGGGGTTTGCGGACCAAGGAGGCCCCATGCTATGATTTTTGCAGGGGGAACCTATTAAGTCTAGTTACGCCCCTGACTTTTGTTTTGTGAATGTATAGGAGTGCAGAAGAACAAAGCTTCTCAGGATTGACTTTTCCCGCCGAGCATGATTAGTTACCATGCGGGTGCTCGTTCACAGATGGGAGCGCGGCTGCAAACTCTAAGAGGGTCTCTATGTGCAGCGGTGGTCTGGAGAAGGACATTGCAGGAAGCAGGATCCAGGAGTACATGCAAAAGAGGAGCAAGGAAAAACAGGCTTCTGATGAAGCCGGGAGAAGTCTAAACAATAAATACCGTTGTGAATTGGGCGCAAAATGGAAAAAAAATGTAAGTGGTTATAACGATAGTAAAAAAACATTAGTAAATGTTAGCGATATTTTACTACAACTAAACCTAACTCTACTCTCACACAGAAAGCTCCCCCCTCCAACACCTAACCTTAAAGAGAACCAGAGGTGGCGTATTATAACCCAGAGGCTTGTTGTGTGCACAATGACATGCCTCTGGGTCACTGTACCGCCATGGTGCACCCCTTGCCTAGCGACAATCTGCTTGTCGCTAGCTGGCTTTATTTACTCCTGGGACGCAGCTTAGCTTCCTATTGGAGGTAGCAAACAGAGGCGGGGAGCGAGGGGGGATTGGAGTGCGTTATTGAGGGGGCGATGCTAAGAGGCTGACTGACAGCCTCACATAAATAAAGCCAGCTAGCGATAAGCAGGTTGTCGCTCGGCTGGTGATCTTTTAAGGGGGTGCAGCGCGGCGCAGGGGGGCTAGCAGCGGTGGTACAATGACCCAGAGGCATGTCATTGTGCACACGACATGCCTCTGGGTCCTTTTAGCATTATAATATGCCACCCCGGGTTCTCTTTAAAGAGGAGCTGTCAGCCATACTATCTCAGGAAAAAAACCAAAAACATATATATAAGTAGATAAATACTTGCTCTACTTACATAACATATGTATTGCACTGTCCACATTTTGATTTTAGAGATTTATCTGCAGTAAAAAAAAATCCTTCTTAGCATTTCCCATATTAACTGTGGCTATTTTGAAGCCAACCCTGATGTCATTTCCTCCCTTACTCTCCTCTGCCTGATTTTGTATGCATAGCCCGCCCTTCACTATAGAAAGTGCATTGCCTCAGCATGAGAAATATTGTCCAATCAGAGAGGAACAGAGGTGTGGGAGGGGAAAACAGGAGGGAAATAGGCTTCAGCCAATCAGGCTGCATTAGCTAAGTCTGAGGGGAAGTAGAGAAGCAAAAAAAGGACAACCCAGCATGCCCTGCAACTTCCTTTTTGTGTACCAAATTTTGTGTGTACCAAATAAGAGTCAGGTAAACTGGGGAATGATCATTTCTCAACAAGTAAAGTAATAGTGATTTTAGCTTTTGGATTGCCTGATTAGCATCCTTATTAATTGTTTACCAGATACAAATAAAGAATTGATTTTATGCCCGACAGTTACACTTTAACCCTAAAACCTCCCTTCCTGACGCTGTACCTTAAAACCCCCTTCTTGGCGCCTAACCCTAAAACCCCCCTTCCTGTCTATTAACTCCAACCCCCCCCCCCCCCCCCTCTCCCCCACCCTAACCTCTTAACCTTATAATTTTCAAAACAATACATTTCAAAATGATCATTTTCAAAAATGAAAAATATTTTGAACACTAGAACTTTCTTATTTTCAAAACGATAAAAATGTCAAAAACTAGAAGGTTCTAATTTTCAAAACGATATTTAACAGATACCCAGGTTTCTGCTTTCAGCGCCAAATAGCCAATATTTGCATTAACTTCAATGGCTGCGCCCAAATCGTCCATTAGCCGCAGGTGCCCAAATCTCCTGCTTCCAGATGGAGTGACTTTACTCTACCGAGGTATGCATCTCACTTTTTCATTCTTTTAGGGCAGGGGTCAGGAACCTTTTTGGCTGAGAGAGCCATAAACGCCACAGAGAGCCATACAATGTTTTAACTGGGACAGTAGGGCTCACGACCCTGTTGCCATGGTTATGTGTATACAGTTAATCTGGCAGGCAGCGGCAGTGTCAGACACGTCTTCAGCTTCTCTTGGGTTTCAGCAACATCAGCAATTTCCCTGAGAGCCAGAGAGGAGACATACCAACTAACAGCTTGTACAATTAGCTAGCTGATTGGGGGTTGATTCACTTTGTAGGACGAGATATCCGCACTTCAGCCCAATCAAAGTGCAGGGATCTCATCCGACAAAGTCACTGGACCTGACAGGGTCCAGAGTGGGACAATTGGAGCAGCTGTTGTTCCTTTTGGGGTAGTGCGAGTAAGTTAGCAGTGCATGCTACAGCAGTAGCCTACTTTGAAAATGTTACTTGCTCTGCCACACTAAGCGATTTTGCTACAATGAAAGGTATAGGAAAAACGCAAAAATGCTAAAAAAATCGTTTTTGCGGCGACTGCGTTTGCGCTTTTAAGAATAAATACATTGCATCGATTCTTTTCCGGATCAGAGTTCACTTCTTGACTTGAGTCAGGAAGTGAAAAAAGAAATTGCTCTGCAAAAGCGCTTTGAAAAGCGCTTTGCAAAAAATTGTAGCATGCAAGTAAACGCCGGGAGGGGGAAAAAAACACTCTCTAAATTGCAAAACGCGGCCATCAGCGATTTCGATTTTAGATGTGAACAAAGCCTTAAAGTTTTATGTAAGGACAAATATTCCTGAAATTCGGCTTTGACAATAATATACGCTGGAAGATAGAATTGTACATCTTCTTAATTCCTCCTCCTCCATCAGGATGTCAGAGGGGCGCTTTGACAATGAGCTGCTTATGAGGACGATTCAGACACACCTCAGCAGACAGTCTTCCTCAAGCCTCTCGCTCCACCAGATATTAATGATGTCTGAGTGTAATTATAGTCTGCATTCTTCAAACACATCCCAACAAAGGCAGTTACTGTACCAGCTTACAGTGCACATCCCCGGGACACAAAGTCACAGCTCAGGGCTCGCAACAATGCACCAGAAGTAAGCAACAAATGTGCCCTTTTATTCCGGGATCACCAACTGTGCAGCAGAAATGTATTGTTATCCTATCAGGCGCTTTATGCGACGGATGCGCAATTGCTGCCAATTTCCTGTCCATAGATTGTGCTTATTGGTGTATAATGTCCTCCATTGGCTGATGTCAGGGGCAGGTCCAGGAAATTTTTTTAGGGAATGTATGCAGGTGCTGGATATTTTCTAGGGGTAGCTGTGAACTTGCGCTGCCGAAAAAAAACAGGGGCGTGGCCAACAAGGGACGTGTCTATGCACTGGAAAGTGGGCGTGTATAGGTAATAACATTGCCCCAGTATAGGTAGTATAGCTGCCCCAGTATAAGTAGTATAGTTGCCCCAATATAGGTAGTATAGTTGCCCCAGTTAGCTGCCCCAGTATAGGTAGTGTAGCTGCCCCAGTATAGGTAGTATAGTTGCCCCAGTATGGGTAGTATATCTGCCCCAGCATAGGTAGTATAGTTGCCCCAGTATGGGTAGTATATCTGCCCCAGCATATGTAGTATAGCTGCCCCAGTATGAGTAGTATAAATGCCCCAGTATGGGTAGTATAGCTGCCCCAGTATAGGTAGTGTAGCTGGCCCAGTAGATGCTCCAGTGTAGGTAGTATGGCTGCCCCGGTATGGGTAGTATAGATACTCCAGTATGGGTATTATATATGCCCCAGTATGAGTAGTATAGCTGCGCCAGTCTGAGTAGTACAGCCGCTCCAGTATGAGTAGTATAGCTGCCCCAGTATAGGTAGTGTAGCTGGCCCAGTATGGGTAGTATAGATGCCTCAGTATGGTTAGTATAGCTGCCCCAGCATAGGTAGTATAGCTGTCCCAGTGTAGGTAATATAGCTGCCCCAGTGTAGGTAATGTAGCTGCCTCAGTGTAGGTAGTAAGTAGAGCTGCCCCAGTGTAGGTAGTAGAGCTGCCCCAGCCTGCTCCCCCCTTCGTTCCCACAGCCACCGCTCGTGTATCCTGAGCTGGAGGCCGCTATCTCTATGCCCATTCCCGCCACCGCATGCTCTCCTGCGTCATTCTCCTGCTTCTCCCCACCTTCTCTCCCTCTGTACTTAGATAGCTACAAGAAAATGGCCGCCGATGTCCACATTTGTAGACATTGGCGGCCATTTTCTTGTAGCACTACAGGAGCAGCGAGAGAGCGCGGGGTGGGGAGCGGCTGCCGCTGCGGGTGCTCAGGGGTACTTTGACTTTTTTGGGGGGTGCTTCAGCACCCCAAAGCACCCCCTGGCGCCGCCCATGGCTGGTGTCAAATACATCACTTTGATAAGTTACCTGGTCAGGAGGCCCTGCAGCAGCCACTTCTTGCAGCATAAACTTTAAATATATCCACAAGAGGTAAGCGCTCACAGCTAATTTTAGGCACCACCCTTCAACATATAGATTTTGTCAAGGCTTTAGCATCTATCCCGTTCGCCTCCTCTTAAGCAATAATTGTTATATAAAGAGGTTGGCGCTCAGGATACTCATACCCTCTCAGAGGTTAAAAACTCAGTACACAGTGAAAGCAACAATTAGGATAAAACATTCCTCTGTAGTCCATGTATCAATGTAAAAGTTAAAATGTCCAAGTACTATGGCCCTAAACTTTCCACACGTTGCTGCTGGAGTTATCCCTCTTCCAGATGTCACAAATACTGTACTCCTGGCTGATATTACAATAGCAGACCTCCACCAACACCCTTTGTAGTCCACTCACCGCTATCCTAGACCAACAAATGGTCTATATGCGCCTTGGGACCGTTACCGGGTCGTCCCCCACCTCTCCAGCAAGAAAGTTCCACTGTTAGCACCAGACCACTTCTTCAAAGGACCCAGCCTTCATATTCATCCTCATGAAAAAAACTCCATATAGTGTAATACTGCTAAAATTAATTTATTTAAAACAAGCAATTGCTCTCACATGTATCCTCTTAAAACAGCGCATAGAGTGTTGTTCAAGCGGGCTCTCCCCCGCATAGGTGGCCAGGCTGGCAGGCTCGTCTGAACGTATTCCCCCGTCTTCCGCCGCGCGTACGGAGATCAGGAACGCCACACGTGTCCTCCTCGCCGCCGCTCACCCACACGCTTGCACTTCCGCCTTCACGTCAGACTCCGCCCTATCGATTTCGTCACACAGTGACTCATCAGGGGCATGGAGTCTGACGCGTATGGCGGACATTTTTATGCCTGGCGCGCCCTCCGCGCATGATCACTGCCCCTCTCCACAGCCTGCAAGTCTGCCGCCATCTAGGGCACAGTTACATGATTACATCTTCCATCACATTAGATTTCTCTCATTGCTTCTACATCCTAAAACTTACATTATGATCGCTAGATGATAGTAAAAAACTACATAATTGAGGCATTAACATATAATCGAATCCCCACCATACACTAGAAAACCCACACTATCACATTAGTCCCTATCATGTGTGCCATGCAGTCCCGCTCATCGCACCCTCACAAATACACTATCAATTCCAATTCATATTTAACCACATCCTCTCCACCCTTCTTATACCCCTCCCCCCCTCCTCTCACTACTGTGCCTAGCGCGGGGCTGCATGCTCCACATTTACATAGGGTGTAGATATTCACAAAACTCTCATCCCAAAACAAAACACATTAAATTACCTTATGCTAATTCCATCTGCCTATTCCCAATTATCAAGACCCCATTAAATCCTCTGAATGTCAACCTTTGTATACTACCCAACCCTTATATGTACCCTGACAGGGCAAATTTGTGATCTCCTCCCACCCACCCAAGGTAGATAAATATGAACTCAATATCTCCTGCCCACCATTCAGGTTATGGAGTGCATGCGCACACATCACACTCCTAATCCCCCAAAAAACAGACTAGGTCAATATCTATATTTAGACCATCAGGTCTCAGTGTACCCATACGCTGGATCCACTTGGTCTCCTCCTGTGAAACCTTTTTGATTTTGTTACACCCCCTCCAGTTTGGAATGATCTTTTGCAAGCCACAGAAGGACAGCTCCTTGGGCTCACAGTTATGATGACTCCCAAAATGTGCTGACACTCCATGGTTAGGATACCCCTTGGTGATGTTTCGTACATGCTCCCCCATCCTCTCCTTCAGGGTACGCGTTGTTCTGCCAATATATTGCCATCCACATTTGCACCAGGCAAGGTACACCACAAACCTGTCATTGCAGGTAATGAACTCCTTAATTTTGAAGTTTTTGCCATTGCTGAACGACACCACCCTATCAGTTCGAATACCATTTGCTTCCCTGCAGGCCTTGCAGCCTCTGCATGGAAAGAAGCCAGCTGTTTGCCACCCCTGCAACTTTAAAGAGGAACTTCAACCAAGGATTGAACTTCCTTTCCCTCAAGAAATCTTTACCTTTTCTCACATCGATCATAAGGGGGTCTGTGTGGCTGATATTGTAGTGAAACCCCTCCCACAGTGTGATGTCATGACCGTGATGCTGACAGTCAATTTGCTGTGCATGGGACTCTAAGTAACATTCCACATTGATCACCTGGCAAGACTAAAGATGTCACCACCAGTGACCAATGTTAGACATGTTAATCAGGGTGAGGAAAGAGTTTACATTGGGCAAACACTGACTAAATAATCTATAAATTAATATTGTACAAAATAAGCAATTTTATTCCTTATGTTATTTTCACCACAGTTCCTCTTTAACCCTTTGGGGAACGGCTGCTGCCCAACCCCGCCTTAAGGACCAGGCAATTTTAGCTGTAGGGGGGGGGGGGCATTTGGGGGGGTCAGAAAGCCGGATCCCTAAAATGGCTAGCTGGGCATGGTGTCCCCAGCAATGTGTCCCCCGTTTTGCCTGCAGCCTTTACTCCCCTCCCAGGCTCCAGTGATGAGCCGCAGTAGTCCCCTCTGCTCTTTCCGGCATCCTCGCTCACACTGCCGTTAAGTTCCGGGTCCCGGCTTGATGACGTCATCAAGCCGTCACCCGACACTTACGTCAGAGTGAGCGAGGATGCCGGCCAGAGCGGAGGAGAGCGACAATCGCAGGGGGAACGTCAGGAAGGCGAGTGGATCCTCTTCTCTCCCTCAGAGCACTGCTGCTGTTACAGTGATCAATACGATCCACCGGCGATTGTAGTGATCACGTGATCAAGAGCCAATCGCAAAAGCTCCTGATCACTGAAGGGAGATGTTAGCTGTCATATGACTCTCTCGGGTGCGCACGATCGCTTCGGGAGCGGAAATGGCAGGTGGCGTAAATCCTACGCTGCATCAGGCTCAGGCAGCCACAAGTGCGGCGTAGGATTTACTATCAGCGGTCCCCAAAAGGTTAAAGGAGTACTGGGAGGGGGGAAAAAGAAGAGTTTAACTTACATAGGGCTTCTAACGGCCCCCTGCAGATGTTCTGTGGCCACGCTGGGACAAAACGATCCTCTGGTCCCCTGCCGTTGCTCACTTCCGGTTTTTGTGACTTTAATGTTGCGAGGCACTGGATGCGTAGCCCTGGCCATGTGCATTCTCGCTCCCGCTCAAGTGAGCCGCGGTGGGGGACCAGAGGATAGTTTTGTGCCAGCGTGGGCACGTCCTGTTTGTGGGCGCCATCAGAAGCTCCAGTTAAACTTTTTTTTTTGCCCTTACAGTACTCTAAGAGTAGCAGGCAGCAATCAACGCTTTGTGGTCTCATCTAGAGTTGAGCCGAAATTTTGCCTAAGCATAATTTTGCATTGTAATTTGCAATTATCATGCAAAATGGTAATTCGTAAGTTTCAGCAAACTTGTAATTAATTTCACATGTAATTGTAATTTTGCATTAACATGTAATTATGCATGGTTTCGTGTTTTGCATTAAAGTCACTGCCACCGACGTTAGTGGTTAATAGCAACACTCCCATACATGTCATTCTCACCAAAATTGGTAGGTAAGTTAAGGGGAATAGTGGGAACAAGTGAAAACAAAAATTCAAAAAAGACCTTGCAGTTTTTGAGATTTTAAAAATTCAAAAGAAAAATGTTTTTTAAACTCGCTAAAATGCTATTTTTCTGTGGTACACTTTTATATATGCTAGCTCCAACTTCTGTATATTCATATACATTTGAAAAAATGGACAGTTTGGGGTCGCCATCTAGGGTTGCCAGGTGTCCGGTTTTAGACCGGACAGTCCGGTTTTTGGCCGCTGTGTCCTGTCCAAAAAGGCATGTTAAACTGGACAATTAAGATGTCCGGTTTTATGCCTTTTGCCACTTGCCGCCACCCGTCCGCCAGCGCTGCGCGACCGCTGATTCGCTGCCTGGCTGTCAGTCAAAGGCACAGCCAGCCAGCTTACGCGGCGTAAGTTACGCCAGCTTAAGTACCGCCCCCGAGCCCGCGCTTCCCGACGTTGCTACGGCAACGCCAACGCTGCGTTGCCAACGCACGCATGACGTGCGTCACTCACGTCATTTGCAATGCGATTCTGCATCTGCGAAGGAAGCAAGGTAAGGTCAGGAGTCTGGAGATATGGTGAGTGAGTGACCCATAATTCTCTGGTTGTATTTCCGCTCTTTGTGTGCATTGGCTCCGCTCTATCTCCCCTCCGTATAGTCCAGGCGTGACTTTCAATCTCATTCAATCTCGCCTGAGCCCGCTGCTTACTATACTTTACACTTGAATTCATACTATTGTACAACGCAATTTATACTGTTATACTGTTATATTTGTTATATTTGCTCAAAATGTGTACATACATGTATGCGCAGATTTATATTTTAACTTTATGCCTATGTATGTCCACTTTATTGTTCTCAATAAAAAAATTTGGTGGGAAAAAAAAAATAAATTTTAAAACTTCCCGCAAGAAATCGACCACTTCACTGTGCAAAAACGCCATAAATGCATTGCATTATTTGCATAGTTTTCCAGTTTTGTAATAGTTTTCTGCTCTGTCTCTTATTATGTGCATTTACTGGTGAAAAGCGGTCTCTTATTATGTGCATTTACTGGTGAAAAGTGGTCTCTTATGTGCATGTATTGGTGAGGACAGTTAGTGACATGGCTATGTACTCTGTAATGTGCTGCAGAAGATGTCAGTGCGATATAAATACTGTAAAAAACATTTTTTAAAAAGCCCATTGCTTAGCCCCACTCTACATAAAAGTGCGCTTTTGACTCCGCCCCTAACTCCACCCCCTGTCCGGTTTTCTCCATCAGCCGACCTGGCAACCCTATCGCCATCCCAAGCCTCTATAAACCCTTGTCTCCTATGCAGGCCAGAATTGGGAACCAGGACCACATGGTCCAGGATATGGGGGGGGGGGGTAACGTCTAGAACAGAGGGGAGGTAAAGTCTTTTTTTTTTTTAGTTTATATATACTATATATATATACATATATCCTTTGTTCCCACTTTTCCCTGCCAATTTTGGTGTTAGTAGCATAAATGGGGATTTTGCTATTACCCGCTAAAGTCGGTGGCATTGTCTTTAATGTAATTGATGACATTATACGAAAATACCCCTAATGACGAATAATTACAGATGGTTTACACAAAATCAATTACATTTCTAAATCATAATCATGCATAGCCAAAATTGCAAAGTTTTATGTGAAATTTCATGTAATCGTAATTAACAGAAAACGATTAACAGTAGTCTCATCAACTAGTCAATTAATTATGATAACAATGATAATAAGGTGCTGTAATAAGTGCATCTAGCCAGGGCCAATTTAAGCTCCAATGGGACTCCGGGGAAAAAGTACGGTAGCTTAAAGTGAACCAGAGATGAAGCACCCTCATGTATTTTACCATATATATCAGTGGGAACATTAGAGAAAACACCTACCCTGCTCTCTGTTTCATCCTTCTCTGCTCAGCCTGCTTGTTAGCAGCCCTGATAAAATCCCCAACTGAACATTCAGTCTGGATTTGCTCAGGAATCATTATAGCTGAGTCTGTCTTCACTGGTGTCTTTTCAAGCCCAAGCCTGCCCTCTCCTGGCTCTGCTCAGTAGCAAAGTAGCATGATTAAGGATTTGTACTTTTTTAAAAGCCAGCTTACATACCTTGGCCGGGATTTGAACCCCGTAAAAGCGGGAGAGAGGGGGAGAGGGAGAGAGAGAGAGAGAGAGAGAGATTTTTGTGGTTTTCTGGAAATAATAAAATTTCCGCGGAATTCCGTTTGGGAGGTTTAGCAATTCCGTTCCGACTACCAGAATCGGAATTGACCTAATTCTGGCCGGAATCACGGAATTAACAATTCCGCGGAATCCAGCGAGCATCCCTACTAATACTGTGGGCACATCTGGCTACCTATACTGGGGGCAACCCCCCCTAATACTGGGGACACAGCTGGCTACCTCTATTGGGGGGCAACCCCCCTAATACTGGAGGCTCACCTGGCTACCTTTACTGGGGGCAACCCCCCTAATAATGGAGGCACATCTGGCTACCTTTACTGGGGGCAACCCCCCTAATACTGGGGGCACATCTGGCTGGCTACCTATACTAGGCTGGTGCTCCATGCTACAGGCACAATCCCTACTGGCACCTGCACTCTGCATTTATGCTTGTACACAGAGGGGAGCGCGGCCATGAAGATGCCCTGCTGATGGTGGGGTGGTCTTGGAGGATTAGGGAACCCCTACTGTGGTAATTATCAAAAACATTTTTTGTTAGGCACGGCTTAACCCTAAAACACCCCTTCCTGATGCTTATAACCCTAAGGCCCGGTTCACATTAGCGGTCGCTGTCCGAAAATCGCCGTGCCGGACCGCATGCGGAACGGACGCACGGCATAGCAATGAAAGTCTATGCGTCCGTTCACATGCGTCTGTTTCGTCCGGACCGGACTCCGGCATAAGATCCAACATGCGCTATTTTTTGGTCCGGCTCCTCCGGCAGACGTATCCGGAGCGGAGCCGGACTGTTGCATCCGGCCAACACAAACCAATGAGAACCGGAGAGCGCACAACACACTGGCTATAAAAACCGGACGTTCTACCCCTCTTCCTATGCTTTTTCTAGTGGCCATTTTGGATGGGGACCACATGGGCCCAGCGTTCACAGAGTGGAGCAGCAGGGATTTCATGCTGGAGCTTTATTAGGCAGCAACATGTCTGATGACATGTCTGATAACGAGGAGGTGAGGCCTTCTCCCCACATAGTAGTAGGTGAACAACAGGAAGGAGAGAATTCCCAGGTACGAGTAAAAAATGACTGGATCCATGGTCCCAACTGCAGTCTCTGTATCCACGGATGGTCTCCACACATCCACCTGTCTCCAACAATGACCCCAGAGCTTCTGCTGACCTCCCAGACCCCAGGTATTTACAGGTTGTTATCTCTTTAAGAAACTGGATCCGGACCGCAACCGTGTTCATACCGCATGGAAAACGGATGCAAACGGACCGGATCCGGACCTGATCCGGATAGGAACCGTACGGATTAGGTCCGGTCCGGATCCGGTGCGGTCCGGACATCCGTTCCGGTTTTTACAAAACCGCAAGTGTGAACGGGGCCTAAATCCTCTCTTCCTGACTCCTAACCCGAAAACCCCCCCTTCCTAATTTTCAAAAAATGGATGATTAGTAAATACAAAACATTACAAATGTCAAAAACTATAATGTTCTAATTTTCTAAATGATTAAAAAAACGTAAAAAATAACGTTATTTTCAAAACAATAATTATGGTGCGCCCAAATTTCTGGTTTGGGTGCCTAATAGCCGATATTTGCATTAGCGCCTATGAGGTGACCAAATTTCCTGCTTCCGTAACGAGAACAGGCCCTGCAAGCAACTGGGCTTCTCTAGAGGTCTAAAACAGGTCCTCTTTGCTGGCAAGGATCTTTATTTCGTGTGAGTCCTTGGATGAATTAAATCTCTCTTCTCACTTCTTTCTTTGCTTCGCAAGATTTGCATCATATTGCTCTGCCTTCTGCATTAGCAGGAAGACTCTCTTTCCCATTGGCTTCCAGAATCCCTCGAATTTACCCGACTCTTTAGTTACAGAGCACAGCTGTTCTCCACTCGAAGTGTCTGTATCATATTTCACCTGTCTTGGCCTTGAGAAGTGCTCCAAGACTCCTCCAGAATTAATTAAATCATAAATTTTGCAAGTGGACGTGCAGCCTTGCCGGGCCAGGAAAACAGTATTGGCTTTGTGTAACTTTTACTGTACAGGAGACAAAGAGAGCCACTTCCAGCTCAATGTCCACCTAGTCGGGGGACCTCCTAGTGGGGCTGACTACAGCCGTGGACGCCCCTGTGCGCTGCTCACATCCCAGCTGCTTTTGTTAAATTGCTACAGACATAATTACCAGGGATTAGCCCGGCTACCAGCATTTCAGTGAATCATTCTTGAATTCCCAGATGTCCAAATCGACATAACGCTGCTGGAAAACATGGAGGATGAACAGGACTGTGATCTGTACAGGAATGCTATTGGCTTAAAGGGACACTTAAGTCAAACAAAAAAAATGAGTTTTACTCACCTGGGGCTTCCAATAGCCCCCTGCAGCTGTCCGGTACCCTCGCCGTCTCCCTCCGATCCTCCTGGCCCCGCCGGCAGCCCCTTCCTGTTTCGGTGACAGGAGCTGACAGGCTGGGGACGCGAGTGATTCTTTGCGTTCCTGGCCACAATAGCGCCATCTATACTGCTATAGCATATATCATATACCATATAGCAGCATAGAGGGTGCTAATGTGTCTGGGAACGCGAAGAATCACTTTTTTTTTGTTTGACTTAAGTGTCCCTTTAAAGCAAACTTGAAGCAAAAAAAAAAGTATGACTGAGGCCTCTTTCACAGTGCGACATTAAAGTCACACGTTAGAAAATGTTTCAACGCAGACTAACACACAGCAATAGTATATATATATATATATATATATATATATATATATATATATATATATATATATAAGCCAAGGGATGAGCAGCACAAACCGAAGCTTTATGGAGATGAAGATTTCATTTTTCAGCACGACCTGGCACCTGCTCACAGTGCCAAAACCACTGGTAAATGGTTTACTGACCATGGTATTACTGTGCTCAATTGGCCTGCCAACTCTCCTGACATGAACCCCATAGAGAATATGGGGGATATTGTGAAGAGGAAGTTGAGAGAGACGCAAGACCCAACACTCTGGATGAGCTTAAGGCTGCTATCGAAGCATCCTGGACCTCCATAACACCTGAGCAGTGCCACAGGCTGATTGCCTCCATGCCACGCCGCATTGAAGCAGTCATTTCTGCAAAAGGATTCCCGACCAAGTACTGAGTGCATAACTGAACATAATTATTTGAAGGTTGACTTTTTTTGTTTTAAAAACACTTTTCTTTTATTGGTCGGATGAAATATGCTAATTTTTTGAGATAGGAAATTTGGGTTTTCATGAGCTGTATGCCAAAATTATCAATATTAAAACAATAAAAGGCTTGAACTACTTCAGTTGTGTGTATTTGAATCTAAAATATATGAAAGTCTAATGTTTATCAGTACATTACAGAAAATAATGAACTTTATCACAATATGCTAATTTTTTGAGAAGATCCTGTATATATATATATATTAGGGGTGGGACGACGAATCCGGCGAATCCACGAATCCCTCGAATATTAGGAAATATTCGAGATTCGTGGACTCGAATCCCGACGCCATTTTCTGTTCGCCGAATCCGCCGAATCCCGACGCTGCATCGCCGCGCATCCGCCGCGTCCCCCGCTCGCAATTGTCCTCCTCCCACTCCCCGCAGCCGCCTCCGCTCGCCCGCCGCATAAATAAGAAGCAGCAGCCTCTCACCTCCAGCGTGGAGCCCGGAGCGGCAGACCTCCTGCACACTTCCTTATTCCCCCTAGTGACCGGCTCTTACTACGCGTCATTAGTAAGAGCCGGTCAGGTGGCCACTAGGGGGAACTAGGAAGTGAAGGGAGAAGTCTGCCGCTCCGGGCTCCACGCTGATGCTGGAGGTGAGAGGCTGCTTCTCCTTATGTATGCAGGGGGACGAGCGGAGGAGGCTGCGGGGGAGGGAGGAGGATATGTGCCACTGCCACCCATAAGAAGCCCCCATAGCCTGCTATATATACTGAAGCCCCCATACGAAGCCCCCCATAGCCTGCTATATATACTGAAGCCCCCATACGAAGCCCCCCATAGCCTGCTATCTATACTGAAGCCCCCCATAGCCTGCTATCTATACTAAAGCCCCCCATAGCCTGCTACCTATACTAAAGCCCCCCCATAGCCTGCTACCTATACTAAAGCCCCCATAGCCTGCTACCTATACTAAAGCCCCCCCCCCCATAGCCTGCTAACTATGCTGAAGCCCCCCATACTGAAGCCCCCCATAGCCTGCTACCTATACTGAAGCCCCCCATAGCCTGCTACCTATACTGAAGCCCCCATAGCCTGTTACCTATACTAAAGCCCCCATAGCCTGCTAACTATACTGAAGCCCCCCATACTGAAGCCCCCCATAGCCTGCTACCTATACTAAAGCCCCCCATAGCCTGCTACCTATGCTGAAGCCCCCCATACTGAAGCCTCCCATAGCCTGCTACCTATACTAAAGCCCCCCATAGCCTGCTACCTATACTGAAGCCCCCCATAGCCTGCTACCTATACTGAAGCCCCCCATAGCCTGCTACCTATACTGAAGCCCCCCCATAGCCTGCTACCTATACTGAAGCCCCCCCATAGCCTGCTACCTATACTGAAGCCCCCCATAGCCTGCTACCTATACTGAAGCCCCCCATAGCCTGCTACCTATACTGAAGCCCCCCATAGCCTGCTACCTATACTGAAGCACCCCCATAGCCTGCTACCTATACTGAAGGCCCCTATACCCTGCTACCTATACTGAAGGCCCCTATACCCTGCTACCTATACTGAAGGCCCCTATACTCTGCTACCTATACTGAAGGCCCCTATACCCTGCTGCCTATACTGAAGGCCCCTATACTCTGCTACCTATACTGAAGGCCCCTATACTCTGCTACCTATACTGAAGGCCCCTATACCCTGCTGCCTATACTGAAGGCCCCTATACCCTGCTGCCTATACTGAAGCCCCCTATACTCTGCTACCTATACTGAAGGCCCCTATACCCTGCTGCCTATACTGAAGGCCCCTATACCCTGCTGCCTATACTGAAGCCCCCTATACTCTGCTACCTATACTGAAGGCCCCTATACCCTGCTGCCTATACTGAAGACCCCTATACCCTGCTGCCTATACTGAAGGCCACTATACTCTGCTACCTATACTGAAGGCCACTATACCTTGCAACCTATAGTGAAGGCCCCTATACCCTGCTGCCTATACTGAAGGCCACTATACCCGGCTGCCTATAATGAAGGCCACTATACCCTGCTGCCTATACTGAAGGCCACTATACCTTGCAACCTATAGTGAAGGCCCCTATACCCTGCTGCCTATACTGAAGGCCACTATACCCGGCTGCCTATACTGAAGGCCACTATACCTTGCAACCTATAGTGAAGGCCCCTATACCTTGCTAGCTATACTATATATAAGACACCTTTACCTAGCTATCTATAGTGCGGGCAACTATTCCATGGATCGCACAATTCTTATGTGCAGGATTCGTTAGATTCGGGATTCGAAAGGTTCGAGATATTCGAGAACCTTTTTAGATTCGGATCCGGATTCGGATTCGAAGAAATTGTGGATTCGTCCCATCCCTAATATATATATATATATATACACACAGTATGCAATACGTTTTTATTACATCTTATTACATAGTGAATTGCTGTATCTGCACTCCAGTCTGGGATTTCACAGTTTCACAGCACGTGACAGGCAGCTCCCTCCCCCCTCAGCCTCACAAACTGACAGCAAAAAGTGAGGAGTAAATTAGGCACACAGAGCCTGCAGGGGGCGTGCATAACTTGTATTCATTACAACAGAGGCAGCTCATTCCTCCCTAGGTCAACAAAGCTTGACAGAGAAAAGATTAGATATACTGTATTACAGAGACAGTGCAACTAGAAAAGGCTGCAGTAATCCAGACCACATTAGAATAGGTATAGGAATTTATTGGATAGAAGAAATAAGGCTGAAATTTTTGTTACAGAGTCTCTTTAACTCAAGCTGTCTCTCGCTGTTTCTTGGCTGTTTAAGTGCTCCAGAAAACTGGACCGTCTTCGACCAAAGTTGTGTGGAAGAGCTCAGAGAAGTTCTTTTGCATAGATACAGTGCGATGCAAAAGTTTAGGCAACCTTGTTAATTGTCATGATTTCCTGTATAAATCGTTGGTTGTTACGATAAAAAATGTCAGTTCAATATATCATATAGAAGACACACACAGTGATATTTGAGAAGAATCTACAGAAAGTGTGCAATAATTGTTTAAACAAAATTAGGCAGGTGCATAAAGCTACATTTCGGGCACTAAGTGGCTTTTCAGTCCGGCGCTAATACTTAGCGCCGGTTAGTGAATCAAGCCCTATTTCTCCAATTTCATCCCCTATAGTTTTAATATAAACACTGCTACTGTGCATAAATCCCACACATTTTATTTGCCTATTTGTTCTGGGTGTCACAAGATTTTAATAATGATGCCCCTAGTACAAAGTATGGTGACAATATAGTATTTGAAAATAAAGGTGTATTTTTTTCCACTGTTCTCACGCGTATGCACACAGTGGCAGCAGCGCGGTTTGACTTATAAAAATGTCCTGGAGCTGTTAAGAGGCTCTAGCCCAGTGGTCCTCAAACTAAGACCCGTGGGCCGAATGTGGCCCGCTGAGGCTTTTCCACCGGCCCCCCAAACACCTAATGTATAACTTATAGATGTGCCCCACTGCACCTTTAAATATCGGTGGCCTGCATATAGAATAGCAGTGCTGGCATCACCCATCCACATACTGTAGAAGCCAGCAGTTATTCACTGGCTTCCAGTCAGGTTCATCAGGTGACACTGTTATCCAACTGGAGGGCAGTTTGTCACCTGGGTATGCTTAACTGTCTGGTGCACAAAGATGTTCTTTGGGCGCCGCATGACGGGATGTCTGCTGCTGGGAGGTCTTCTCTGGGCATGATTCCAAAAACATACAGATAAGTTAATTGGCTCCCTCTAAAATTGGCCCTAGACTACAGTACTTACACTACATAATATAGACATATGGCAATGGTAGGGATTAGATTGTGAGTTCCTTTGAGGGACAGTTAGTGACAAGATATATATATACACTGTACAGCGCTGCGTAATATGTTGGCGCTATATAAATACTAAATAATAATAATAATAATGATTGGGGGAATCAATACCTAGATTCAATGTATTCAATGCAATGTTTTTCAACATAATTTTATGCATGTGCCGGGCGGCCCCCCCAGCAGTCTGAAGTATGTTGACCTCGGTCCTTGACCAAAAGAGTTTGGGGACCCCTGCTTTAGCAGGACCTTTTAATATGCCTGCTTGTCATTAAGTGGTTAATATATACGGTCTTGGTAAATGTTGTTTTATCATAAATTAGCAGGAGATGGATTAGTGTAATATCCAGCCTAAAGGTGCATACACACATCAGACTATAGTCTTTGGAAAATGAAAGATCACAGACCAATCTTACCACCCTTCATGTAGTATGAGAGCCATACTCTACACAGTCTATTCTATGTAGCTGAACTCCCCATCAGACAGAAATCTTTGCAAGATGCTGCACACAAAGATGCTGTATACATGCAACAGATCAGTATCTGCAAAAGATCTGTTCCTGCAAAAGATCTGTTCCTGCCAAAAATCCATTCCTGCAAATTGCAATGATAGTCTATGAGATCTGCAGATCATCATACACACATGATTTAACTGACATTCATCTGCAGATCAGATCCACCAGGATGGATTTTCAGATCTGCAGATGAATGTCAGTTAAACAAGGTGTGTATGAAGATCTGCAGATATCATAGACTATGAATGCAATTTGCAGGAACAGATCTTTTGCAGGAACAGATATTTTGCAGATACTGATCTTTTGTGTCTGTACAGCATCTGTGTGTGCAGCATCTTGCAAAGATTTCTGTCTGATGGGGAGTTTAGCTCCATAGAATAGACTGTGTAGGTATGGCTCTCATACTACATGGAAGGGGGTAAAATTGGTCTGTGATTTTTCATTTTCCAAAGACTATGGTCTGATGTGTGTATGAGCCTTAAAGGGACACTTAAGTAAAAAAAAAAATGAGTTTAACTCACCTGGGGCTTCCAATAGCCCCCTGCAGCTGTCCGTTGCCCTCGCCGTCTCCCTCCGATCCTCCTGGCCCCGCCGGCAGCCACTTCCTGTTTCGGTGACAGGAGCTGACAGGCTGGGGATGCGAGTGATTCTTCGCGTTCCTGGCCACAATAGCGCCATCTATGCTGCTATAGCATATATCATATACCATATAGCAGCGTAGAGGGTGGTAATGTGTCTGGGAATGCGAAGAATCACTCGCGTCCCCAGCCTGTCAACTCCTGTCACCGAAACAGGAAGTGGCTGCCGGCGGGGCCAGGAGGATCGGAGGGAGACGGCGAGGGCACCGGACAGCTGCAGGGGGCTATTGGAAGCCCCAGGTGAGTAAAACTCAATTTTTTTGTTTGACTTAAGTGTCCCTTTAAGTCAGAGAGGACCAGTTTTCTGTAGCAGTCCTGCAGTTATTAGTTCTATCTGTGGCCAAAGCTGCAGATTCTAGGCACAGGCCGAGAGGCTTGAGCGCACTTAGAGAACTCGTGAGAGTCTTTTCCAGCTTCTTTTTAATTCAGGCAAAGTCCTTTTTATTTGTAATTAATGGGAGACTGGCTGCCAATGGAACGCTTCCCAAAAATTCAAGACATCTCGCCAATTAAGCCCTTTGTGGACCTGTCGCCAGGTCGCTGCTGACTGCACAGACTTCAGGAGGTTTAAAATGTTTTTGTTTATTCACAAGTGCCACTTTATCACGTCCCCGTGACATCTTCCCCGCGGCGAATTCTCCCTTGCGTGTGATTTTCCCAAACAACCACAAACAGGAACATTCAGGGCATTGCTGATACCAGGCTGGCGGTCGCGATACATTCTTTCCCGTGACACTTCATGGCTTTTCATTCGCCCTTCGAGGACTTTTCACTTTGTTGGTTTTTTATCTAGTGGTTCTCATGTTTAATATGTTGCTAGTTGCCATAGCGGACTTGGACAAGCTATTGACAGAAATCGAAACGGCTGGGCGAATGGCACAAAAAAATAATACTTCTACCTTCATGGTGTCGTCAGTACCAGTGTTGCTGGCGAATTTTCGCAAAAAAAGTCATTTTTGCATCGGAAATGCTATTTTCAAATTTGGGAATTTTTTAAAAAAAATAACCCGTATTGTCACGTATTCGAGATTTCCCCCAAAATTTGGAAAATCAATATTTTTTACAACATAAAATGCGAACAATCGATATTTTACTGCGAAAAGCATGACAAATTTTATTTTCAGTGACATTTTCACTTGCATATCGAATTTAACATTATTTTTGTGAAAATGAATGTGAAAACAATATTGGCAGTTTTGCTCATCACTGGCTAGTACATTTTACATACGGATGCTATCCAATATCCCAAATGCATATTTTTCTCCTGAGTTTTCTCCTAGGTGATATAGTTACTCCAAAATGCCTTTTCAGTCAACAGCAAGCAAGAAAACGCTATTTTGGGTACTCTTCCAAATGCAGAATGCTGAGGAGTTATTTTGAAACAGAAGATGAAAAATGATCTCCCAGGAGAAAACTTAGGAGGAAAAGTGAATTAAATAAGGGGCAAATATCTGTACAGTAACGTTCAGAGCCAGGTTTAATTTGAGTATATCCAGAGAAGGATAATTAGCCTTTAAATGTTTTTGGGGTTTTTATTGTACATTATTTATTTAAGAAAGTAAATATAGCACATTCAAAAATTATAGAAACATGTTAAAAAACAAAGCAAATACAAACAACTAAAACAAAACATAGCCAAAAATTAAATAAACTGCGATAAAAAAATGAAATAAGTAACCAAGTTTGTGCAGCAGATGAAAGACGCATCAAGCATATAACCCTTCAAAATCGGAAGATGTCCAGCAGTGCCATCAGCCCTGAAATGTCAAAAACCAGTGGGACCTAGGTACACCCATCTACTGTCTGGAGAAGCCTGGCCAGAACTGGTCTTCATGGAAGAGTTGCAACCAAAAAGCCGTACCTCTGACATGGTAACAAGGCCAAGTGACTCAAGTATGCACGAAAACATAGGAACCGGGGTGCAGAAAAATGGCAGCAGGTGCTCTGGACCGGGTCAGGAAAATATGGCGTGGGGAAAAAATGGCGCACAGTGATAAATCTTTTAAAACGGTATTTATAGTTTTAAGGATATGCAGTAACTTTATTTAAAACGCTATTTATCGTTGGTCTGACCCCCGCCCCTCATGTCCTGCGGTGTCCCCCGGTTCCTGTCTTCTGCCTCCCCCGCCCCCCCTCGCACGTCCAATTTTGTCTCCCAGTGATTTCATCTCTGCCCCGGACTGGAGTGTAATGCTACAACAGTCCTACCTAAGCAGATCTTACGTACAGCTGGTGGATGTATCTGCTCGCTGCCGCTGAAGACTTTCTGATGCACCAATCACGCTGGGGGCGCTGCTCCAGAACTGCCAATCACCGCTGCTCATTTCTCTGCTCCGTCTGCTAATTGGACCCAATGCTCCCGCCTCCGAGACCATCGCGTCCAATTAGCAGACGGAGCAGAGACATGAGCAGCGGTGATTGGCAATTCTGGAGCAGCGCCCCCAGCGTGATTGGTGCATCAGAAAGTCATCAGCGGCAGCGAGCAGATACATCCACCAGCTGTACGTAAGATCTGCTTAGGTAGGACTGTTGTAGCATTACACTCCAGTCCGGGGCAGAGATGAAATCAATGGGAGACAAAATTGGACGTGCGAGGGGGGGCGGGGGAGGCAGACAGGAACCGGGGGACACCGCAGGACATGAGGGGCGGGGGTCAGACCAACGATAAATAGCGTTTTAAATAAAGTTACTGCATATCCTTAAAACTATAAATACCGTTTTAAAAGATTTATCACTGCGCCATTTTTTCCCCACGCCATTTTTGACTGTACGCCTCTGGACTGATCAGTCAAAATTTCAAATATTAATACTCAGAACCCTAAATTTCTATTCAAAGAAAACTGGGAAAGATAATTAAACAAACAATATTCGGATGAGGACTGGTCCAGAATTTGCACTCTAACCTTCTTTGAATACTCTAACGCAAGAATGTAACTTTAAAGGGACTCCGAGCAGTGCAGAAACTATGGAAAGATGCATATCATTTTAAAGCTCTCTTTCTCCTCTTTCCAATGATATATAAACCGCCACCCTACGCCTTTTAGTTTTTGCTATTTTCGCGATTGAAATTGCCGCGGCCGCGAATTCGATCGCGAAAATAGAGAAAACTAAAAGGCGTAGGGCAACGATTTAGGTGTCGTCAGAAAGAGGAGAAAGAGAGCTTTAAAATGATATCCATCTTTCCATAGTTATATTGTATTACACAGGGCGACTTTTTGTCAAAGTCAGCAGCTGCATTCAGCAGAATGGAGCTGCTGACACTGGGGAAAGTGTCGTCCTGTGTAATACAATATAACTATGGCTTGATGGATATCATTTTAAAGCTCTCTTTCTCCTCTTTCTGACGACACCTAAATCGTTACCCTACGCCTTTTAGTTTTCTCTATTTTCGCGATCGAAATCGCGGCCGCGGCAATTTCAATCGCGAAAATAGCGAAAACTAAAAGACGTAGGGTGGCGGTTTATATATCATTGGAAAGAGGAGAAAGAGAGCTTTAAAATGATATGCATCTTTCCATAGTTTCTGCACTGCTCGGAGTCCCTTTAAGCTGCTTTCCGGTTGGTACAGAACCCCAGAAATTTTACACAACATGATTAACTCTATACCTAACACTTGTCGGAGATGCAACTCAGCAGTAGGTGATCTGCTTCACATTTGGTGGTCCTGTGACAGGATCAGGGGGTTCTGGGAAAATGTACAAACCTATATTAAGAGGATCACTATGATAGATCTGTAATTATCCCCAGACCAATACCTACTACACATGAGCCAAGATGAACCACATCGATATAGGTCCTCCTTACCCTGTCACATGATTAATGCTGCTAAGGCATGCATCCCACTACTATGGAAATCACCCAACCCTCCTTCACTTAAAATCTGGTTTGAAAAAATTAACCACATATATGAGATAGAGGAACTGATAGCTCTGAAAGCTCACAAGGGGGACAAGTTTTACAACATCTGGGCATTATGGATTGACTTTATGAATAGTGAGGTTTATAAACAGACACTAAGCCTCATCCCTATCTTCTAGTTGATAGCTGGTGGAGCTTATCTTTTGCTAAACGATTAGCCTGCATTTTACCCCTCTGCTTTCTACTAATACTGATTAAAGGTGTCCATCAATCGGGCTCACTACAGCTAAGAAATAGGTCTTCCAACACTCATAAGGTCATAAAACAAAACAATACTCTAACGCTACTCTAAGCAATAAACCTCATATTATCTGTTTAGACACACTAAATAAATGAACAAAAATTAATGATGACACCCATGTAACCCATTTTATTTTACTCTATATTAATGTATCTTTCTGCAAATGATTCCTGAACCACATTATGTCTCTCCTTGATTGGAATATATATGTCTTTAGGCCAGGGCCGGATTTGAATTTTTTGCCGCCCAAGGCCCACTATGATCAGCTGCCCCCGGACCAACAGCATCCTAACCCCCCCCACACACACACACACGGCAGAGATTAGATTGTAGGGTCCTCTGAGGACAGTTAGTGACATGATGGAAGGGATTAGATTGTAAACTCCTCGGCCAGCGGCACATTTCGTGAGTGACAGGTGGCTCAGAGAACACTAATGCCTGTTTGCTGCCCCTTCATCCCCTGAGTGCCAGATCCGGCTGTCGGTAGACGCCCACTGCCATGTTTAAACTCTGTGTTGCAGGACAAATGTTCGGCACGCTAACTGCTAATGCCACCCTGCTGCCCACAGCCCGCCCCTTGCTTTCATGGTGCCCTAGGCCATGGCCTATGTGGCCTTGCCAGAAATCCGGCCATGCTTTAGGCGCTGCTGTGTAACTGTTAACTAAGTTTTGCCCTGTATATCCTATGCATTATGCTAATACTGTACTGCAGAAACCCCCTTCATGGGGACTTCTTGACTGTGGATGTTAACTCTCAATAAAAATTGTTTAAAAAAAAAAAATAATTATATTTATATATACAAATATTTGGCTGAAGCAAAAGGCAGTTTGTGCGTCGAAGGGCTGGAGAGCGATACAATAATGACTGTCTGCAGGCAACAGTGAAGCATGGTGGAGGTTCATTGAACGTTTGAGGCTGCATTTCTGCCAATGGAGTTGGAGATTTTGGTCCGGATTAATGGTGTTCTCGATGCTGAGAAATACAGGCAGATCCTTATCCATCATGCAATACCATCAAAGAGGTGCATGATTGGCCCAAAATGTATTCTGCAGCAGGACAACAACCCCAAACATACAACCAAAGTCATTAACGAAAATCTGTAATGCTTTCTCGAGGAGGACTTGGGGGAGCCAGCGCTAGATTCCCCCAAGCTACAGAACGCAGGGCCGGTTTAAGCAACAATGGGGCCCCAGGGCAAAATAAACCTGGGGGGCCCCCCCAACATATACCCCGGAACAAAAATCAGCATTAAGGGACCTTTTTTGCAGCTGGTATAGTCAGGGTTCGAAGCCCCAATCGGTCGGAGCTCCACATTCTGGCTATCCCAGCCTGCATGGGGGACAAGGGGTTAAAAAGTTTCAGGAGGGGGGACCCCACATAATTTTTTTTGTTTTTTAAATTCCCACACTCTAAACATAAAAAAAATTGAGAAAATAGGAAAAAATGCCAGGGATCTTCATACAGCCATATTGCGGCTGTATAGCGATCCCTGGCCAAAGTGCTGCGGCTGCGTATGGACTCCCTAGAAACCCCGTCAGGAAATTTATTGCTCTTTCTTTTGATGCATGTAAAATTACACTACCGTTAGGTTTGCTACTAAAAGTGACATTTACCGCATTTAAAACTATACTTTTTTCCTTCTAAACTTTAAAATTAATTTTCTCAAAAACTATAAGGTCTTTTTGAAAAATTGTTTTTTCCTCTTATTCCTAATGATCTCCTTAACATATCCTGCAAATTTAGGGTTTCTAGCATTTAAGGTGGATTTGCTATTAACCATTAAAGTCGGCAGGTTTTTAAATGTGTATTTTTTTTTCCTTTGAAACTTTAAAATCGATTTTCTCAAAAACTATAAGGCCGATTTGAATTTTTTTTTCTCTTGTAGCCACTGGGGGCCCCTACAAGCTCTGGGGCCCTGGGGCAGCTGCCTCCTTCAGGGGCAAACGCAGGATTTTTAAGGGGGGGGTTCCTGAAAGGTCCAGAAGCACGTATGTCCCGAGTGCTTCCGAATACAGGTGGCTCCATACTGCCCATGCACAAAAGTGCGCTGGCGTATTACGGAGCTGCCTATCTTTGGAAGTACTCAAGGACACGAGTGTTTCTGAGGGCTTCTGGTAGCAGCAAATGTGAACGGGGGACAGCGCTGGAACAACTCCCCAAGAGAGGAACAGGAGATAGACTTAGTTTGGACAATTCAGTGGAATATGCTACATAGTGTCACATAGCGCAAGCGATACCCATATGATGCAGGGATATATGCATCTGCGGAAGATGTCGGCGCTACATAAATACTAAATAATAATATTTTGCCTCACCAGGATTGCACTTTTATTTAGCTTTCCTGTAAGACAAGAACACACAGTCAGCTCTAGGGGAAGAGGGAAACAAAGGTGAATGAGGGAGGGCTGGTGCACACCAAGAGTGCTTCTGAGCGTTTTTCAAATCAACAGTGATTTGAAAAGCGCTTGGCTAATGTTACCCTATGTGGGTGTTCCCACAGCAGCGTTGTGATTTTTTCAAAATCGCAGGTATACTGCATGTAGCATGTTTTTGAGCAATTCATTCAAAAATCGCTCTGAAAATCACTTCACAAAATCACACTCACAAATTGCTAGCGATTGCTATTGTCATTTTGGCGTGCACTAGCCCAGAGAGAGGAGTGGAGAAATTGAGAATAGCCCCGGAGATGGAGCAGAGAACTTATCTGTATTGAAGTCCCACATCACACAGGCTACTTGCCTGTAATCGGACTCCTGTCCCTGTCAGTCTCTCACACAAGTCAGAAAGAAGCCCTCCTGGAGTCTAGGGACTGTCAAAAACTTTTCAGCTTGTTATCCACAGTTCCACACCTTATCCACACATGCAGTCATTATAACAATGGGGAGAGACCAGACAGATGTTTGCCCACAGACCCTGAGTCCAGGCAAGCTCTGCATCATGCTGTGCATATTTACCAGCTTGCCTGCACTCTAATTTCATCATGTCTGACACTTCTGTGCTGTGGAGAGTCCAGGACTCCATAATCAACATTCTCTCACTGTAGGCTGCATCTTCTTGTGAGGGTTGTGAGGGAAGCTCGGCTGCCTCTCTCATTCTATTAGCTGGAGGGAAGCACCAGAAGTAAGAAGGGAGGGAGAATGAGGCTGTTTATATTATGCGGGCTTCCCTGGCTGAATACACAGCTCAGTGCAGGGGGGAGGTTCCAGACACCCGGAACAGCCCCCTGAGTTCGCCAGTGGTCCTTTGCCTTAATGGTAGCGCCGGCCCTGTACAGAAGACGGGGAAGCCTCATTGGGACCCTGAGGCTTCCCCCTCCTGAGGTAGGTATCTCCCAGAGGGTTTTTCTTGTTACAGAGTCTCTTTAAATATGTATGTATGTATGTATACATGCACATCAATTGTAGCCATTATTACGACTCATGATCGAATTTAATTTGAATTTCTATTCTAAATTACAATTACGATATTAATGGTAATCCCGCCAATTACGATGTAGCGATGCGAAGTCGTAATTGGCCATTATGACCCTCACTACTCACCACTGTTTGTTACATACTCTGTGCAGTGCTACGGAAGATGTTGGCACTATATAAATAAAAAATAATGCTGATGATAATAACAATTGATTCCGTGTATTGATAATTAGGGATGCTCATTCGGATTCTGCGGAATTAAAATTTTCCGCATTTCCAATCAGAAATCGGCAATTTCTGGAAAATGGAAATCGGAATTCTGATTGAACCCTGGTCTCTCACGTCACAGGCAATGCTCTTAACCACTATGCTATAGTTGAGAGACAGTTAGGAGGTTTTGCTGGTCAGTACTGCTTCGGTCAGTTGGCATGTATTGCCACCTATGTCAGCTGATCTCACTGTCAGCTGATTAATCCCTGCGTGTAATTGGCTGTTGTGTGCATGTGGCCGGCCACTGATTGGATGCTGTCAGTATTTAACCTTGCGGTGACACTTGCATCTTGCCTGTGATAGCTCTGGTTCACTGGGTGCTCTGTACTGTGCTGTCTTGTTGTATTGGATTACCTGGATTTTGACCTCTGCTTGTTATTGGACCTTCTTTGCTTGCCGCCTGAACCGACCACTTGCCTGGACTATCGTTATGACTGTTTGCTGCCTGGTTTAACCTCGGATACGTTTTTGACCTCTATTCCTACAGGCCTGACACTTGCATTCTCTGACGCAAAAAAAAAAGACTAATAAAATACTCCTCGAAAAACAAAAAAATGGAAAAAATGGAAATTCGAAAAATCTGAAATAGAAAAAAATGAAAATTGACATTGGCAGAAATGAAATTTTTTTGCAGAATCATACATGGACATTACTGACCATCTCCAGGGCTGGATTTAGGCCAAGGCCTGATAGGGCACTACAGAAGCAAGGGCATCAAAGCAGCAGGCTAAACAGGTGCAGCATTTGCAAGCTTGAAAATGCTGCAGTGCAGGGAGATCAGGCGAGCGCATGACCACGGTACTCTGCTGCTAGCCGCCTGTGCAGCAGCCACCTTGCTCTCTGTGCACGTTTGCATTGTGGCCGGCGGCTATGGGCTTGGGCAGCATTGGAGACGGAAAGGAATAGGAAGCTTCTGCACTGCAGATGAGTGGAGAAATGAGCGACACAGATGGCTGCTGCGGTCACGGTGTGAAGGTGAGCTGGCTACCTACACTGAAAGGTGGGGGGTGGGAAAAGGAGGGATTAAGGAGTCATCTGGCTACCTATACTGGGAGGGGAAGGGGGAGGGGTCATCTGGCTACCTATACTGGGAGGGGGGTCATCAGACTAACTATACTAGATCGAAGGAGGGAGGGGTCATCTCAGGGGCGTAGCAATAGGGGTTGCAGAGGTAGCAACCGCATCGGGGCCCTTGGGCCAGAGGGGCCCCGAAAGGGCCCCCCCCTGAACTACAGTATTAGCTCTCTATTGGTCCTGTGCTCATAATAATCACTTCTATAGATACTTTGAATAGTGGTAATCCTTAACAAACTGTTTCCCATCCTTTTCTTGAACCTCTGACACTGTAGTTGCCATTAGCAGGTTTTGGTGCGCCGTATTAATTGTTACGTATAGAGTGCTTGGGGGGGCCCCATTGTAAAACTTGCATCGGGGCCCACAGCTCCTTAGCTACGCCACTGGGTCATCTCGTTACCTATACTGAAGGGGGGTGGCTGGTGAAAGTTGCCTAGGGCGGTAAAGAGTACAAATCCGGCCCTGGCCATCCCTATTGATAATACGTATTTTTATATACAGTAAATTGTGTAACACACTTTTTATGTCTCTTTTAACCTCCTGAGCGATAATCCCGAGCTGAGCTCGGGGTATGTCGCGCAGGAGGATTTCTCAGGCCCCGCTGGGCCGATTTGCATAATTTTTTTTTTGTTACACGCAGCTAGCACTTTGCTAGCTGCGTGTAACTTCCGATCGCCGCCGCTCGCCGCCGTTCCGCCGCTACCCGCCGTTCCGCGCAGCTCCCCCCCCTCCCCAACCCCTTGCGCAGCCTGGCCAATCAGTGCCAGGCAGCGCTGAGGGGTGGATCGGAACTCCCTATGACGTCACGACGTCCATGACGTCGGTGACGTCATCCCGCCCCGTCGCCATGGCGACCAGGGAAGCCCAGCAGGAAATCCCGTTCTGAACGGGATTTCCTGCTTACTCTGATCGCCGAAGGCGATCGGAGTGGGTGGGGGGATACCGCTGCGCTGCGGCTATCATGTAGCTCGCTGGGCTGGGCTCGCTACATGATTTAAAAAATAAAAAAAATTAAAAAATAGTGCTGCGCCACCTCTTGGGCGATATAATTGTATCGCCCAGAGGGTTAATTAGAATATATTATTATAAAATTGGTGTACATGTCTTTTGTATTAGCACATCCATATGTTTCTATATAGAGTGGCATAATAAGAGCTGTAGAAATGATATGACCAGCAAATATGTGCCCGCTGGGTGCAGCACTTTCCAGACAATGGGGATTGTTCGATAGACGGGTGGGCGAGGAATGCAAATGATGATTGTGGGGGCGTGACGTGAGATCTTAATACTGAGCTAGTTATATTTCCAATATCCGTAAGCAAGTTTTAACCTGAAGGGACGAGAAGCCCCCATAAAATACATTATTTTATCACGTAATAACGCCTACTGAACCGCCTACACATTCTTAGGCGTGTTTTCTTTGGGAAGGTAAATTACCTTCCTTTGGGTTTTTGCACTCTTTGTTTATTTTATCTATTTTTGGCGCCTCTTCAATCGTTTTGTATCCATGACGCAGCTTACCACAGCTGCAGGAGGACAAAGACATTTTCTTTACATTAAATACTGCCCATATGAAACATAAATCACCACGGAAGATAATGATGCTGCATCAAATCATTTCTTTTTCATTTTCTCTTCACTTCAAAGAATAGCTGCCCCCACCCATATTTCTCCTACTTTGTTAATAAAGAGTACCAACAGGAACCAGAGGTACAGAGTAAGGCTGAGCAGAAACATTGGGGATTGTGGGAAAATATGGTGCAAGACTGAACAGAAAAGCAAGGGATTCTGGGAAAAATTGTCCATACTGCAAAATGCAAACCCAAATGCAAAATGTCAGTTATTGCAATATTTTTTAAGCATTTTTTTCCTGCAAGCGATTTTACAGCGATTTTGTGTTGCTATACTTTTGACGTAATCAACCAAACAAAATGCTACATGCACTATGCTCACGCTTTGGGGAAAATTGAATTGCTGCAGCGAGAAAAACTCTATTAGATTGCTAGTGATCAGCAAAGCGCTGAAAATTACTTAACCTGCCTGGCGTTCTATTAAGATCGCCAGGCAGGCTGCGGGAGGGTTTTTTTTGAATAAAAAAAAAACTATTTCATGCAGCCAACTGAAAGTTGGCTGCATGAAAGCCCACTAGAGGGCGCTCCAGAGGCGTTCTTCCGATCGCCTCCGGTGCCCAGAATAAACAAGGAAGGCCGCAATGAGCGGCCTTCCTTGTTTTGCTTATATCGTCGCCATAGCGACGAGCGGAGTGACGTCATCGACGTCAGCCGACGTCCTGACGTCAGCCGCCTCCGATCCAGCCCTTAGCGCTGGCCGGAACTTTTTGTTCCGGCTACGCTGGGCTCAGGCGGCTGGGGGGACCCTCTTTCGCCGCTGCTCGCGGCGGATCGCCGCAGAGCGGCGGTGATCAGGCAGCACACGCGGCTGGCAAAGTGCCGGCTGCGTGTGCTGCACTTTATTTGAGCCAAATCGGCCCAGCAGGGCCTGAGCGGCAGGCTCCGGCGGTACTGGACGAGCTGAGCTCGTCCAGACCGCCCAGCAGGTTAAAGGGATACTGTAGGGGGGTCGGGGGAAAATGAGTTGAAGTTACCCGAGGCTTCTAATGCCCCCCCCACAGACATCCTGTGCCCGCGCAGCCACTCACCGATGCTCCGGCCCCGCCTCCAGTTCACTTCTGGAATGTCTGACTTTAAAGCCAGAAAACCACTGCGCCTGCATTGCCGTGTCCTCGCTCCCGCTGATGGCACCAGGAGCGTACTGCGCAGACCAAAGACCATACTGGACTTGTGCAATACACTCCTGGTGACATCAGCGGGAGCGAGGATGCAGCTGCGCAGGCGCAGTGGTTTTCAGACTTTAAAGTCTGAAATTCCAGAAGTGAACCGGAGGCGGGGCCGGAGCATCGGTGAGTGGCTGCGTGGGTCTGCGGGGGGCCAGTAGAAGCCCTGGGTAAGTTCAACTCATTTTCCCCCGACCCCCCTACAGTATCCCTTTAAATAAAAAAAAAAGTGCTGGGAATTAACCTTAAGGCCTCTTTCACAGTGGGACGTTGCATTTGATGCGACGTTAAGGTCGCATAACGTGCCCCTAATGCAACGCATTGAAAGACTATTACTTGGACATTATAGTACATTCTTTAGTCCTGCGTTTGGTGCGCCGTTTTCGTCACACAGTGATGAAACGAAAATGGAGCATGTGTTACATTTAAAAAAATAAATAAATTACTGAGCATGTGCAACACACAACGCAGCAGATTTATTGCTAAACGCACAGCATGCAGCGCTTTCTAAATATTGCTACAAGTTACACACAACGCAACGTGTGCACTGTGAATGTTGCACAGACTTAATATTGCTGTGCGTTAGTCCACGTTAAAACATTTTCTAATGTGCGACTTTAAAGTCACACTGTGAAAGAGGCCTTGAGGATACCCGAGGTGACATGGGACATGATGAGATAGACGTGGATCTACAGTGCCTAGCACACAACTAACTAGGCTATGTTCCTTTTTTCTTCCTCTGCATGAAAGAGTTAAACATCAGGTATGTAAGTGGCTGACTCATACTGGAAGTGACCACAGTGTGACCCTTACAACTATAAAAAACTTTCCTAGCAGAAAATGGCTTCTGAGAGCAGGAAAGAGATAAAAAGGTTCAATAGTTCATAGATTGTAGCTCTGGCATGCCATACTTCAATGAATGTGTCATTGAGCAAAAGCATTAAAACAGTAAAAACTTAAAAAGTAGATTTAAAAATAAAATAAAACTGTGGAATATCTTAAAAAGTCATTTTTAGGAGAAGGAAAATAGATACTATTGTTTATTTCATTAGTGTATTTTCACCTCGGGTGTCCTTTAAAATTTGGCCAAAACACATGGTAGTATGGGAAAATATGGAGGAAGACTGGGCAGAAACACGGGATTCTGGGGAAAAATGGAGTAAGACTAATAGCCAGCCCAGAAACAGGGAATTCTGGGTAAAGATTTTGGAGACAAATGTTATTTCAAATGTTGGTAGGAGAAGATCACAGAAAAACTCACCTCCATAAAGTAAACCCCTTAAAAAATTATAATAATAATAATAATAAAATAAAAAAATAATAATTATTTTGATATATATATATATATATATATATATATATATATATATATATGTATATATATATAAATATATAATATATACTTGCTGTAGCTCAGTAGAGGGAAGCCTCAGGCTAACCCAAATTAGTGTATGTGTATTTTGGAGGAAAAGCTGCTAAAGTATGTGTTATGTAGGGGAAGTGCTGTCAAATTATGTTGTTTTTTTTTTTTTTGGGGGGGGGGGGGAGGGTTTGGGCGAGCTGGTAAATTATGTATATTTAGGGAGGAGTAGTGGGATGTGGGTGTCAAAAACACCCTCTAGTGAAAAGATACAGGAGACAAAAGTGGGAGCCCAATGGTGTAGTATGTCAAAAACAATGGAACGTAATAAAAGTAAGACACTACTCACAAAGGTGGGTTGCAGAGGGGCAACCGACCACAGGAAGCAGGTGGAGACAACAAACCCGACTCCACTCGGGGTGGTCCCTAGGGACCTGGATGCGGTCGCTCTCCTTGGTAAAAGAAAGGGGACAGATATACGCCGTGGTCGAAGCCACGTGTGGTCTGTACCCACCCCTCAGACGGGTGAGGTAAGGGGGTATGATTGCACAATAAGGGTATAAGAGGCGCCCTGGTGTAATAAAAGCATCTAAAAACAGTTTAAAAATGGGAAACAAATTTGAGGTAGCTTACCTCAGTGATGAAAAAATCTTTGTATTGTAGAGGCTCCCTTTGCTGAATCTGTCATTTAGTTTGGCACTGTTATTGGCCTGAGGAAGCGGGCTCTGACCCGCGAGACGCGTTGCCTGTGCTACTAATAAAAACCTTTGTAAAATACAAAGATTTTTTCGTCACTGAGGTAAGCTACCTCAAATTTATTTCCTGTTTTTAAACTGTTTTTAGATGCTTTTATTACACCAGGGCGCCTCTTATACCCTTATTTTGGGAGGAAGGCTACTGTCATATAATGTGTATTTTTGTTTGTTTGTTTTTTGGGAGGGGGGGAGCCTAACTAATTGAAAAATACTAACCTCCTTGACCACTTCAGGTTACAGAGGGTTTTACCTCTGGGACTGAGTATCGGTGGCCACACCGCACTGCCAAAAACAGGCCTTCGGGGATTACAGCATCAGTATGCAGTAATCCCCTTTATGCCAAAATCTAAACAGGGAGTGATACTCGTTTGGGGTCACTTCCTGTTTGGGAAATACGGAAGTGCGTAGAAGCGTATTTAAAAAATACGCTTTCGCGCATGTACGTAGCACGTCATAACGCCAACATTTTGGAAACCCCTAGACTTACATGACTTCTGGTCCGATGCAGATCGCCACACATCACCACAGGAGCCAGCGGACATACCTACGTTACTGCGCGGCTACTGCGGATGTAGATAGGGCACTTCCGGTGCAGCGTACCACAACGTGGGGGCTATATATATATATATATATATATATATATATATATATATATATATATATATATATTACAAAATAGGCATAAATGCATAAATGCAGAAAAAAAAATATTTTTCACCCGTCCTATTTTTCACGGCAAGTGCCACAGTTATAAAATACCTCAACAATTATTCTTTGACTTGTTAAACCATACATGCCATATTTTTATACTACTTGTACATGTAGCAGACAAATTATGTGTATTTTCTGGAAATACACCGCCAAATGATGGGTGTTTTTGGGGAGAGACGCTGCTAAGTTATGTGTATTTTCAGGGGAAACACTGCCAAATTGTGTTACTTTTGGGGAAGAAATGCTGCCACGTTTTGTGACTTTTTGGGAAGTAATGCTACCAAGTTGAATGCTTTTTCTTTTTTTTTTGAGGGGGGGGGGGGGGGGTTAAGGCTAAGGCTATTTAAGGAAACAAAATTGTAAAAATTTCCACTGAACTTGCCCATTTGGCAAGTAAATCCGATATTATGTAGTGAAAGGGTGTGCTCACTGAATATGCTTTGAATGAATTTATTAGATAGTCCCTCATAGACGTGGTAAGATTGTACAATAAGGGTTGTATCATTGATGGGCACTTTTAGACTTTGTGAAAAACGGCACCTTTGCTCAATGCTAAACCATCCAGATCTTTGTTGTGTGTTTTGAAATGACGGGTCCTCTTTGGATAGAAGGCTCTGCCTGAGCAGCAGGTTAACTCTGGGAAATTTTGCAGATAAACTATCTATGTCCTCTTGGAGGAAGTGATAGAGGAAGGTCCAGGCCTGGGAGAGTGGATCCACCTAGGCTGGGAACAGTTACAGCCCTTGTTTTCCTTTCTTGACTTTTCAAACACATAACAGATGCCTTATCGAAATCTCTGAGCTCCTGGGACTCAGTGCCTCTCTTCTGAGCTGGAATCTCAGATATAGATCATCTTTATTGACATGCAGAAGCAGCACACAGGGTAAGCTTTTCTCCAGTGAATAATGACTAAACCAGTCCCTCAGGCATACATATAAATATATTGAAAATATATACCATGGCATAGTTGTCATAAGGAGATCTCACACTTCTTCAACCCAGAGCCAATCTTAAACTTTTGGCCAACTTTGTTAATTCAAGGTGACCATACACTGGTCAATGTGGCCACCTGATAAATCCCTCCCAGATCATTATCTGTTTAGAGAAGAAACTATCCAATCAAATCTCTCCACAGACTACACTCAGATTTCCAGCATGAAAGCTATTAAATCTCTGTGTGCACTGACTGTCAGGTCTCCCAGACCACGAAACCCCCCCTTCCCACCTATCTGTGGCCTGATGTCAGGTCTCCCAGACCACGAGGCACCCCCCCTTCCCACCTTTCTGTGGCCTGATTCCTGCGTCTTCACTGCAGAGTGCTGGGGCGCATGTGTGACATAACAAATGCTGTAGAGGCCAAAGACTAGTGGCACCACGGCGCATACCTTATACTACCACTAGAGCAGGGGTCAGGAACGTTTTTGGCTGAGAGAGGCATACCAGTCACTGCATACCTTTCACTGCACCTGTGTGACTGCACATTGTTATACCAGCAGTCACCGCATGCCTTTTACTGCACCTGTGTGACTGCACATTGTATTATACCAGTCACTGTATACCTTTCACTGCATCTGTGTGACTGCAAACTGTTTTATATACCAGTCAGTGCATACCTTTCATTGCATCTGTGCCTGCACATTGATACGAGGCCGCAATTATTTTTCTAAAAAGGCGATACCCAAACTGTACCGTGATGTTGAAAGGCAAGTGGTGTCATCTCTGGCACACAGCGTTGGGTCAAGGGTCCATCTGACCACAGATGTCGGGTCTGCAAAGCTCGGTCAGGTATATTACTTATACAGCACATTAAGTCCTTCCTTGGATGTGTGGTGGTAGCCATTTCTCAGGCTCCCACTCCGGACCGGAATCGAACTCTGATTCTTCAGCCGCAACCCGTGGTTACCATTGTGCAGAAAGTACCAAAGAGAGTTAATCACCCAGTTGAATGAATGGGAGGCTGAGAGGTGTATTATTGGTGATGTCCCTGTTTTCAGTTCCCCATCAGGTCCACGGCCCTTCTGAGCGCTCCCATTGGCCAGCAAGATGTTAAACTGATTGGTTAATTACTTGTATAGTTCATATTTAAGAAGGAGTTGTTCCTCTGTTTGTGTATATGGCTTCTGGCTTTGAAAAAGAGCTACTGAGCATGAAACAGCGGTCTGTCAGCCGCTACAACCATTTTTTATCGATGACTTGTCATTTTTTATGACTTTTTCAATAAAGAGCTACTAAATTACTGAAGGTGGTGCCTGCTTCGCTGGGATCTACAGTTGAATGAATGACAGACTTGCCCTCCATAACAGATTCCCGTTAAAGGATTTCAAGTGTACTCATCATTATACAAGGCCTCGAAAGAGTCCTGTGTTGTTATTTTTCATCACTACCTCCCCGAGTCGGGACTTGCATGCCATGCCTGCTGCCTTCCTTGGATGTGTGGTGGTAGCCGTTTCTCAGGCTCCCACTCCAGACTGGAATCGAATCCTGATTCCCCGGCCGTACCCATTCTTTAACAATGGTAGAGAAAGAACCATCGACAGTCTGAGCAGCGATGAACTACTGGGTGCGCAGGCTTGACCTGTGGCCAGAGCTGTCACAATTTGCCATACAACTTCTCTCTTGCCCTGCCTCAAGTGTCCTGTCAGAAAGGACCTTCAGCACAGCTGGAGGCATTGTCAGTGAGAAGAAAAATCGCCTAGGTCAAAAAAGTGTTCAGTACCTCACCTTTATTAAAATGAATGAGGAATGGATCCCGGAGGGCTACTGCCTGCCTGAAGACTAAGTCAGTCCCCACACAGCATCTCTGCCTGCCGACCGCTGCTGCCTGCCCCAAGACTAAGTCAGTCCTGACTCCCCACAGAGCATCTCTGCCTGCAGGCCACTTGACTGTCTTTTCCGCCACCACGAACAGGGTCCAGGGCTCCAGGTGGATTCCTGAACAAAAAGAATAATAATTTTTCTGGTGCCTGTACATGCCTGCCTTATTTTTCTGGATGCACTGAGGTTGCAACAACAAAACAAAAGGCATGTACATGTGTCAATTCCCCTTCATAATTGTTACCTTGCCACGGTGAAGGGGCTTGCGTATCACAATGAAGCAATGACCAGACCTATATGAGTGTGTTGGGAGGCACACCCAAGATAATAAGGCCGTTGCTTCATTGCGGACAGATCTAATTCGATCAGCTGGACAGTCACTGTTGTTCTGTCATTGAGCTACCTCAGCCCGACCATATGGGGTTGAAAACTGCCATCGCCTGCACTCTCGCCATGGTGCGCACCAGTCCAGCACAGCCATCACTACACAAACAGCTGTTTGCGGTGCGTTACACGGTGAGTTTGGTCTTTCAGTATGAAGAAGTACACTAATTACACAACCTGATCCATGTATACACATGCAAGATGTTTTAAAGCACTTTAGGCCTCCAATTTATGAATGCAATGTGATTTCTGCCCTTTAGGGATTATAACCCTGCTTTGCGTCAAATCCGTAATTTTCCCTGGGACTGTTGGCATGTATCCCACTCCGCCATGCCCCCCTCCAGGTGTTAGACCCCTTGAAACATCTTTTCCATCTTTTGTGGCCAGAATTAGTGTTTGTAGTTTTGAAAGTTTGCCTGCCCATTGAAGTCTATTACGGTTCGCATGATTTGCTGGTTTGCGAACTTTTTTGCAAGGCAAAAACGCGGGTTTGCGACATCTCTAGACATAGGTTCCCTACCCCTGCACTAGAGACTTCTAGTATCCAGGGCCGGTATATGCAACAATGGGGCCCCAGGGCAAAATAAACCTGGGGGGCCCCCCCAACATATACCCCGGAACAAAAATCAGCATTAGGGGACCTTTTTTGCAGCTGGTATAGTCAGGGTGTGAAATCCCAATCGGTCAGAGCTCCACATTCTGGCTATCCCAGCCTGCATGGGGTACAAGGGGTTACAAAGTTTCAGGAGGGGGGACCCCACATAATTTAAAATAAAAAAAAATCCCACACTCTAAACATAAAAAAAAATTGGGAAAATAGGAAAAAAGTGCCAGGGATCTTCATACAGCCATATGGCGGCTGTATAGCGATCCCTGGCCAAAGCACTGCGGCTGCATATAGACCCCCTGGAAACCCCATCAGGAAATTTATTGCGCTTTCGTTTGATGCATGTAAAATTACACTACCGTTAGGTTTGCTACTAAAAGTGACATTTACTGCATTTAAAACTATACTTTTTTCCTTCTAAATTTTAAAATAGTTTTTCTCAAAAACTATAAGGTCTTTTTGAAAAATTGTTTTTTCCTCTTATTCCTAATGATCTCCTTAACATATCCTGCAAATTTAGGATTTCTAGCATTTAAGGTGGATTTCCTATTAACCATTAAAGTCGGCAGGTTTTTAAATGTGTTTTTTTTTTCCCTTTAAAACTTTAAAATAGTTTTTCTCAAAAACTATAAGGCCGATTTGCAAAAAGATTTTTTCCTCTTGTAGCCACTGGGAGCCCCTACAAGCTCTGGGGCCCTGGGGCAGCTGCCTCCTTTGCCTTAATGGTAGCGCCGGCCCTGCTAGTATCTTGACTCTAGCATTTATGTCACACAGGCGTGCCACACACATTATATAGTAATGCAAGTCTATGGCGACCCTTTCATGTGTAAATGATGGAGCGTGGTGTGGCGCGTATACATGGACCAACAGGAATCCCAGTGACATACTTCCTGTCCAGCAAGCTGTACATCACTGAGTGGGGGTGGGTCTATGCAAATGATCCTGTTGGACCACTCTTCTGCAGGGTCATGTGAAGAGGATTCATGCCGTGGGGTAATCCCGTGGCAGACTCCCCTGCCGTGGGATCACCACACCACACAAGTGTAAAAGCTTTTTGATACTTTTAGCCATAGACCCAAATATGAAGTTTGACTTAGGCGCCGTTCGCACTGCGGATTTTTTCCGTTTTTCATTGAACACAAACGTGATTTTTTTAGTGATCGCAGTTCCCCATTTTTTTTAACATTTGAACCGCGATAGCTCCAAAATTGTGGAAAATCGATGTATGTACCACATTTCTTATAGCTGTAAACCGCAAATTGCTGGTGATTCCTGCAGTGAGATCCCTGCCAAAATACTATAAATTACACTAGCGCTTTTCAAAGCTATTTGAAGCGCTGCTGAAATCGTCTGAAAAGCTCCCCAGTGTGAATTGGCCCTTAAAGGGGCACTATGGCGAAAAACTTTAAAATTTAAAATATGTGCAAACAGACAAATAAGAAGTAAGTTTTTTCCAAAGTAAAATGAGCCATAAATTACTTTTCTCCTATGTTGCCGTCACTTACAGTACGTAGTAGAAATCTGACAGATGCGACAGGTTTTGTACTAGTCCATCTCTTCATAGGGGATTCTCAGGGATTTATTTATTTTCAAAAGCACTTAGTGAATGGCAGTTGCTCTGTCCAACTGCCAAAATACTGTGTAGGGAGCAGGGAAGCTGGCCAGCATCATTGTTAAAAACCTTTTTAGGGAATATCTTTAAAAATAATAAAAGCCTTGCTGAGAATCCCCTATGAAGAGATGGGCTAGGCCAAAACCTGTCACTTCTGTCAGATTCCTACTACCTACAGTAAGTGCCAGCAACATAGGAGAAAAGTCATGTATGGCTCATTTTACTCTGGAAAAAACTCACTTCTTATTTGTCTAAGTTTGCACATATTTTACATTTTACAATTTTTCGCCATAGTGCTCCTTTAAGGTTGACTATGTTTGCCCCATGCATGTTTCAGGTGTGTGATTCAGACACTTCTGATGCATGAAAGATCAGCAGGAAAGCCAGGCAACTGGTATAAAAGGAAATCAATATGGCAGCCTCCACATCCCTCCACACAGTATACATTTTTTTAAATTAATTTGCTGTCTGTTTTTGTTGTTTTTTTTGCAGAAAGCAGAAGATTTAACTTTATTTATTTTTTTGGAGTAAAATAGCTTACAAAAAAACCAAAAACATAATAAAACAAAATATAAGCCATACAGCAACACAAGTATTCATAATACAAAACAAACCAACAAGAAAAAGAAAACAAACGCCCCAAACAACTGTCACGTTTATATTTTTATCCAGAAGGTTCACTTTAAAGGTCGGGATGGCGCTTACCTGGAGTGGGAGCGGATTTGACCTGCGGGATGAAAGTCACCGGAGATCTCTGCCAACCAGGATGTACGGACAACTTCCTGCCGCCCACTTCCTCTCTCTTGCGTTCGTGCTATTTTTGGAACCCAAGGGAACTTTCCATTACAACCGTTTCGAGAAACAATGTCTCGTTCCAATGCAATGCTCAACAAGGTGAATTAGAAACAGCATAATAACCCGGAGAATGGAAACACTTCAGAACCCAGGCAGACTAGTTACCCAATGTTACCATGATTAAAAGCTCGGCAGAGGAGCTTGTTAGTCTCACTAAATTGCTCCCATACATTCATTCTTCTTTTTTTAAAGTGACATGATGTGAGAATGACATTCGCTATTCTTAAAAAAAAAATCTTTTTTTAGCCTTGAAATTAAAATTCCACTATTAAAGCTCGAGTCTAGGAGTGAAGTAAGAATGTTAATTGAAAGTTTGTTGAAACTCTTTGAATGTCTAGGACCTCATTTACTAAAACCTGGATTTATGGCAATGAACTACATTTCCCTGAAATTGGCGATTGTCAGTTTACAAATAACAACAAACAAAAAAACTTTGCGTGTACAACCATGCATGTGACAGCGTAATCACAAATCACAGTTTTACTTCTGGGCCTGTTTATTAACCACCTTGGGACCGAGGATGTTAGTTAGGGCCCTTTTACAAGTAATCAGTTGCTCTCAGTTAAAACGGAAAGAAAGCTGATTTTCAAAGTAATGCCCATGTTTTCCTATGGCACCTTTCACACTTAAAGCATTTTAACAGAAATATTCTTCCCAATGCACTGCTATGGAAAAAACGCGTACCAACGTGGACTAACGCATACTAATGCACACTAACGCATACCAACTGATTAAGTGTAAACGGGGCCTTACATCCTCTGTGTGGCTGTATACTGCTGACGGGACGTAACTGTAACATCCTTGAAGTCTCGACACAATCACATGTGAATGGCAGATTCAGTGTCATGTGACAGCTGACATCTCCCCTCACTGATCAGGAGCCATGGCGATTGGCTTCTGATCACTATGATCGCCGCCGATCGTAGTGAGCACTGAAGCAGCAGCAGGGGAAGAAGAGGACCCACTCACCTCTCCTGATGTTCCTCCGGTGATCGACATTCCCCCTATTTTCCCAGCATCCAGACTCACACTGTCTCTAGTGTCGGGTCCCGGCTTGATGATGTCATCAAGCCGGGACCCGGAACTTAGCGGGAGTGGGTGCCAGGGAGAGAGTAGGTGGGGAGAGCTGCTCCTCACTGGACCTGGGGGGGGGGGGGTGAGTAATGGCTGCTACCTATACTAGGGGACACCTTTCTATACTGGGGACACCCATGCCTGGCTATCAATACTGAGCATACTTCTGCATGGCTATCTATAGTGGGAACACTTCAAAACTAAAAACTGCTCTTGTCCTTAACCACCTTATCTACCACTACAGTATATCTATGCCGTCTGTGACTTCATCTAAGCTACGGGGACGTAGATATACGTCTCGTCACTGAAGCAGTGCTGTGTACAATTGGTCGTGCTCCTGAGCACACATCTGACACCATCTGCTGCAGCACTTATTGGCGAAAGGGAACATATGTTCCCTGGGAGAATAAGATTGATTTTTACCATTAAAAATGCTTTTATTCTCTCAGTTCATAGTGAAAAATACACACTGTAGCATTATTTTAGAATCAAATATCCTCACCATAAATTGTGACAGGAACATACTCTAAGTTTTGTGATAAACATTGGAAAATTTGTATTTTTATCTACAGTAGCACGCTTTATTTTTAAACTGGAATAGGTAAAACTGAGAAATAAGGTTTTTTTCAATTAAAATGCAGAAAAAACAAAATTGTTTTCGAAGAAGGAGCGCCTCTGTACTGTGTATGCGGGAGCATGCTCTCTCTCGTGCTCACGCATGTGCGCAGAGGTGCCGCGTAACAATAGGGGAAATCAACCCATGCACCCGCGGGGAGGGCCTGGGGCACCTCTAGAGCCTGCTCAGGGCCGTTTTGGGGGAACGGAGTTCGCAGCATGAGGGGAAAGCTGGTCACACATCGGCAGGGAGGGGGGGCGGTCCCCACCACCTCACTTTAAGCTCTCCCCTCTGCGTTCCCCTCCTGCGTCAATAATCAGTGGCTGGCAGCGGCAGACACATACCTCCATCCACGCGCTGGAGGTACCGATGTCTAAGTCTCTGACACTACTTCCTATATAAACAGGAAGTAGCATGAGGCACTTGGATGGAGGTATGTGTCTGCCGCTGCCAGCCACTGATTATTGATGCAGGAGGGGAGCTCAGAGGGGAGAGCCTGAGTTGAGGGGGTGGGGACCTTCCCCCCTCCCTGCCGATGTGTGGCCAGCTTTCCACTCATGCTGCCACCCCTCTTGTCCTCCAAAACTGCCCTGAGCGGGCCGCAGGGGGGGGGGGGGGCGTGGGTTTCTAGTTACGCCCCTGCATGTGTGGTACGGACCCGTCTGTCTTCGGGAGCACTGGTGCTCGGGAAGACTTCTGAAGCCTCCCGTGGCAGCAGATTGGAATGAGGTGACAGCACTAGAACGCAGGGACCGTGAGAGACATGGGAAGACTTTTTAGGACCTAGAGCCTTCCCCCTCCGTGTGCAAGTATCTGTTTGTTTTCTAAATTCCAGTTGACATTGGCTTTAACCTGAGGAAGCGGGCTTAGACGCACGAAATGCATTGTTTGTATTCATCTAACGTTAATGACTTATCCTGACAAAATGCAGGCTGCACCTAATGTAACGTGACTGGATACAGATATCCTTCTGCCGTATTTAGTGAATGACCCCACCAAGCAATAAATTTTTAATATGCACAAGATTAACACTCCGATTTTTTCCATCTTTTTTTTTCCCTAGAAGCCGGCAGACAAGCGGGTCACCTGACTGTCACACTCGGGATTGGCCGCGGCGCGGGTCGGGGAGTTTGTCCGGTGTTATCTCTGTGTAACGCGATGCTTACATATTCAGGGGCTAATGTGTGTGTAAGCAGGTGTAAAATAAAGGCTTCTTTTCTTATCCATGAGATTTTCTCACTCTCCCGTTACAGCAACAGCTGGGCGACCTCTTCACAATACGTGTCCAGAGCACTCACATGTATGTTCCTCACAGGGAGTTAATCTTCGGAGAAATTATACTTGGGGTCCGTGCAAAATTGGCATAATGTTACAGGGTGCACTAGACTCTTCTACCCTGAAAAACGTTCATTATTATTACTATTATCTTTTATTTATAAAGCAATAGAGATGGCCCGAACGGTTCGCACGCGAACTTGTTCGCGCAAACAACGCAGGTTCGCGTCCAAACGTGAACTTTATGCGAGTTTGACCCGCTCCCTATACTACATCATTGGGCTAAACTTTGACCCTCTACATCACAGTCAGCAGACACATGGCAGCCAATCAGGCTACGCTCACTCCTGGAGCCCCCCCCCCCCCCCCCCCCATATAAGGCAGCAGCGTCGGCCATTTTCTCAATCTGTGTGCTGCTGTATTAGTGAGAGAAGGGAGAGACATTGGAGAGATAGGGAAAGCGATAGTTAGGTCTGTTAGCTTGCTCCTTGCTGAGATTTGTTAATGAAAAGCACCCAAAAACAGCTCTTTTGAGAGCTAATGTTCTTGTGATGTTTTTTTTTTTTTTTTGTGGCCCACTGACACTGCATATACAGACCTGTCTGTCATAGCTGGCCCTTGCTAATTGCTGTACTGTGCTAGGCCCAGCACATTCAGTGCCTAGTGTGACTGTTGCAGATTGTAGTATAATACCAGTCACTGCATACCTTTCACTGCGTCTGTGTGACCGCATGCTGTTTTATATACCAGTCCGTGCATACTTTTCACTGCACCTGTGTGACCGCATGCTGTTTTATATACCAGTCACTGCATACCTTTCACTGCATCTGTGTGACCGCACGCTGTTTTATATACCAGTCACTGCATACCTATCACTGCATCTGTGTGACCGCATGCTGTTTTATATACCAGCAGTCAGTACATTCATGTTCACTGCACCTGTGTGACTGCACATTGTTATACCAGCAGTCACTGCAAACTTTTCACTGCACCTGTGTGACTGCACATTGTTTTACCAGCAGTCACTGCATACCTTTCACTGCATCAGTGTGACCGCATGCTGTTTTATATACCAGCAGTCAGTACATCCATTTTCACTGCACCTGTGTGACTGCACATTGTTATACCAGCAGCCAGTCACTGCAACCTTTTCACTGCACCTGTGTGACTGCACATTGTTATACCAGCCTTCACTGCAACCTTTTCACTGTACCTGTGTGACTGCACATTGTTATACCAGCAGTCAGTGGCACTGAATACCTTTCACTGCACCTGTGTGACTGCACATTGTTATACCAGCAGTCACTGCATACCTTTCACTGCATCTGTGTGACTGCATACTGTTTTATATACCAGTCAGTGCATACCTTCCACTGTATCTGTGTCTGCACATTGTATTATACCAGCAGTCAGTGTATACCTTTCACTGCACCTGTGTGACTGTGCATTGTATTATACCAGCAGTCAGTGTATACTTTTTACTGCATCTGTGTGACTGCATATTGTATTAATCAAGTCAGTGCATACCTTTCACTTCACCCCCCCCCCCCCCCAATATGGACAAAACAACAGGTAGAGGCAGAGCCAGAGGCAGGAAACCTGGCAGGTCTATACGAGGTCGTGCTGTCATGATTTTGTGCGGCCCTCGACCAAAGTACAGTGTTCAGAAGGCACGTGCCATCAACCCCCAATATTGTCAGGACGTAGTTGACTATTTAACACAGAACACCTCATCTTCCTCAGCTTTCCGCATGGAAGTGTGTCATATCTTCCTACTCCTGCTCTGAATCTGGCACCCCACTTAACACTCAGTCGGCAGCCATCACCAAAGTGGCATCATTTCATGGCTGAGCGGTGTGGAAATGGGCAATGCCATTTGTACTCTCTGCCACCAAAAATTGGAAAGACCAAGACCCGCGTAGGGACAACTGTCTTACAAAGGCACATGAGGAAAAAGCACAAACTGAAATGGGATGACCACCTGAAGATAAGCAGCACACAAAAGCAAAGCCACACACCGCAGTGGAAGATACCAGGCCGCAATTATTTCTCAAAAAAGGCAATACCCAAACTGTATTGTGATATTGAAAGGCAAGTGGTGTCATCTCTGGCACACAGCATTGGGTCAAGGGTCCATCTGACCACGGATGCCTGGTCTGCAAAGCACGGTCAGGCCTGCCCAAAGACGAAGTCGGTCCCCACACAGCATCTCTGCCTGCAGGCCGCTTGACTGCCTTTTCCACCACCACCAACAGGGTCCAGGACTCCAGGTGGATATCATAATTTTTCTGGTGTGTGTACATGCCTGCCTAATTTTTCTGGCTGCACTGTGGCTGCAACAACAAAACAAAATGCATGTACATGTGCCAATTCATGATCGTTACCTTGCCGCGGTGAAGGGACTTGCGTATCACAATGAAGCAATGACCAGACCTATATGAGTGTGTCGGGGGGGGGGGGGGGGGGCAAACCCAAGATAATAAGGTTGTTGCTTCATTGTGGACAGACCAAATTCGATCAGCTGGACGTTCAGTCACTGTTGTTCTATCATTGAGCTACCACAGCCCGGTGACCATATGGGCTTGAAAACCGCCATCGCCTGCACTCTCGCCATGGTACGCACCAGTCCAGCATGGTCATCACTACACAAACAGTTGTTTGCAGTGCGTTTCACAGTGAGTTTGGTGTGTCAGTATGAAGCAGTACACTAATTACACTACCTGATTGATTTATACACATGCAAGATGTTTTAAAGCACTTTATGCCTAGCATTTAGCAATGCAATGTGACTTCTGCCCTTAAAACCCTGCTGTCCGTAATTTTCCCCGGGACTTTTGGCATGTATCCCACTCTGCCATGCCCCCTTCCAGGTGTTAGACCCCTTAAAACATCTTTTCCATCACTTGTGTGTAGAGTTGAGCTGAAATTTTCGTAATTTCGCATTACTAAAATTACGCATGCGAAATTTGCGATTACGATGCAAATTACAGTAGCGTAATTGCCTTTAAAATCGTAATTGAAAATACCGTAAGCGTAATTTTCAACGCGTAATTTCGCGTTTCGTTCATGCCGTAATTTCGCATTAAACGCTACCGTAATTTCGCGTTAAACCGTAACGCTCCGTATAATATAAAAAAGCCACCGACTTTAAGGGTTAATAGCAAAGCCCCCTTAAATGCTAAGAGCCTCAAATTTGGAGAATATATTAAGGAGATCAGGAGGAATAAGAGGAAAAAATTTTTTTTCAAAAAGACCTTATAGTTTTTGAGAAAATCGATGTTAAAGTTTCAAAGGAAAAATGTAAACATTTAAAAACCCGCCGATTTTAACGGTTAATAGCAAAGCCTGCTTAAAGTTTAGGAACACCAAATTCCCAGGGTATATTAAGGGGAACAGTGGGAATAAGAGGAAAAATTTTTTTTTCAAAAAGACCTTATAGTTTTTGAGAAAATCGATTTTTAAGTTTCAAGGGCGAAAATGTCTTTTAAATGCAGAAAATGTCAGTTTTTTTTTGCACAGGTAACAATAGTGTATTATTTTCATAGATTCCCCCAAGTGGGAAGAGTTTTACTTACTTCGTTCTGAGTGTGGGAAATATTAAAAAAAAACGACGTGGGGTCCCCCCTCCCAGACCTCTTTAACCCCTTGTCCCCCATGCAGGCTGGGATAGCCAGAATGCGGAGCACCGGCCGCGTGGGGCTCCGCACCCTGACTATACCAGCCCGCATGGTCCATGGATTGGGGGGTCTCAGAAGGGGAGGGGCAGCCAAGCTTTCCCCTCCCCCTCCGAGCCCTTGTCCAATCCAAGGACAAGGGGCTCTTCTCCACCTTCGATGGGCGGTGGAGGTGGAGGCCGCGATTTCCTGGGGGGGAGGTTCATGGTGGAATCTGGGAGTCCCCTTTAAAAAGGGGTCCCCCAGATGCCCACCCCCCCTCCCAGGAGAAATGAGTATAGAGGTACTTGTACCCCTTACCCATTTCCTTTAAGAGTTAAAAGTAAATAAACACACAAACACTTAGAAAAAGTATTTTAATTGAACAAAAAACATAACCACGAAAAAAGTCCTTTAATATTCTTAATTAACCATTAATACTTACCTGTCCCTTTAAATAAATGATCCCTCGAAATAGCCTCGGAAATGTTCTATCAGTTACAATGTAACAAAGTTATTACAATGTAACAACTTTGTTACATTGTAACTACGCCGCACCTGACGTCACTCGCCCCCGCCGCATACACGTCTGCGCTGCACACATTCCCGACAGAGCTCTGAGAAGCATCTTTGTATTTTGGCTCCAAGGAGCCCCATTGGTCCTTAGCAGACCAATGGGGTTCCTTCAAATCAAAAGGAACCCCATTGGTCTGCTAAGGACCAATGGGGCTCCTTGGAGCCCAAATACAAAGATGCTTCTCAGAGCTCTGAGCTATATAGCTCAGAGCTCTGTCGGGTCCGTGCAGGACGCTAAGTCCCCGCAGCTCCCGCTGTCCACCCCGCCCACATCTGTCACCCACATGTCACCCACATGTGAGTGACATGTGGGTGACATGTGGGAGAGGCGGCCGGTGCTCCGCATTCTGGCTATCCCAGCCTGCATGGGGGACAAGGGGTTAAAGAGGTCTGGGAGGGGGGACCCCACATCGTTTTATTTTTATATTTCCCACACTCAGAACGAAGTAAGTAAAACTCTTCCCACTTGGGGGAATCTATAAAAATAATACACTATTGTTACCTGTGCAAAAAAACCTGACATTTTCTGCATTTAAAAGACATTTTCGCCCTTGAAACTTAAAAATCGATTTTCTCAAAAACTATAAGGTCTTTTTGAAAAAAAAAATTTTCCTCTTATTCCCACTGTTCCCCTTAATATACCCTGGGAATTTGGTGTTCCTAAACTTTAAGCAGGCTTTGCTATTAACCGTTAAAATCGGCGGGTTTTTAAATGTTTACATTTTTCCTTTGAAACTTTAACATCGATTTTCTCAAAAACTATAAGGTCTTTTTAAAAAAAAAAAATTTTTTCCTCTTATTCCTCCTGATCTCCTTAATATATTCTCCAAATTTGAGGCTCTTAGCATTTAAGGGGGCTTTGCTATTAACCCTTAAAGTCGGCGGCTACCTAACATTGATACATGCGTCAACTTTTCCGCTTCGGGAGCATGACCATACGCATTAATTTCGTAATAGCCGTTGCAATGCGAAAATTACGCTTACGCGAAATTTCGCAAATCCTTCTTCATTACGATTATGTACTTACGGCCATAAACGTAATTACACTAATTACGCGAAATTTCGCGAAATCGTAATTACTCCATTACGCTCATCTCTACTTGTGTGGCCAGAATTAGTGTTTGTAGTTGTGAAAGTTTGCCTGCCCATTGAAGTGTATTGCGGTTCACGCAGTTCGCATGTTCGCAAACTTTTGCTGGGGACAACTATACTCGGCTACCTATACTGGAAGTATTTTTTTTTAATATCCTGTCTGGCCTGCCTTTACAATTTGCGTTTTGAGGATGGGTGAGAGGAAAATGAGCCGATCCAAAGTTTTGCAGGGTGGCACAGTGATTTCTAGTTATGCCTCTGAACGTTGGAAAGACAAAACAATTACGGTAGTTTCCTGATGCTCAACTGGAGCTGCAGCACAAACTTGCTCTTCCAAATCCCTGTGCAGAGGGGAAGGGAACACCCTCTGGAGTGCTAACATTTGCGTGGCACGGGTTACGGCACCACTGCTGTGTGGTAAATATAATATGATTACTATTTATTCAATTTGGCCTATTTACCTGGCCAGAGGGACGAGTAGGGCCGTAACAGATGTGAAACTAATTTTAGAGATTGTTCCTCTGTTTTAAAAGGTCACACAGGCATAACGTGATGAACCAGGCCATAAATCCTTCTGGCCAAGTTCATTCTGCCGCCCAGCCTCAGAATATCAGATTCGTCATCAAGGTGGGGTCACTCTTTAAGTCACCAAAAACCAAGATCAAACTGGTTTACCATCCTCTTTCAAGCATGGAAAAAAAATGTAATCTCCACTTTGAAACGTAAAACTTCTATTTTGCAAACAAAAGCCAGTGACTTGGATGTTGGCGTTGTTCGTGCACAAGATTTTCCATTTGAAGTCCGAGCTGTAATTTCTTTTTTTAAGCTATATTTTTTTTTCTCGTTTTTGAAAGCAAGTAAAAACGCCGAAGAGAAGGAACACATTTTCGGCATTATCTAATTGAAGCCAGTTCCTCTGCATTTCCCATTCTGTTACTTGATGGGTGCGACTTTGGCGTTGATCTCTGACCACCAGCTGGATAAGGTAGATTGGGCCAAGCAGGGGCCAGATGATCGTATAAACTAGGATGCTAAAGGGGGTAACACGTGTGCCAGCAATTATTGGCCAAGCTCATTTTCTGTCAGTGCAGAAGCTTCCAGATACACTGATGTCAAAGAACCACTTGGTTGAAGTGACTGATATATATAATTGGCAGGGCAGTTTCTAGGCTAAATTTCACCCAGGGCGAGGGTGTAAAAATCCCCCCCCCCCCCCCCATGAAGCCAGGCATAGGTGCCCGCAGTATAGGTTAGCTACGTAGGTGCCTGCAGTATAGGGTAGCCCATATAGTTGCCCCCAGTATGGGTAAGATAGGTAGGTGCCCGCAGTATAGGTTAGATAGGTAGGTTCCCGCAGTATAGGTTAGATGGGTAGGTTCCCCCAGTATGGGTTAGATGGGTAGGTTTCCCCAGTATGGGTTAGATAGGTAGGTTCCTGCAGTTTAGGTTAGATAGGTAGGTTCCCGCAGTATAGGTTAGTTAGGTAGGTTTTCTGCAGTATAGGTTAGATAGGTAGGTTCCCGCAGTATAGGTTAGTTAGGTAGGTTCCTGCAGTATAGGTTAGTTAGGTAGGTGTCCGCAGTTTAGGTTAGTTAGGTAGGTTCCTGCAGTTTAGGTCAGTTAGGTAGGTTCCCGCAGTTTAGGTTAGTTAGGTAGGTTCCCGCAGTTTAAGTTAGTTAGGTAGGTTCCTGCAGTTTAGGTCAGTTAGGTAGGTTCCCGCAGTTTAGGTCAGTTAGGTAGATTCCAGCAGTTTAGGTCAGATAGGTAGGTGCCCACAGTTTAGGTCAGTTAGGTAGGTGCCCGCAGTTTAGGTCAGTTAGGTAAGTTCCCGCAGTTTGGGTCAGTTAGGTAGGTTCCAGCAGTTTAGGTCAGTTAAGTAGGTGCCTGCAGTTTAGGTCAGTTAGGTAGGTGCCCGCAGTTTAGGTTAGTTAGGTAGGTGCCCGCAGTTTAGGTCAGCTAGGTAGGTGCCCGCAGTTGTGTGGCAGGCTGGGGGAGCAGACATAATAGTTACAACTCACCTGCTTCCGCTGAACCCGCGCTGCTTCAATGTCCTTCCTTTCCCGGCATCTGTCTCAGTAACAGCGATCCCTGTGATGACACGCGATATGTCATCACAGGGGGCGCTGTTACCAGGCGACGGACGCCAGGAGAGGAAAGAGATTGAAGCTGCGGGGGAACGGCTGGAGAAGGTGAGTTGTAACTATTATGTCCGTTCCCCCGGCCCCGGCGCCCCCTCCTGCCGCAAAATATAGCTCCCGGGCGATGGCACATGGATATGTTTTGTTTTAAACCATTCCATTGTTGCCTTGACTTTATGTTTAGGGTCGTTGTCCTGCTGGAAGGTGAACCTCCGCCCCAGTCTCAAGTCTTTTGCAGACTTCAAGAGGTTTTCTTCCAAGATTGCCCTGTATTTGGCTCCATCCATCTTCCCATCAACTCTGACCAGCTTCCCTGTCCCTGCTGAAGAGATGCACCCCCCGAGCATGATGCTGCCACCAGTGGTGCTCAACAGAGCTCGAATATTCGAGTAGCTCGAATATTCAAGCTCTTTTTCAGCTATTCGAGCTCGGTATTCGAGCTCCGAATAGCTGGAGATATTCGAATGGGCTATTCGAGTGAACTCGAATAGCACATTCACTATTCGCGCTATTCGAGCTAACAGCGCTATTCGAGCTCGAATACCGAGCTCGAATAGCGTCATAGCCCAGATTGATGTCCTCAGAGCCAATCAGAGGGCTCCCAGGCCCTCTGACGGCAGCCAATCACTGAGGGGGACCCTGGCCAGCCCCTACCCTATAAATAGCGGCCGCCATGTTCGGTTTTTCCGTCCTTGCCTGACTTTGTACAGAGAGAGATCTGCTCCTTTGTGCTTTGGCTTAGCAAGAGCTTTATTGTGGTCATTCACCTAGCGTTTTTGCTCACATACACCTCCTATATACACCTATATTGTTGTTAGTTAGATAGACATTGTATTTTAGTTAGTAGCTTGTGTGTTACTAGAGAGCCAGCTGCTGCAGGCAAGCTTATACAACTTTAGGCCTCAGGGCCTGCCTGTGTGGGCAGCTCAGCTGTTCTCTCCTGTCCTCTGTTAGTTTATCTCTCATCTATACCAGTATTTCTGCTGTCCTTTACTAGCTACTGAGTGATTGTATTTTGTATTGTAGTTATATAACTGTACTAGGACACTCACTGTCACTGTTTGTTCATAGCTCCTGCGTGTGACCGTGTGTGTGTGCGTGCACTGTAGTGTACACACACTCTATTTCCTTCTGATTACTGATTAATTATTGTAATTTCTAGTTGTACTTACTGTTACTACTTACTGTACTAGGGAGGGACACTCAGTCACTGTTCATAGGCTAGCTCCTGCGTGTGTGTGCGCGTGCACTGTCTGTAGTCGTGTACACACACTCTATTTCCTTGTGATTACTACTGAATCTGATTATTGTAATTTCTACTAGTTGTACTTCCTGACTGTTACTACTTACTTACTGTACTAGGGTAGGGACACTCACTCAGTCACTGTTCATAGGCTAGCTCCTGCGCGTGTGTGCGCGTGCGTGCACTCACTGTCTGTACTGTACACACACTCTATTTCCTTGTGATTACTACTGATTATTGTAATTTCTAGTTGTACTTCCTGACTGTTACTACTTACTTACTGTACTAGGGACACTTACTCAGTCACTGTTCATAGGCTAGCTCCTGCGCGTGTGTGCGCGTGCGTGCACTCACTGTCTGTAGTGTACACACACTCTATTTCCTTGTGATTACTACTGATTATTGTAATTTCTAGTTGTACTTCCTGACTGTTACTACTTACTTACTGTACTAGGGACACTCACTCAGTCACTGTTCATAGGCTAGCTCCTGCGCGTGTGTGCGCGTGCGTGCACTCACTGTCTGTAGTGTACACACACTCTATTTCCTTGTGATTACTACTGATTATTGTAATTTCTACTTAGTGTACTAGGGGACACACTCACTGTTCACTGTTCACACTTACTGATTACCGATTATTGTATTTTGTATTTGTACTGTACTAATCAGTTAGCGATCTAATCACTTAGTGATTAGTGTCACCTCACCCACCAACCCACTCCATTAAAGTACCCCACTTTTCACCCGCCCTTTTAAAAAACTTTTGTGTTTACGCCCAAAACATCTAAGATGTCTGGAAGTGGCAGCCAGCGCGGTTTGGGCAAGGGGAAGGGCAGCAAGGGAATCAAGAGGAGAGGGAGCAGCATTGTGGCAAGCTGCGGCCGCGCCACCATGCACAGTTCCGCAGCAGCAGCGTCAGTGGCTAACATTCCTCCTATAGCCACTGGCCGTGGACGCCTTGGGCGCCACCCAGCAGGAGCATCTGCAACTCACGCTGCAGAGACACAGCAGCAGCAGCGTGTAGCACCTGCTCCGATTTTCCTCCAGCCGGGTCGGAAACGTCCCATTGAGGAAAAGGATGCAGACAGTGGCGGCGCTACACTGGGGCTTGCCCAGTCTTCAGCCCCAGCTGGCAACTTGTTAGCCCCTCTTAAAGCCCCCCGCTGGCCGTGGCCACCGCAAGTCTGTACTTACGTATTTTCAGAAGAGAAGGAGGATTGGAGAGGGGCTGGCCTGCTGGCTGTCAGATGACAAAAAATGATCGAGGCGCCAGCCGCGCTAATAAGGGATGCGGGAGCCTGCTTTATTCCTCCCTCCCTCCTCCCTTCCTATGAATGCGCCCCCACCTGCTGTGAATGACTGTCCCTCCCGTAGGCAGTGTGTGCGGAGCAGAGCGGAGCGGTAGGTCCTCTTACCACAATCCATGCTCACCGGCAACTAGTCTCTTGCTTCCTGTTTACCATGACGTCACAGGAAGCAGGAGACTAGTTGCCGGTGAGCATGGATTGCGGTAAGAGGACCTACCGCTCCGCTCTGCTCCGCACACACTGCCTACGGAGGGGATATTCACAGCAGGTGGGGGCATTCAGAGGAAGGGAGGAGGGAGGGAGGAATAAAGCAGGCTCCCGCATCCCTTATTAGCGTGGCTGGCGCCTCGATCATTTTCTTCCTGTCTTCTCTCCCCAGGGCAATCTCCTCACACACAGGGGCGCCTTCCTCCCCACCCACGGGCATTCTCCCCCCTCCACTGACGACCCCCCTACCCACTGGCACCCTCTTCCCCACCCACTGGCACCCTCCTCCTACCCACTGAGACTATCCTCCTACCCACTGGCACCTTTCTCCCCCACCCAGTGTCACCCTCCTTTCCACCCACAGGTACCCTCCTCCCCACCCACTGGCACCCTCCTCCTACCCACTGACACCCTCCTCCTGCCCACTGGCACCCTCCTCCCCACCCAGTGGCACCCTCCTTTCCACCCACAGGTACCCTCCTCCCCACCCACTGGCACCCTCCTCCCCACCCACTGGCACCCTCCTCCTACCCACTGAGCTGCCCTGGGACCCCAGCCCACCACCACCAGCCTTGCCTGAGCTGCCCTGGGGCCCCCAGCCCACCACCACCAGCCAGGCCTGAGCTGCCCTGGGGCCCCCAGCCCACCACCACTAGCCAGGCCTGAGCTTCCCTAGGACCCCAGCCCACCAGCCACGCAGGCATGAGGCCTCCAGCCCACCACCAGTCAGGCTTGAGGTGCCCTGGGGCCCCCAGCCCACCACCACCAGCCTGACTACATATACTGGGGACAGCTATATGCCTGGCTACATATACTGGGGACATCTATACACCTGGCTACCTATGCTGGGGACACTGTCTGTCTGTCATTATGTGCATTTACTGGTGAAAAGTTGTCTCTTATGTGCATTTACTGGGGAAATGCTGTCTGTCATTATGTGCATTAACTGGTGAAAAGCTGTCCCTTATGTGCATTTACTGCGGAAACGCAGTCTGTCATTATGTGCATTAACTGGTGAAAAGCTGTCCCTTATGTGCATTTACTGCGGAAACGCAGTCTGTCATTATGTGAATTAACTGGTGAAAAGTTGTCTCTTATGTGCATTTACTGGGGAAATGCTGTCTGTCATTATGTGCATGAACTGGTGAAAAGTTGTCCCTTATGTGCATTTACTGCGGAAACGCAGTCTGTCATTATGTGAATTAACTGGTGAAAAGCTGTCTCTTATGTGCATTTAATGGGGAAACTGTCTGTCATTACATGCATTAACTGGTGAAAAGCAGGCTCTTATGTGCATTTAATGGGGAAACTGTCTGTCATTACATGCATTAACTGGTGAAAAGCAGGCTCTTATGTGCATTTAATGGGGAAACTGTCTGTCATTACATGCATTAACTGGTGAAAAGCAGGCTCTTATGTGCATTTAATGGGGAAACTGTCTGTCATTACATGCATTAACTGGTGAAAAGCAGGCTCTTATGTGCATTTAATGGGGAAACTGTCTGTCATTACGTGCATTAACTGGTGAAAAGCAGGCTCTTATGTGCATTTACTGCGGAAACGCAGTCTGTCATTACGTGCATTAACTGGTGAAAAGCTGTCCCTTTATGTGCATTTACTGCAGAAACGCAGTCTGTCATTACGTGCATTAACTGCTGAAAAGCTGATTCTTATGTGCATTTACTGGTGAAAGGTACCTGTCATTATGTGCGTTTACTTCATTTTTTTTTTCATGTAACTACGTTAGCTGGTACAACTACATTAAAGTTAGCCCCGCCCACATGACATCATGACCACGCCCAAATTTTCACCGCGGCAAATTCCCCCCCCCAAGCCCGGCCTGCCAGCCCTCGTGCCCCCTTTGAGCCCCCCCAAAAATCTGAAGCTGGAGCCGCCACTGGATGCAGACACTGTGGTGCAACTGATGACGGAGGATGAGCAGCCCGCCATCAGCTCTGCATCCGAGGCCTCCACCCTCACCACCACCACCACCCCTGTTCGCAGCAGCCGCCCAGCAGGGCCTGGGGAGGAGGCCAGTTCACCGTCACTCGCCGACCTGTCATTCAGCAGTCTTTTGACCCCAGGCATCATGAGTAAATTGTCTGCTGTTGTTGGCGATCTTGAGGAGGAGATGCTGATGGGCACTTTGGGGGAGGAGGGATTGGACAGCAAGACTGTGGCGACAGTCAAGCAGCCCATCCATGCATCAGGAGAGGAGTTTGGGGGTCATCATCCCAGCAGGACATGTTTCAGGAGGGGGAGGATGATGATGACACGGTGACAGACAAAGACTGGGTGCCACCAGCTCCAGGGATGTCGTCATCAGCAGCTCTGAGGAGGAGGAGGATGCGCTTGTGGGCCTTGCAAGGAGGCGCATCATTGCAAGCATTGGCAGCAGTAGGCAGGTCCCACAGCCTGCTGGTAGTGATGCTCAAATACCCCTTTTCAAAATTCGAGTTAGGTCGAATTCGAATAGTAAATTATTCGAGGTCAGTCGAATATTCGAGTCGAATAATTTTTACTATTCGATTCGACCTCGGACTTCGAGCTCACTATTCGAGTCGGTATTCGAGCTCACTATTCGAGCTGACTATTCGAATTGGCCTTAAATAGCTTCCAACACTTGTTTTGAGGGTGAATGATGCAAGAAACATCTTTTTTTCCAAGTAACAACAGCAAGTGATTATGTGGGGATGTTCCTTTAAAAAAAAATGTGGAAAGAGAAGTTGTGTCCTTAATTTTGTTCAGTAGTGTTACTGTATATACTTGTTCTTCTTCTTCTTTATCTTTCTTCTTCTTCTTCTAGATCTTCTTCTTCTATATCTTCTTCTTCTTCTTCTATATTGTCTTCTTCTTCTTCTTCTTCTTCTTCATCATCTTCTTCTTCTTCTTCATCATCTTCTTCTTCTTCATCATCTTCTTCTTCTTCTTCATCATCTTCTTCTTCATCTTCATCTTCTTCATCTTCTTCTTCTTCTTCATCTTCATCTTCTTCATCTTCTTCTTCTTCATCTTCTTCTTCTTCTTCATCTTCTTCTTCTTCTTCTTCATCTTCTTCTTCTTCTTCTTCATCTTCTTCTTCTTCTTCTTCTTCTTCTTCATCTTCTTCATCATCTTCTTCATCTTCTTCTTCTTCTTCTTCATCTTCTTCTTCTTCATCTTCTTCTTCTTCATCTTCTTCATCTTCTTCTTCTTTTTCATCTTTTTCTTCATCATCTTCTTCTTCATCTTCATCTTCTCCTTCTTTTTCAATATCGTCTTCTTCTTCTTCACGTATTTCTCTTTTCAATTTTTTTTTTAAAGAAATGCAGCTATTTTTGAGCGTAACAAATAGCTGGTGGGCGCACGCATGTTGGAAGCGCCATTGTATGTGCTCCCTGGCAGTGGAAACACAAAGACAGCAGGAGGTAAATTCAGCAGCAGGAGGAGGAGGATGAGTGTGTGGCAGCAGGCAGTCAATGAGGCAGGCAGCTCGCCGTGACATAATAGCCCTGGTACCTAGCGGTGATACCAGGGCTGTAAATAAACACAACAGGAGGTCCCAGACAGCGGTCGTGCAGCCCACATTGTGTCCAATACACAACTGGGACAACACAGTTTTCAACCCGGGCACCTCAGAAAAATTAAACCTTTTTTTTTTTTTTAATGGTTTGTTTGGTTTTGGTTTTGCAACCAATATAGCTATTGTTTGACGTAATAGCTGGTGGCAGAGTGGCAGCAGAAGGTAATTCTGTGTACCCGGTCCCTGGCAGTGGGAAACACAGACAGACAGCAACAGCAGCAGGAGGAATGGAGGAGTAATGTGAGCAGCTATTGTTTGACGTAATAGCTGGTGGCAGAGTGGCAGCAGAAGGTAAATCATCTGTGTAGTGTACCCTGGCAGTGGGAAACACAGACAGACAGCAGCAGCAGCAGCAGGAGGAGGTATGGAGGAGTAGTGTGAGTGTGGCAGCAGGTAGGCAGTGTGACATAATAGCCCTGGTACCTAGCGGTGCTACCAGGGCTGTAAATAAACACAACAGGAGGTCCCAGACAGCGGTCGTGCAGCCCACATTGTGTCCAATACACAACTGGGACAACACAGTTTTCAACCCGGGCACCTCAGAAAAATTAAACCTTTTTTTTTTTTTTAATGGTTTGTTTGGTTTTGGTTTTGCAACCAATATAGCTATTGTTTGACGTAATAGCTGGTGGCAGAGTGGCAGCAGAAGGTAATTCTGTGTACCCTGGCAGTGGGAAACACAGACAGACAGCAACAGCAGCAGGAGGAATGGAGGAGTAATGTGAGCAGCTATTGTTTGACGTAATAGCTGGTGGCAGAGTGGCAGCAGAAGGTAAATCATCTGTGTAGTGTACCCTGGCAGTGGGAAACACAGACAGACAGCAGCAGCAGCAGCAGGAGGAGGTATGGAGGAGTAGTGTGAGTGTGGCAGCAGGTAAGCAGCGTGACATAATAGCCCTGGTACCTAGCGGTGATACCAGGGCTGTAAATAAACACAACAGGAGGTCCCAGACAGCGGTCGTGCAGCCCACATTGTGTCCAATACACAACTGGGACAACACAGTTTTCAACCCGGGCACCTCAGAAAAATTAAACCTTTTTTTTTTTTTTAATGGTTTGTTTGGTTTTGGTTTTGCAACCAATATAGCTATTGTTTGACGTAATAGCTGGTGGCAGAGTGGCAGCAGAAGGTAATTCTGTGTACCCTGGCAGTGGGAAACACAGACAGACAGCAACAGCAGCAGGAGGAATGGAGGAGTAATGTGAGCAGCTATTGTTTGACGTAATAGCTGGTGGCAGAGTGGCAGCAGAAGGTAAATCATCTGTGTAGTGTACCCTGGCAGTGGGAAACACAGACAGACAGCAGCAGCAGCAGCAGGAGGAGGTATGGAGGAGTAGTGTGAGTGTGGCAGCAGGTAGGCAGCGTGATATAATAGCCCTGGTACCTAGCGGTGATACCAGGGCTGTAAATAAACACAACAGGAGGTCCCAGACAGCGGTCGTGCAGCCCACATTGTGTCCAATACACAACTGGGACAACACAGTTTTCAACCCGGGCACCTCAGAAAAATTAAACCTTTTTTTTTTTTTTAATGGTTTGTTTGGTTTTGGTTTTGCAACCAATATAGCTATTGTTTGACGTAATAGCTGGTGGCAGAGTGGCAGCAGAAGGTAATTCTGTGTACCCTGGCAGTGGGAAACACAGACAGACAGCAACAGCAGCAGGAGGAATGGAGGAGTAATGTGAGCAGCTATTGTTTGACGTAATAGCTGGTGGCAGAGTGGCAGCAGAAGGTAAATCATCTGTATAGTGTACCCTGGCAGTGGGAAACACAGACAGACAGCAGCAGCAGCAGCAGGAGGAGGTATGGAGGAGTAGTGTGAGTGTGGCAGCAGGTAGGCAGCGTGACATAATAGCCCTGGTACCTAGCGGTGATACCAGGGCTGTAAATAAACACAACAGGAGGTCCCAGACAGCGGTCGTGCAGCCCACATTGTGTCCAATACACAACTGGGACAACACAGTTTTCAACCCGGGCACCTCAGAAAAATTAAACCTTTTTTTTTTTTTTAATGGTTTGTTTGGTTTTGGTTTTGCAACCAATATAGCTATTGTTTGACGTAATAGCTGGTGGCAGAGTGGCAGCAGAAGGTAATTCTGTGTACCCTGGCAGTGGGAAACACAGACAGACAGCAACAGCAGCAGGAGGAATGGAGGAGTAATGTGAGCAGCTATTGTTTGACGTAATAGCTGGTGGCAGAGTGGCAGCAGAAGGTAAATCATCTGTATAGTGTACCCTGGCAGTGGGAAACACAGACAGACAGCAGCAGCAGCAGCAGGAGGAGGTATGGAGGAGTAGTGTGAGTGTGGCAGCAGGTAGGCAGCGTGACATAATAGCCCTGGTACCTAGCGGTGATACCAGGGCTGTAAATAAACACAACAGGAGGTCCCAGACAGCGGTCGTGCAGCCCACATTGTGTCCAATACACAACTGGGACAACACAGTTTTCAACCCGGGCACCTCAGAAAAATTAAACCTTTTTTTTTTTTTTAATGGTTTGTTTGGTTTTGGTTTTGCAACCAATATAGCTATTGTTTGACGTAATAGCTGGTGGCAGAGTGGCAGCAGAAGGTAATTCTGTGTACCCTGGCAGTGGGAAACACAGACAGACAGCAACAGCAGCAGGAGGAATGGAGGAGTAATGTGAGCAGCTATTGTTTGACGTAATAGCTGGTGGCAGAGTGGCAGCAGAAGGTAAATCATCTGTGTAGTGTACCCTGGCAGTGGGAAACACAGACAGACAGCAGCAGCAGCAGCAGGAGGAGGTATGGAGGAGTAGTGTGAGTGTGGCAGCAGGTAGGCAGCGTGACATAATAGCCCTGGTACCTAGCGGTGATACCAGGGCTGTAAATAAACACAACAGGAGGTCCCAGACAGCGGTCGTGCAGCCCACATTGTGTCCAATACACAACTGGGACAACACAGTTTTCAACCCGGGCACCTCAGAAAAATTAAACCTTTTTTTTTTTTTTAATGGTTTGTTTGGTTTTGGTTTTGCAACCAATATAGCTATTGTTTGACGTAATAGCTGGTGGCAGAGTGGCAGCAGAAGAAGGTAATTCTGTGTACCCTGGCAGTGGGAAACACAGACAGACAGCAGCAGCAGGAGGAGGAATGGAGGAGTAGGCGAGCAGCTATTGTTTGACGTAATAGCTGGTGGCAGAGTGGCAGCAGAAGGTAAATCATCTGTGTACCCTGGCAGTGGGAAACACAGACAGACAGCAGCAGCAGCAGCAGCAGGAGGAGGTATGGAGGAGCAGTGTGAGTGTGGCAGCAGGTAGGCAGCGTGACATAATAGCCCTGGTACCTAGCGGTGATACCAGGGCTGTAAATAAACACAACAGGAGGTCCCAGACAGCGGTCGTGCAGCCCACATTGTGTCCAATACACAACTGGGACAACACAGTTTTCAACCCGGGCACCTCAGAAAAATTAAACCTTTTTTTTTTTTAATGGTTTGTTTGGTTTTGGTTTTGCAACCAATATAGCTATTGTTTGACGTAATAGCTGGTGGCAGAGTGGCAGCAGAAGAAGGTAATTCTGTGTACCCTGGCAGTGGGAAACACAGACAGACAGCAGCAGCAGCAGCAGGAGGAGGTATGGAGGAGCAGTGTGAGTGTGGCAGCAGGTAGGCAGCGTGACATAATAGCCCTGGTACCTAGCGGTGATACCAGGGCTGTAAATAAACACAACAGGAGGTCCCAGACAGCGGTCGTGCAGCCCACATTGTGTCCAATACACAACTGGGACAACACAGTTTTCAACCCGGGCACCTCAGAAAAATTAAACCTTTTTTTTTTTTTAATGGCTTGTTTGGTTTTGGTTTTGCAACCAATATAGCTATTGTTTGACGTAATAGCTGGTGGCAGAGTGGCAGCAGAAGAAGGTAATTCTGTGTACCCTGGCAGTGGGAAACACAGACAGACAGCAGCAGCAGCAGCAGGAGGAGGTATGGAGGAGCAGTGTGAGTGTGGCAGCAGGTAGGCAGCGTGACATAATAGCCCTGGTACCTAGCGGTGATACCAGGGCTGTAAATAAACACAACAGGAGGTCCCAGACAGCGGTCGTGCAGCCCACATTGTGTCCAATACACAACTGGGACAACACAGTTTTCAACCCGGGCACCTCAGAAAAATTAAACCTTTTTTTTTTTTTATGGTTTTTTGGTTTTTGGTTTTACAACCAATATAGCTATTGTTTGACGTAATAGCTGGTGGCAGAGTGGCAGCAGAAGAAGGTAATTCTGTGTACCCTGGTAGTGGGAAACACAGACAGACAGCAGAAGGGCAGTAGACAGCAGCCCACTGTAGGTGTAAAATGTGTGGCTGCAGGCGACGTAATAGTCAAAGTGAACCAGGCTGGCTTAGTGAGCAGGAGCCAGGAGGTGGTAAAGGGTGGTAAGGCACATTAACAATGGTTCCGGCAGCCAGTTCATGTCCCCCTCTCGCCGACAACAGGGGCCAGGAACTCGCCTTCCACCCACGCCTGGTTCATCTTGAGAAACGTCAGTCTGTCCACAGACTTGTGAGACAGACGTGAGCGTTTCTCGGTGACCACGCCCCCAGCTGCACTGAAGCAACGCTCGGACAGCACGCTGGAAGGGGGGCAGGACAGCACTTCCAGGGCGTACTGCGCCAGCTCGCTCCAGATCTCCATGCGCTTGACCCAATACTCCATGGGATCAACAGGGGCATCGCTGTCAAGCCCGCTGTACGACCCTATGTAGTCAGCCACCATGCGGGTCAGGCGCTGGCTGTGACCGGAGGAGGATGCTGCTGCATGCATCTCCTCTCTAGTCACTGCTGCCGGAGCCTCTACAGTCCTGTAGAGCTCGTGGCTGAGAGACAGCAGGTCTGTGGGGCGCTTGCTGCTGCTGGATGCAGGCACCTGCTGCTGCCTCTGTGCTGGCTGCTGGACAGTGGGGGTGGAAGGCTGGGGGAAGGCTTCCTCCAAGCGCTCAACAAGGGCCTGCTGCAAGCTCCTTATTTGTTGCGCTGGGTCTCCTCCTGCAGGCGGCAGGAACTGGCTCAACTTCCCCTTGAGGCGTGGGTCCAACATCATGCTGATCCAGATGTCCTCCCTCTGCTTCATCTGGATCACCCTGGGGTCCCTGCGCAGGCACGTCAGCATGTGCGCTGCCATTGGGAAGAGGCGGGCCACGTCTGCTGGCACATCGACGTCAGTGCTGTCCTCATCCTCCTCCTCTGCCGCCTCATCCTCTCTCCACCCCCGCACCAACTCAGCTGCGCTGTGCTGATCCCCCTCATCAGCAGCCAGGTCAGGGACCTCCACCAAGTCCTCCTCCTCCTCCCCCTCAGAGGTGGACTGCGCAGCTGGTTGCCGCTCCTGCTGGTCCAAGGCTGCCGCTCCCTGTTCCAGCAAAGCATCGAGGGCCCTGTTCAGCAGAGAAACCAGGGGCACCCACTCGCAGACCATAGCATGGTCCCTGTTCACCATGTTTGTGGCCTGCAGGAAGGGAGCCAGCACAAAGCACACCTGCTGCATGTGCCTCCAGTCATCATCGGGGACGATGGACGGGATGTTGCTGGTCTTGTCCCTTCTCTGAGCGGCGGAAACAGTGGCCAGGGCAAGGTACTGGTTGACAGCGTGCTTCTGTTCAACCAGACGCTCCAACATCGCCAGGGTGGAGTTCCAGCGAGTCGGAACGTCAAGGATCAGCCGATGGCGTGGCAGATCCAGCTCCTTTTGCACGTCTTCCAGGCTCGCACAGGCTGCAGCCGAGCGCCGGAAGTGACGCACAACATTCCTTGCCGTTTCCAGCAGTTCGCCCATCCCCTGGTAGGTGCGCAGGAACTTCTGCACCACCAGGTTCAGCACGTGGGCAAGACAGGGGATGTGGGTCAGGTTTCCCCTGTCTATTGCGGCAACCAGATTGGCCCCATTGTCGGCCACCACCTCTCCGACTCTGAGGCCTCTGGGGGTCAGCCAAATCCTCTCCTGCTCCTGGAGTTTGGCCAACACATGGGTTGCCGTCAGCTTGGTCTTCCCAAGGCTGACCAAGTGCAGCAGCGCTTGGCAGTGGCGGGCCTTCACGCTGCTGCTGAGGCGGGGGGTTTGGCCAGGTGTGCCGGAGGATGGCAGAGGATCGGAGGAACCTGCTGCAGTTCCCCTGACCCTGCGGGGTGGCACCACCCACTGTGTTGCTGCTGCTGCTGTGCCCGCTGCTGCTCTCCCATCCTCACCCCCTTCCACCAAGCTGACCCAGTGGACAGTGAAGGACAGGTAGCGGCCTGTCCCGAAGCGGCTGCTCCAGGAGTCCATGGTGACGTGGACCCTTTCACCAACCGCGTGCTCCAGCCCTCGCTCCACATTGGCCATCACAAAGCGGTGCAGTGCAGGAATGGCCTTGCGGGCAAAGAAGTGTCTGCTGGGGAGCTGCCAGTCTGGGGCTGCGCAAGCAAGCAGCGCACGAATGTCGCTCCCCTCCTGCACGAGCGTGTACGGCAGGAGTTGGGAGCACATGGCCCGTGCCAGCAAGCCGTTCAGCTGCCGCACGCGACGGCTGCTGGGAGGCAGAGCCCTAACCACCCCCTGGAAGGACTCGCTCAAAAGGCTCTGGCGTGGCCTTTTGCTGACACGGGAATCAGCAGACACAGCAGAGGAGGCCACTGAGGACTGGCTGCCAGAACAGGCCTCAGTGTCGGCGGCAGGAGTTGCAGAGGGGGGAGGAGCAGTGCGTTTCCGCACTCCTGCTGGTGCTGCTGGAGGAGCAGGAGGGCGGGTGGCTGCTGTTGCTGCTGCTGCTGCTGAAGGCTGTGCAGTGATGGGTGTGGTGCCACTGCCAGCACCAGATGCCTTCAGCCTCTGGAACTCCTCATGCTGGTGGAAATGTTTAGCCGCAAGGTGGTTGATGAGCGAGCTGGTGCAGAACTTTAAGGGGTCTGCACCTCTGCTCAACTTCCGCTGACAGTGGTTGCAAGTGGCGTACTTGCTGTACACAGTGGGCATGGTGAAATATCGCCAGATTGGTGACTTAAACATCCCCCTACGGCATGGAAGCGCTGCTGCCTGTCTCCCTGTGGTGGTTGGGGGGGGGGCTTGGGGGGCTTGGGTGCGGCTGGTGGTGGTACTGGCAGATGCTGCTGCTGCTGCTGCTGCTGAGCCTGAGACACCAGCAGGCTGTGGGACCTGCCTACTGCTGCTGCCAATGCTTGCAATGATGCGCCTCCTTGCAAGGCCCACAAGAGCATCCTCCTCCTCCTCCTCAGAGCTGCTGAGGACGACATCCCCTGGAGGTGGTGGCACCCAGTCTCTGTCTGTCACCGGGTCATCATCATCCTCCCCCTCCTGAAACATGTCCTGCTGGGATGAGGACCCCCCAAACTCCTCTCCTGATGCATGGATGGGCTGCTTGACTGTCGCCACAGTCTTGCTGTCCAATCCCTCATCCCCCAAAGTGCCCATCAGCATCTCCTCCTCAAAATCGCCAACAACAGCAGACAATTGACTCATGATGCCTGGGGTCAAAAGACTGCTGAATGACAGGTCGCCAACTGACGGTGAACTGGCCTCCTCCCCAGGCCCTGCTGGGCGGCTGCTGCGAACAGGGGTGGTGGTGGTGGTGGTGGTGGTGGTGAGGGTGGAGGCCTCGGATGCAGAGCTGATGGCGGGCTGCTCATCCTCCATCATGAGTTGCACCACAGTGTCTGCATCCTTTTCCTCAATGGGACGTTTCCGACCCGGCTGGAGGAAAATGGGAGCAGGTGCTACACGCTGCTGCTGCTGTGTCTCTGCAGCGTGAGTTGCAGATGCTCCTGCTGGGCGGCGCCCAAGGCGTCCACGGCCAGTGGCTATGGGAGGAATGTTAGCCACTGACGCTGCTGCTGCTGCGGAACTGTGCATGGTGGCGCGCCCGCGGCCGCGGCTTGCCACAATGCTGCTCCCTCTCCTCCTGATTCCCTTGCTGCCCTTGCCCTTGCCCAAACCGCGCTGGCTGCCACTTCCAGACATCTTCAATGTTTTGGGCGTATAGACAAAAGTTTTTTAAAAGGGCGGGTGAAAAGTGGGGTACTTTAATGAGGTGAGTTGGTTGGTTGGTGAGGTGACTGAGTGAGTGTCCCCTAGTACCTAGTTTCTCAACATGCGGTACGCGTACCCCAGGGGGTACTTCTGATGGTTCCAGGGGGTACTCGGGTTTGATATACTTAACCAAGAATAACAAATTTTGAGTTTCAAAAAATGATAAATCTTATATAAACAACACCAAAATAGTATTTTAGCTAATTAAAAGCAATAGTTAAGGCCTGGAAATTGTTTGGTACCAATTATCATGTACTATAATTGAATATATATTTGTCAAGGGGTACTTGTGATAATGTTTACTATGCTAGGGGGTACTTGGTGAATTCAGGGTTTTAAAAGGGGTACATACCAATAAAATGTTGAGAAACACTGCCCTAGTACAGTAAGTAAGTAGTAACAGTCAGGAAGTACAACTAGCAGTTACAATAATCAGTAGTAATCACAAGTAAATTTAGTGTGTGTACACTCAGACAGTGAGTGCACGCACGCAGGAGCTAGTAGCCTATGAACACAGTGACTGAGTGTCCTAGACTCCTAGTACAGTAAGAGTAAGTAGTAACAGTAAGTAGAACTAACTAATTACAATAATCAATCAGCGATCAGAAGGAAATGGAGTGTGGGTGTGTGTACACTCAGACAGTGAGTGCACGCACGCAGGAGCTAGTAGCCTATGAACACAGTGACTGAGTGTCCTAGACTCCTAGTACAGTAAGAGTAAGTAGTAACAGTAAGTAGAACTAACTAATTACAATAATCAATCAGCGATCAGAAGGAAATGGAGTGTGGGTGTGTGTACACTCAGACAGTGAGTGCACGCACGCAGGAGCTAGTAGCCTATGAACACAGTGACTGAGTGTCCTAGACTCCTAGTACAGTAAGAGTAAGTAGTAACAGTAAGTACAACTAACTAATTACGATAATCAATCAGCGATCAGAAGGAAATAGAGTGTGGGTGGTGTGTGTACACTCAGACAGTGAGTGCACGCACGCAGGAGCTAGTAGCCTATGGACAGTGACTGAGTGTCCTAGACTCCTAGTACAGTAAGAGTAAGTAGTAACAGTAAGTACAACTAACTAATTACGATAATCAATCAGCGATCAGAAGGAAATGGAGTGTGGGTGTGTGTACACTCAGACAGTGAGTGCACGCACGCAGGAGCTAGTAGCCTATGAACACAGTGACTGAGTGTCCTAGACTCCTAGTACAGTAAGAGTAAGTAGTAACACTAAGTAGAACTAACTAATTACAATAATCAATCAGCGATCAGAAGGAAATGGAGTGTGGGTGTGTGTACACTCAGACAGTGAGTGCACGCACGCAGGAGCTAGTAGCCTATGAACACAGTGACTGAGTGTCCTAGACTCCTAGTACAGTAAGAGTAAGTAGTAACAGTAAGTAGAACTAACTAATTACAATAATCAATCAGCGATCAGAAGGAAATGGAGTGTGGGTGTGTGTACACTCAGACAGTGAGTGCACGCACGCAGGAGCTAGTAGCCTATGAACACAGTGACTGAGTGTCCTAGACTCCTAGTACAGTAAGAGTAAGTAGTAACAGTAAGTAGAACTAACTAATTACAATAATCAATCAGCGATCAGAAGGAAATAGAGTGTGGGTGGTGTGTGTACACTCAGACAGTGAGTGCACGCACGCAGGAGCTAGTAGCCTATGGACAGTGACTGAGTGTCCTAGACTCCTAGTACAGTAAGAGTAAGTAGTAACACTAAGTAGAACTAACTAATTACAATAATCAATCAGCGATCAGAAGGAAATGGAGTGTGGGTGTGTGTACACTCAGACAGTGAGTACACGCACGCAGGAGCTAGTAGCCTATGAACAGTGACTGAGTGTCCTAGACTCCTAGTACAGTAAGAGTAAGTAGTAACAGTAAGTAAGTAGAACTAACTAATTACGATAATCAATCAGCGATCAGAAGGAAATAGAGTGTGTGTTGTGTGTGTACACTCAGACAGTGAGTGCACGCACGCAGGAGCTAGTAGCCTATGGACAGTGACTGAGTGTCCTAGACTCCTAGTACAGTAAGAGTAAGTAGTAACAGTAAGTACAACTAACTAATTACGATAATCAATCAGCGATCAGAAGGAAATAGAGTGTGTGTTGTGTGTGTACACTCAGACAGTGAGTGCAGTGCGCACACGCAGGAGCTAGTAGCCTATATGAACAGTGACAGTGAGTGTCCCTACGGGTACAGTAAGAGTAAGTAGTAAGTAAGTACAACTAACTAACAATAATCTATCAGTAATCAGAAGGAAATAGAGTGTGTGTACACACAGACAGTGAGTGAGTGCACACACGCAGGAGCTAGCTAGTAGCCTATAAACAGTGACAGTCAGTGAGTGTCCTACTCCTAGTACAGTATAACTACAATACTATTAGTAAAGGACAGCAGAAATACTGGTATAGATGAGAGAAATAAACAGAGGACAGCTGCCCACAGAGGCAAGGCCCCCCTGAGGCCTAAACCTGTAAGCTTGCAGCAGCTGCCTGTCTCTAATGTAACACACAAGCTACTAACTAAAATACAATGTCTAAATAACTAACAACAATATAGGTGTGTATAGGAGGTGTATGTGAGCAAAAACGCTAGGTAAATGACCACAATAGAGCTCTTGCTAAGCCAAAGCACAAAGGAGCAACTCTCTCTCTGTACAAGTCTCAGGCAAGCACGGAGAAACGTAACATGGCGGCCGCTATTTATAGGGTAGGGGCTGGCCAGGGTCACCCTCTGTGATTGGCTGCCGTCAGAGGGCCTGGGAGCCCTCTGATTGGCTCTAAGGACATCAATCTGGGCTATGATGCTATTCGAGCTCGGTACCGAGCTCGAATAGCGCCGGGTTGCTCGAATAGCTCGAATAGTGAATGGGCTATTCGAGTGTACTCGGATAGCCCATTCGAATAGCTCCAGCTATTCGGAGCTCGAATACCGAGCTCGAATAGCTAAAAAAGAGCTCGAATATTCGAGCTACTCGAATATTCGAGCTCTGCTGAGCACCACTGCCTGCTGGTGTCTCAGGCTCAGCAGCAGCATCTGCCAGTACCACCACCAGCTGCACCCAAGCCCCCGCCCCAACCACCACAGGGAGACAGGCAGCAGCGGCTCCAGGCCGTAGGGGGTTGTTTTTGTCACCAATCTGGCGATTTTTCACCATGCCCACAGTGTACAGCAAGTACGCCACTTGCAACCACTGTCAGCGGAAGTTGAGCAGAGGTGCAGACCCCTTAAAGCTCAGCACCAGCTCTCTCATCAACCACCTTGCTGCGAAACATTTCCACCAGCATGAGGAGTTCCAGAGGCTGAAGGCATCTGGTGCCGGCAGTGGCACCACACCCATCACTGCACAGCCTTCAGCAGCAGCAGCAGCAACAGCAGCCACCCGCCCTTCTGCTCCTCCAGCAGCACCAGCAGGAGTGCGGAAACGCACTGCTCCTCCCCCCTCTGCAACTCCTGCCGCCGACACTGAGGCCTGTTCTGGCAGCCAGTCCTCAGTGGCCTCCTTTGCTGTGTCCGCTGATTCCCGTGCCAGCAAAAGGCCACGCCAGAGCCTTTTGAGCGAGTCCTTCCAGGGGGTGGTTAGGGCTCTGCCTCCCAGCAGCCGTCGCGTGCGGCAGCTGAACGGCTTGCTGGCACAGGCCATGTGCTCCCAACTCCTGCCGTACACGCTCGTGCAGGAGGGGAGCGACATGCGTGCGCTGCTTGCTTGTGCAGCCCCAGACTGGCAGCTCCCCAGCAGACACTACTTTGCCCGCAAGGCCATTGCTGCACTGCACCGCTTTGTGATGGCCAATGTGGAGCGAGGGCTGGAGCACGCGGTTGGTGAAAGGGTCCACGTCACCATGGACTCCTGGAGCAGCCGCTTCGGGACAGGCCGCTACCTGTCCTTCACTGTCCACTGGGTCAGCTTGGTGAAAGGGGGTGAGGATGGGAGAGCAGCAGCGGGCGCAGCAGCAGCAGCAACACAGTGGGTGGTGCCACCCCGCAGGGTCAGGGGAACTGCAGCAGGTTCCTCCGATCCTCTGCCATCCTCCGGCACACCTGGCCAAACCCCCTGCCTCAGCAGCAGCGTGAAGGCCCGCCACTGCCAAGCGCTGCTGCACTTGGTCAGCCTTGGGAAGACCAAACTGACGGCAACCCATGTGTTGGCCAAACTCCAGGAGCAGGAGAGGATTTGGCTGACCCCTAGAGGCCTCAGAGTCGGAGAGGTGGTGGCCGACAATGGGGCCAATCTGGTTGCCGCAATTGACAGGGGAAACCTGACCCACATCCCCTGTCTTGCCCACGTGCTGAACCTGGTGGTGCAGAAGTTCTTGCGCACCTACCAGGGGATGGGCGAACTGCTGGAAACGGCAAGGAACGTTGTGCGTCACTTCCGGCGCTCGGCTGCAGCCTGTGCGAGCCTGGAAGACGTGCAAAAGGAGCTGGAGCTGCCACGCCATCGGCTGATCCTTGACGTTCCGACTCGCTGGAACTCCACCCTGGCGATGTTGGAGCGTCTGGTTGAACAGAAGCACGCTGTCAACCAGTACCTTGCCCAGGCCACTGTTTCCGCCGCTCAGAGAAGGGACAAGACCAGCAACATCCCGTCCATCGTCCCCGATGATGACTGGAGGCACATGCAGCAGGTGTGCTTAGTGCTGGCTCCCTTTCTGCAGGCCACTAACATGGTGAGCAGGGACCATGCTATGGTCTGCGAGTGGGTGCCCCTGGTTTGTCTGCTGAACAGGGCCCTCGATGCTTTGCTGGAACAGGGAGCGGCAGCCTTGGACCAGCAGGAGCGTCATGCAGCTGCACAGTCCACCTCTGAGAGGGAGGAGGAGGAGGACTTGGTGGAGGTCTCTGACCTTGCTGCTGATGAGGGGGATCAGCACAGCGCAGCTGAGTTGGTGCGGGGGTGGAGAGAGGATGAGGCGGCAGAGGAGGAGGATGAGGACAGCACTGCCGTCGATGTGCCAGCACACGTGGCCCGCTTCTTCCCAATGGCAGCGCACATGCTGACGTGCCTGCGCAAGGACCCCAGGGTGATCCAGATGAAGCAGAGGGAGGACATCTGGATCAGCATGATGTTGGACCCACGCCTCAAGGGGAAGTTGAGCCAGTTCCTGCCGCCTGCAGGAGGAGACCCAGCGCAACAAATAAGGAGCTTGCAGCAGGCCCTTGTTGAGCGCTTGGAGGAAGCCTTCCCCCAGCCTTCCACCCCCACTGTCCAGCCAGCACAGAGGCAGCAGCAGGTGCCTGCATCCAGCAGCAAGCGCCCCACAGACCTGCTGTCTCTCAGCAACGAGCTCTACAGGACTGTAGAGGCTCCGGCAGCAGTGACTAGAGAGGAGGTGCATGCAGTAGCATCCTCCTCCGGTCACAGCCAGCGCCTGACCCGAATGGTGGCTGACTACATGGGGTCCTACAGCGGGCTTGACAGCGATGCCCCTGTTGATCCCATGGAGTATTGGGTCAAGCGCCCGGAGATCTGGAGCGAGCTGGCGCAGTACGCCCTGGAAGTGCTGTCCTGTCCCCCTTCCAGCGTGCTGTCCGAGCGCTGCTTCAGTGCAGCTGGTGGTGTGGTCACCGAGAAACGCTCACGTCTGTCTCACAAGTCTGTGGACAGACTGACGTTTCTCAAGATGAACCAGGCGTGGGTGGAAGGCGAGTTCCTGGCCCCTGTTGTCGGCGAGAGGGGGACATGAACTGAAGAACCATCGTTAATGTGCCTTACCACCCTTTACCACCTCCTGGCTCCTGCTCACTAAGCCAGCCTGGTTCACTTTGACTATTACGTCGCCTGCAGCCACACATTTTACACCTACAGTGGGCTGCTGTCTACTGCCCTTCTGCTGTCTGTCTGTGTTTCCCACTGCCAGGGTACACAGAATTACCTTCTGCTGCTACTCTGCCACCAGCTATTACGTCAAACAATAGCTATATCTGTCTGTGTAATTTGTTGTAAAAACAAAACAAATAAACCATTAAAAAAAAAAAAAAGGTTTAATTTTTCTGAGGTGCCCGGGTTGAAAACTGTGTTGTCCCAGTTATGTATTGGACACGATGTGGGCTGCACGACCGCTGTCTGGGACCTCCTGCTGTGTTTATTTACAGCCCTGGTATCACCGCTAGGTACCAGGGCTATTATGTCACGCTGCCTACCTACCTGCTGCCACACTCACACTACTCCTCCATTCCTCCTGCTGCTGCTGCTGTCTGTCTGTGTTTCCCACTGCCAGGGTACACAGAATTTCCTTCTGCTGCCACTCTGCCACCAGCTATTACGTCAAACAATAGTTGCTCACATTACTCCTCCATTCCTCCTGCTGCTGCTGCTGTCGGTCTGTGTTTCCCACTGCCAGGGTACACAGAATTACCTTCTGCTGCCACTCTGCCACCAGCTATTACGTCAAACAATAGCTATATCTGTCTGTGTAATTTGTTGTAAAAACAAAACAAATAAACCATTAAAAAAAAAAAAAAGGTTTAATTTTTCTGAGGTGCCCGGGTTGAAAACGGTGTTGTCCCAGTTGTGTATTGGACACGATGTGGGCTGCACGACCGCTGTCTGGGACCTCCTGCTGTGTTTATTTACAGCCCTGGTATCACCGCTAGGTACCAGGGCTATTATGTCACGCTGCCTGCCTCATTGACTGCCTGCTGCCACACACTCATCCTCCTCCTCCTGCTGCTGAATTTACCTCCTGCTGTCTGTGTGTTTCCACTGCCAGGGAGCACATACAATGGCGCTTCCAACATGCGTGCGCAACCAGCTATTTATTACGCTCAAAAATAGCTGCATTTCTTTAAAAAAAATATAAAAGAGAAATAAGTGAAGAAGAAGAAGACGATATAGAAAAAGAAGAAGAAGAAGAAGAAGAAGAAGAAGAAGAAGAAGAAGAAGAAGAAGAAGAAGAAGAAGAAGAAGAAGAAGAAGAAGAAGAAGAAGAAGAAGAAGAAGAAGAAGAAGGAGAAGAAGAAGAAGAAGATGAAGAAGATGAAGAAGATGAAGAAGATGAAAAAGAAGATGAAGAAGAAGAAGAAGATGAAGAAGATGAAGAAGAAGAAGATGAAGAAGAAGAAGATGATGAAGAAGATGAAGAAGATGAAGAAGATGAAGAAGAAGAAGATGAAGAAGATGAAGATGAAGAAGATGAAGAAGAAGAAGATGATGAAGATGAAGAAGAAGAAGATGATGAAGAAGAAGATGATGATGAAGAAGAAGAAGATGAAGAAGAAGAAGATGAAGAAGATGAAGAAGAAGAAGATGAAGAAGATGATGAAGAAGAAGAAGATGAAGAAGAAGATGAAGAAGAAGAAGAAGAAGATGAAGAAGAAGATGAAGAAGAAGAAGAAGAAGAAGACGATATAGAAGAAGAAGAAGAAGATATAGAAGAAGATATAGAAGAAGAAGATATAGAAGAAGAAGAAGATATAGAAGATAAAGAAGAAGAAGAAGTATATACAGTACTGAACAACATTTTGGACACAACTTCTCTTTCCACCTTTTTTTTTTTTAAAGGAACATCCCCACATAATCACTTGCTGTTGTTACTTGGAAAAAAAGATGTTTCTTGCATCATTCACCCTCAAAACAAGTGTTGGAAGCTATTTAAGGCCAATTCGAATAGTCAGCTCGAATAATGAGCTCGAATACCGACTCGAAGTCCGAGGTCGAATCGAATAGTAAAAAATATTCGACTCGAATATTCGACCGAATTCGAATAATTTACTATTCGAATTCGACAAAACTCGAATTATAAAAAGGGGTATCCGAGCATCACTAGCTGCCACCACCATATTTGACAGTTGTGATGGTTTGTTCAGAGTGATGTGCAGTGTTAGTTTTCCGCCACACATAGCGCTTTGCATTTTGGCCAAAAGGATCCATTTTGGTCTCATCTGACCAGAGCACCTTCTTCCACATGGTTGCTGTGTCCCCCACATGGCTTGTGGCAAAATGCAAACGGGACTTCTTATGCTTTCTGTTAACAATGCCTTTCTTCTTGCCACTCTTCCATAAAGGCCAACTTTGTACAGTGCACGACTAATAGTTGTCCTATGGACAGAGTCTCCCACCTGAACTGTAGATCTCTGCAGCTCGTCCAGAGTCACCATGGGCCTCTTGACTGCATTTCTGATCAGCGCTCTCCTTGTTCGGCCTGTGAGTTTAGGTGGATGGCCTTGTCTTGGTAGGTTTACAGTTGTGCCATACTCCTTCCATTTCCGAATGATCGCTTGAACAGTGCTCCGTGGGATGTTCAAGGCTTTGGAAATCTTTTTGTAGCCTAAGCCTGCTTTAAATTTATCAATAACTTTGTCCTTGACCTGTCTGGTGTGTTCTTTGGACTTCATGGTGTTGTCAGAGGGGTAGCTATTGGTGGGCAAGGGGGGACATATGTCTACGGGCGCAGCACTGTGAGAGCGCTCAGCACGGCCGTTGCATCTCTTCATTTATGAAACATTGCTCGCTGGCTGCCCAAAGTGCCTCTGCTTCTCTCCCTCTCTCTGCAGAGGAGCGCAGGAGCGTTAGCAGTAGAAAAAGGTTATTTAAAGGGGGTCACATCTGGCTATCTAAACGGGGTAACAGAGGGGCACACCTGAAAGGGTAAGGAGGCACAAATGGCTATTTTAATAACATTTGACTCCACCAATGACTATGACCACATTCTGATGTGTGGTTTCACCCATTTTGTCCAAGGGGAAGGGGGGAAAGGAGGGCGCAAAAACTATCTCTGTCCCCGGGCGCTGAAAACCCTAGCTACGCCTCTGGGTGTTGTTGCTCCTAATATTCTCGTAGACAACCTCTGAGGCCGTCACAGAGCAGCTGTATTTGTACTGACATTAGATTACACGCAGGTGCAATCTATTTAGTCATTAGCACTCATCAGGCAATGTCTATGGGCAACTGACTGCACTCAGACCAAAGTGGGCTGAATAATTACGCACGCCCCTCTTTGCAGTTATTGATTTGTAAAAAATGTTTGGAATCATGTATGATTTTCGTTCCACTTCTCACGTGTACACCACTTTGTATTGGTCTATCACGTGGAATTCCATTAGAATTGATGCATGTTTGTGGCAGTAATATGACAAAATGTGGAAAACTTCAAGGGGGCCAAATACTTTTGCAAGCCACTGTATATATATGTATATATATATATATATATATATATATATATATATATATATATACAAATATAACTTCCTGATTAGCGGCCTTTTGTTTGTAAACTCTGCCTAAAACTGGCGATTAAAGGCCAGGATTGCGTCAGGGAGCAGTGGAAACGGCAAAGAGGGATCCAGGAGATCACAGTGACTCGATTGGTATGTTTTTTATTGTACAAATCAGACAGTACAGATTCTCTTTAAGTTAACATTTGTGTTTTCATCTGTAAACTGTGGCCGATATATACAGTATAAAGTCTTATTACCCTGACAAGTTTGGGAGTGCTGCCATTGGTGAGGTGGCTCACATAGATTGTGGACTATCGACCACCGGCTAGATGTTTGATTGTCGTACAGGAGTGGTGCGACGCTGCACCAATCTCCTTCCCTAATGACAGCACCAGAGCTAGTGTGCCATGTGTTTCATTTTCATTATCCGCCAAGTCCTGAATTTCTGGGAGTCTCTCCAGAAATGTATCGGGAGTTGGGAAGCAGTCTTAAGCCTCCATGTTTTTCCAGCCAGGGCCTAAGAGAGGCAGATGAAACGCTGGGCCTTGGGAAGATGGAATCCTTCCATGCTGCTCAGAAGCCAAGTCCGGGGGGACCTGGCAGAGAGGTGAAGGGCCCATCTCTGATGGAGGTCAGAGTGAACGGGGTGGAGAATCCCAGGCTTTGGACTCTCTCCTCCATCTTCTCACTTTGCAGAGCTGCTTAACGGTCCAGCCTGGAGCGAGTCCCGAACATTCTAGCTGAGCAAACTAAGTTATGCAGTTTTCCAGAGCCCTGGCCAAGTAGGCTCTGAGTCACTCTGCCAGTGATCTGCGCCGTCCACCATTAGAGAAGAAACGACAGATGAAGCTGGGATTCTTAGGAAAATGCTTAGTGGAGCACGAGTGCCTCAAGAGTCATAAAGGGAATCTGAAGTGACAATAAACTTATGAGATAATGAACTGTATGTGTAGCACAGCTAAGAAATAGAACATTAATGGCAAAGAACAAAAGAGTCTCATATTGTTTTTCAGTACAGGAGGAGTTAAGAAACTTAAAGGGGAACTGAAGAGAGAGGTATACGGAGGCTGTCATGTTTATTTCCTTTTAAGCAATACCAGTTGCCTGGCAGCCCTGCTGATCCTCTGCCTCTAATACTATTAGCCATAGCCCCTGAACAAGCATGCAGCAGATCAGGTGTTTCAGACTTTAAAGTCAGATCTGACAAGACTAGCTGCATGCTTGTTTCTGGTGTTATTCAGATACTACTGCAGAGAAATAGACCAGCAGGGCTGCCAGGCAACTGGTAGTGATTAAAAGGAAATAAATATGTCAGCCTCCGTATACCTCTTACTTCAGTTCCCCTTTAATTAGCTATCTGTGCAAAAGAGCCTCTCTGAGCTCTCTGACTAATTTAGCCAGAGAGCCGTGCTATTTTCTGAAGCACTTCTACATCAAAGAAGCAGTGAAAGACAACCTCAGATAAGGTTATACTGCAGTAGAGTTCAAAAGGTCTGTAGCTCTGCTCTATTTTGTAGTTTAAAATACAGTGTGTAGTTTGTAAACTGCAAATATGACAGAGTGATGCAAAAAAACCAAACAAACAAAAAAAACCTAAGCTATATAACTGGAAAAAAAAATATGGGAGTCTTTACTTTGCTACTTATGTGCTATTGATTTTCCATACTACACATACAATTCATTATATCATAAGGGATTTTTTTTGCTTCAGTTTCACTTTAAAGAGACTCTGTAACAAAAAAAAAGTTCCCCTGGGGGGTACTCACCTCGGGAGGGGGAAGCCTCAGGGTCCCAATGAGGCTTCCCCCTCCCCTGTAGCTGCAGGCAGTCCAGCGCTGGCTCCCCCGAAGTGTCCCGGAATCCTCCCTCGACAAGTCTGACAAGGGCTGATAAGCACTGATTTATTTACCTTCCCTGGCTCTCCATCGGGTCCGCTCTACTACGCAGGCGCAGGAGACTATAACCGCCTATCTCCAAGCTTATACTGCGCCTGCGCTGGAGCCAGGAAGGTAAATATTTACATCCCCGCTGTTCGGAGGGGCACAGCGAGACCGCCGTGGGACACAGGAGGACAGGGGGAAGCCTCCATAGGATCCGGAGGCTTCGCCCACCCGAGGTGAGTACCCCCCCAGAGGACCTTGTATTAGTTTAGCCTTTCTCGACCTTTTTACCTTGGAGGAACCCTGTAAATAACTTTTTGGATCTCAAGGAACCCCTGCAAACAATTTTTTTGGTCTCGAGGAACCCCTGCATTTATTTTGCAGAAGGCGTGGTCTTTAAAAGTAGGTTAGGCTGTTAATTTCACTACCTCCTATTACACTGCCACTCATTAGACTGTCTCCTGACCCCCCAATTTAGTGCTTCTTGTTACAGTACCACCTATTATAGGGTGCTCTATTATACTTCCCCCACGATGGGGTAAAATGCCAAGGAACCCCTGCAGAGTCCTCAAGGAACCCTGGGGTTCCAGGGATCCCTGGTTGAGAAAGCCTGTATTAGTTACAGGATTTCTTTAAAGAGAGACTGAAGCGAACAAAAATTGCTATATTTACCTTCTGGTTCGCTTCAGTACTCTCATTAGATGTAAACCGCCACATCCCTGCAGCAAAACGAGGGCTTTAGACCCCCTAAATCCCCGGGGGGCAATCTGGCCGGCGCTTCCTGAAAGAGGCAGAGCTTTCAGCTGCAGCTCTGCTTCTACTGATGTCAATCGCCGCGGATCGCCACCTTTCCCCACCCTCTCACTCTTCCTTCACTGAGAGGGGCCCTAGCAGGCCTCAGGAGTGGCAGAGAGTGGCGGGGATTGTGGGTACCTGATCCGCTCAGCCCGAATCAGGTAGCCTAGGTTTTTTTTTTAATTATATGAGCCCACTTTGGGCTCTCTTTAAGGAAAAAAGAAGGACTTAAAGAGGAACTCCAGTGAAAATAATGTAATAAAAAAAGTGCTTCATTTTTACAATAATTATGTATAAATGATTTAGTCAGTCTTTTCCCATTGTAAAAGCTTTCCTCTCCCTGATTTACATTCTGACATTTATCACATGGTGACATTTATCACAGTGGAAGGAGATGCTGCTTGCTTTTTGGCAGTTGGACCCAGCTGTAAACAGCTGTTATTTCCCACAATGCAATGAGTTTCACAGACAGGAAACTGTCAGGACTATGGTCTTGACATCACACTGTGGGAGGGGTTTCACCACAATATCAGTCATACAGCGCCCCCTGATGGTCTGTTTGTGAAAAGGAATAGATTTCTCATGTAAAAGCGGGTATCAGCTACTGATTGGGAGGAAGTTCAATTCTTGGTCGGAGTTTCTCTTTAATGGTTATAATGGTGTGGTTAAACTGCCAGCGGAGAGGGGAATGTTTGAGTTGTAAGTAATTAGGTAGAATTCAGCTTTTGTCTGTCTGTCTACTTATCTACAGCAAAGCACTTGGTATCCTGCACAGACCAGATTGCCTGATGCCACATGTGCTTGCCGATTGCTTGAACCTTTAAAGAAAAACATCTTTGTTACAGCTGATACAAATTCTGCAACAAATCGGCAGCGTGTCTACTTCCTGCTTTCATGGAGGCAGACATATTGTTAGCATCCTGTGTTTAACAATTAGTTCTCTGCCATAGCAGTCAGCTGACACCACTGAGAGATCAAATTACATTTGTGATTAGTCACAGAGCATTGGGATTAGACAGACTGCATTTCTCTCTGTTTTCCTTCTGTCCCTTGCAGGAGTTTAGGTCGACTTCACCAATCCTCCAGGTACCATCTTCGGCGCATCCTGCAGTTCCCAGCAGCTGTCCAGGGTCCTCTGGTTTGGGAGCCGTGCTTAAAGGAAAGACTATCGATCTTATGTTTTTTTCAATTGAGATAGTAATTGTTTTGGAGGTCCTGCTAAGTACTGGTGTATACATTTCACTGACAAGCTCTTTCTTTACTGTTATCAAAATACTTTCACACTAAACTGATGCCAAAACTGACGGCAGAGGTATGAAGGGAGGGGGAATTGCCCTCACACTTTATCTGTTAACCCTGTGTGTGTGTGAGAGAAAGCTCTCAACAGCTGCAGCTGCTGTGTCCTGTGTCTCTGACTGAAGTGGCTGAAGAGGGCAGAGGAAATGTAACTTGTTATAAACATTTGTCATTGTCTGTAACACCACAGCTTTTCATACTTTTTGATGTACAACGCTGGCTGTGCATTGAAGCAGACACCCCTTCTGCAATTGATTTGTCCCAATATAGCTAAATCCTGCACTCAATAAATTAAAGCTTTTGCTTCTGATATTTAACATGAAAAGTAGGAAAATGTTTAAAATGCTACTTAGACATTATTTGTACATTGTCATTTTAGAACACTATTGATAGTATTCCTATAAACGACGGAAAGCCGATAGGAGCTGCAGGATGTGTAGAAAACAGCGCCGGGAGGATCGGTTAGTTATTTCTGCCCAGCAAACCGCCAAAGTTCTGCCCCTTGCTCTCCCCCTCAGTCATGCCAGTTAGTTGAGACTTCCGGGACTTTGCTGTATTTATCTGTATTTGTGTTTGTTGTCTTTTTTTTTTTAAATTGGTAGATATGTTGAAGAATTTTGCAACATTCCTGCAAGCCGCAGCCCCCCTCGCTCTGTACTCAGCAGCGCAGTCCCCGATGGAACCATAAAGCGTTGGACCAGCACAGAGCGAACACTTTGCGGTTTTAGGAGATACAGCAGCCACTGCCGCCCAGTCAATAAAAACCTTCACATCTCCTTCCTGATACTCAATTTCCTGGCCGGACCTTGAAATTCCTTACAAACCCCCCCTGGGCACCTGAAGGATTAGCGCAGTGTAATCTGGGCAATATTAACTTAAATGACTGTTAGAGGTAAATTACTGGCTCGCTTTTACCCTTTTCTGAAGAAAAAAAACATAACCACAGGAAAAAGTGGAGATGTTTTGAGGGAGTTTTTCTTTTTTTCTCTATCTTTTGGAGGATGGGGGGGATATTTTAATTACTTCTCCATGAAACTTCAAATCCAGACCAAACAGCTATTTAAATACATTATACACATACATCTAACATGTTCATTTATTCCACAGTAAAATGCTCCATAAATTACTTTTCTCCTACGTTGCATTCACTTACAGCAGGTAATAAAAACCTGACAGGTTTTGAATAAGTCCAACTCCTCACGGGGGATTCTCAGAGCCTCCAGAATAGGTTAGGCAACCATAGGTGCCTCCAGTATGGCTTACCCCGCCATAGGTGCCTCCAGTATAGGTTAGCCATCCATAGGTGCCTTCAGTATGGGTTAGCCTGCCATAGGTGCCTCCAGTATAGGTTAGTCAGCCATAGGTGCCTCCAGTATAGGATAGCCAGCCATAGGCGCCTCCGGTATAGGTAAGAAAGCCATAGGAGCCTGCAGTATAGGTTAGCCAGCCAGAGGAGCCTCCAGTATAGGTTAGCCAGCCATAGGTGCCTCCAATATAGGCAGCGATAGGTGCCTTCAGTATAGGTTAGGCAGCCATAGGTACCCCCAGTATTGGTTAGCCAGCCATAGGAGCCTCTCGTATAGGTTAGCCAGCCATAGGAACCTCCAATATAGGTTAGCCAGCCATGGGTGCCTCCAGTATAGGCGCCATAGGTGCCTTCAGTATAGGTAAGGCAGCCATAGGTGCCTCCAGTATAGGTTAGCCATCCATAGGTGCCTTCCGTATAGGTTAACCTGCCATAGGTTGCCACAAGTTGTATAGCGAGCAGGAGGGAGGAGCAGTGGCAGCACATAGGACTCAGCCGCAGGGAGAGGAACCCAACTCCTTCCTCCTCTCCTGGTCACCCTCCATGCTCCCCCCTGCATTGAAGGCAGGTGCAACAGCAGTGGCGGCGGGGAGTTAGGAATTACTCACCTTCCGGGCTCCATGCATGTCCACGTGTCCCCAGGCTGCTCTCTCTCTCTCTCTCTGAACCTTGCCGCTAACAGGAAGCTACATAACAAAAATGTAAAAAAAAATAATTAATAAACACTTCCTGGAAACCCAGGATAGTGCCTAGTGGGAAAAAAAATGTAAAATCACAGAAATGTTTGTTTTTAAAACTTAATAAAATGAATCCCTTCGAAATCAACAGCCCCCCCCCCCCCCCCACCATAAGGAAAAAAAAAACATAAATAGTTGCCTAAGTGACTCTGCTTTTCTAATATGCACAGTATGTCATGAGGGTATATTTCTGTTATTTTAGCAAATAAAGGCTTGCAATTGTTGACTGCATACAAAAAAAACAAACCCTTGTACCATAAATTCCAAATAGTATGTTGGCACCATACATTGTACTAGGGACATAATTTAAATGTTGTGATATCCGGGGCTGACGGCAAATAAAATGGATGGGTTTTATTTACAGTAGCATTTATTTTAAAACCATAAGGGATGGACTTGGAGAAATAGTGTATGTTTTAATCCCCCCCCCCCCCCCATACAATGCATGGAAAATAAAGTAATTACTTATGGCAACCCCCCGCTCCCCCCAAATAAACTAGATATAGATTGTTCCGGTGTGAGAAGCAGTGATAAAGTTATGGCCAAATTGATGGCGCTGACAGGTTAAAATGGCTCTTGGCAGTAAGGGTAAAATTTCCTGAGGGGTGAAGTGGATAACTGCTTAACCTATTTTGGTTTCTGGACGTAGAAACTACGTCCAGAAACCATGTGCGCTACCGCGCGCCCCCGCGGCCGATCGCGCGCGTGCACGCGCACTCCCGGCCGCGGATTCGGTAGTCAGGGAATCAATGTATCGGACTATGAAGTCCGATCACTGATTCCTCTCCCCCGCTGAAAAAGCGACAGCTTCTCTCGGAAGCTGCGCCTTTTCTGGCCATTCACAGCCTGATGCGCCACTCTAAGCGTGTGTTACGCTTAGAGTGACGTCATGTAAACAAACTCATGGCCGCCATCTTGTGGCCAAAAAGTAATACTACACCTGAAAATAAAAATGAATTAAAATCAACACACATTTACATTATAAATCTATTGTTTACCCCCCACCCTCCCAAAACTACCCAAATAAAATGTTTACTATAAATAAATAAAAAACATTACAATAAAAAAAAAAAAATGTAAATATTTACCTAAGGGTCTAAACTTTTTAAATATCAATGTAAAGATGAAATATTTCTATATTTTTTTTTATTTTAAACTTGTTAATAGTGATGGATGCAAAATGGAAAAAATGCACCTTTATTTCCAAATAAAATATTGTCGCCATACATTGTGATAGGGACATAATTTTAACGGTGTAATAACCGGGACATATGGGCATATACAATACGTGAGTTTTAATTATGGAGGCATGTATTATTTTAAAACTATAATGGCTGAAAACTGAGAAATAATGAATTTTTCCATTTTTCTTATTCTTCCTGTTAAAATGTGTTTACAGTAAAGTGGCTCTTAGCAAAATGTACCCCCCAAAGAAAGCCTAATTGGTGGCGGAAAAAACAAGATATAGATCAGTTCATTGTGATAAGTAGTGATAAAGTTATAGGCTAATGAATGGGAGGTGAACATTTCTCTCGTGAAAACCACGGAACCTGAATGGGTTAAAGGATACACGAAGTGACATGTGACATGATGAGATAGACATGGGTATGTACAGTGCCTAGCACATAACTAACTATGCTGTGTTCCTTTTTTTCTTTCTCTGCCTGAAAGAGTTAAATATCAGGTACGTAAGTGGCTGACTCAGTCCTGACTCAGACAGGATGTGACTACAGTGTGTCCCTCACTGATAAGAAATTCCAATTATAAAACACTTTCCTAGCAGAAAATGGCTTCTGAGAGCAAGAAAGAGATAAAAAGGGGAATTTCTTATCAGTGAGGGTCACACTGTAGTCACTTCCTGTGTGAGTCAGGACTGAGTCAGCCACATACATACCCGATATTTAACTCTTTCAGGCAGAGAAAGAAAAAAAGGAACACAGCCTAGCTATGCTGTGTGCTAGGCACTGTACATACACATGTGTATCTCATCATCTCGCATGTCACTTCGGGTATCCTTTAACCACTTCAGGTACGGAACAGACTTGCTGGAATTGTGTGTGTTTTACCGCAGACAGCAAAATGTGCATGGTTGTAGAGGCCAATACTGTAGTGGCCATTGAAGCAGGGGTGGTTGGCCCTCGATGCCAAGTGACGCAATTGCGTCAGGCGGCGTAGGCCCTGGAGCGTCATTTCCAAACCGCCTACCCCCTGCTACCGCTGCTCGACCACCCCCCCCCCCGGCGGCCTCCTGCTCCTGTTTTCTTATAAGCTGGTGGCCGCTTCCTTCATTAATCACCGCCGGCCCCCTCTCCTCCGTCCATGTGATGTCATAAAGCTCTCTCATAGCAGCGCATCAATGTCCTGCTTCCTGACTCTACATAGCAGCCGTGAGACGCGCTACTGTGAGAGAGAATTATGACACGGAGGACACAGAGCCAATTTTTCTGAGTTTAACTGCTTGACAACCGCGTCACGCCGATGGGCGTGGCCGTGGCGGCAGCCCCAGGACCGCCTAACGCCGATCGGCGTAAAGTCCTGGGGCAGCAGTTTGCAGGAGATCAAGCACAGGGTGCACGTGTGCATCTTCTGCTCGGGGGCGGAGCTCCACCCCGCCTTCAGTCTCTGAGCGGCGATTGCCGCTCGGGAAACTGTTAGATGGTGAAACCGCCGTCTATTTACATGTACAGCACTGCGATCAGCAGCAGCGCTGTACTGGGGACAGCCGAGTGACGCAGCTGTCCCCCTGGGGCACATGAGAGCGATCGGCTCTCATAGGCTGGGGGTGGGAGGGATTAAAAAAAAATAATAATGATAAAATAGTAAAAAAAAAATACAAAAATATTAACATAAATATTTATAAAAAATAAACACAGGGGGGGCGATCAGACCCCACCAACAGAGAGCTTTGTTGGTGGGGGGAAAAGGGGGGTATCACCTGTGTGCTGTGTTGTGCGGCCCTGCAGCTTGGCCTTAAAGCTGCAGTGGCCAATTTTGACCACTGTGGTCCTGGTTTCCTTTGCATTTTTAAAATCGATTTTTAAAAAAAACTATAGCTAAATTCAGCACAAAATTACGCGAAGATTATGTAAAATTAGTAATGGATTACACAAAATCAATTGAATGTTTACATCGTAATTCTATATGGCCGTAATTGCAAAAATTCCTATGCCGCACTTGTGGCTGCCTAAGCCTGATGCGGTGTAGGATTTACGCCACCTGTCATTTCTACTTGTGACATGATCGTGCGCACCCGAGAGGGGAGATTAAGCTGTCATATGACAGCTGACATCTCCCCTCAGTGATCAGGAGCCATGGCGATTGGCTCCTGATCACGTGATCACTACGATTGCCAGCCGATCGTATTGATCACTATTGGCAGTGGCAGTCTGTGGGGAAGAAGAGGACGCAGACTCACCTTCCTGATGTTCCCCCGGCGATTGTCGCTCCCCTCTGCTCTGCCTTGAGTGTCGGGTCCCGGCTTGGTGATGTCATCAAGCCGCGGCCCCGGAACTTAGCGGCGGTGCGAGTGGGGATGCCGGCCAGAGCGGAGAGGGTTAGAGCTGCTCATCGCTGGAGCCTGGGAGGTGAGTAAAAGCTGCTGGGAACACCATGCCTAGCAATCTATACTGGGGATCCGTCTGCCTGACCCCCCCAAACCCCCCCCCCACGCATATAAAATGGGCTGGTCATTAAGGGGGATTTGGCAGCCGGACCCCAGAGGGTTAAGGATAGACTTCCCAGACTTCAGAGACAAACCAACTTTTTTTTAACCCTTGCAATAAAAAGTATCCAAATAAAAGTTAAAGGGGAACTGAAGTAAGAGGTATACAGAGGCTGCCATATTTATTTCCTTTTAATCAATACCAGTTGCCTGGCAGCCCTGCTGGTCTATTTCTCTGCAGTAGTATCTAAATAACACCAGAAACAAGCATGCAGCTAGTCTTGTCAGATCTGACTTTAAAGTCGGAACCACTGAAACACCTGATCTGCTGCATGCTTGTTCAGGGGCTATGGCTAATAGTATTAGAGGCAGAGGATCAGCAGGGCTGCCAGGCAACTGGTATTGCTTAAAAGGAAATAAACATGACACCCTCCATATACCTCTCTCTTTAGTTCCCCTTTAACAAGTCAACTGTCACTTCAGGTAATCTTTAAGGCTGACATTTAGAAAAGGTCACATGTGTTATATGAGTCCAGAAAATAATGATCACCTCCAGATTACGATATGCACTCATCATCCTTTTGAGTCAATATTATTTATCGGCTCGAAAAACCCTGCCTGGGTTGGATTTTAACCTAAACTGTATATTCTACCGTCAAAAAAAAAAAAAAAACATGTCTTGGCACGTTGAACCGCCATACTAAATTCATCACTTTGATCAAACGTAACTCTGACATAAATTTAAGTAAAATGTCAAGTCGTTATTTTAATGTCTTTTCTTTTTTCTTTTTTTCTTTTTTTTATAGAATAATTTCAATTCCCTTCCTGTGTGTGTGTTTTTTTTTTTTTTTTCTCTGTCCTCCCCAAAATTTACACTTCAGTTTAGCACATCATCCATCAATGTCCAGAATTGCTTAACCAATATGCAAATGAGCGAGATTACATAATTTCCACAGCTGTACTTTGGAGAGGGGAGCCTTCTGCCAAAACAATCAATGTCAGAACCCTTTGTTAATATTTTTGGATGGGGTTACATCTGGAGGGCTGGACACATTTTTGGCACTTGATGTCCGGCCAGAAGGAAGTTTGCGGAGCCAAGAGCTTACCTTTACGTTGAGTCGAGCGGTTTCTGTGCCAGGGGATGCATGGACGCCGGGTGAAGGGGAATAGCTTCCACCGCTGAGAAGGACCAGTTCTGCAAATCAAACAGGCCAGTCATTGTTTTTGTTTCTTTTCCTTGGATCAGCTACCTGTTTTCTTTTCTTTGAGTCATCGGGTCTAGGTCATCTCAGCTGTGTCTCCCTGCAGATCTCTGATCTATGGAAAAGCGCACTCAGTACAATGCAGATGGAGGCTAGTCAGGGTGAAATTTCAATAAGACGGGACAATTCCAAGTCTAAACTGAAGCTTCCATGCCAGCCCTGCTTAGCGAGAATGTTTGATTTCCCCAAGCAGGGTTGACCCTTTCAAGTTTCAAGAGGAACTGTAACCAAGGATTGAACCTCATCCCAGTCAGTAGCTGATACCCCCTTTCCCATGAGAAATCTTTACCTTTTCTCAAATAGTTCATCAGGGGGTTCTCTATGGCTGATATTGTGGTGAAACCCCTCCCACAGCGTGATGTCATGACCAAGGTGCTGAAAGTTTCCTGTCTGTGAACAGTGTTGCATTGTGGGAAATAATAGTTGTTTCCAACTGCCAAGTGACTGGTATCTCCCTCTATACATAGATATATCTATAAAAACAACCTTTTAGCCTATCGCATTGTTAGGGGGTGTGGTTATAGATAATGGTGGTTGGTGCTTTTTTTTCATGTCTGCCAGTAGTAAAGATGATGACATGCAGGTTGATTGAGGATCAATCAAAAGTAACACATTATATGGCGAGTATCAATAATTTCTTGATCTATCTTCTAATTTCTCACTTTGCAGTGTATTGATTTTTAAATTTTTTTGCTAAAGTTCAGAGCTGGGACTAGGTCCTCCAGCACCCAAGACTGAGACACCAAAGTGCCCCCTCCATCCCTCCCACCCCGGCCATCACACACTGATTGCTATTAGACTAAGTGGCGCCCCAGGGCCCCCAACACCTTAATCTCTAGTTATCTGGCTTGCAGTCACTGCCATGTATGCCCTTCTCTTATTTCTCTCTGCTTCAAACACAATAGGGGAATGATAGCTGAATGAGTTGTGCGCCCTCCTACACTGCGCCCTGAGGGGGATCGGTTGAAAAGGGCGCCCGAGCTGCCTGTATGAAAAGGGCGCCGCCATAGACATCAATGTTATTTCTGGAAATATGGGCTACAAGGTGTAGAAAAGGGCGCCCGAGTTTTGATATAGGCTACAAGCGGGCTCCCCTTTGTAGCCCATATTTTTTCGGCTACAAGGTTTTCGGCTACAAGCGGGCTCCCCTTCGTAGCCCATATTTTTTTCGGCTACAGTAAGGTGCCCCTCTTTAGCCCATATTATTGACTTTTTTTTTGTAGCCGAAGTTTTTATATGGGCTACAAGCACTGTAAGCCGAATTATTTCATTCCCCCACTATCCATGGCGGCCTGGAGGGGGAATAGTAATTAACACATCCCGGAGTTTTTTTGTAGCCGAAGTTTTTATATGGGCTACACCAGGCGCCTTGTTTTTTTTGTAGCCGAAGTTTTTATATGGGCTACACCAAGCGTCTTTTTTGTAGCCGAAGTTTATATGGGCTACACCAGGCGCCTTTTTTGTAGCCGAAGTTGGTATATATATGGGCTCCACCAGGCGCCCTTTTTTACCGGCGCCCTTTTCATGTAGACCCCCCTGAGCAGGCTCGGACAGAGCCGCCGAACCACCGACGGTCCCATCGGTGGGCCCCGACTGCCCCTCCTCCTGGGGGCCCCTAGAAGGCGTGCGCTGCATGGGAGAGCCGGGGAGGGCAGCCCGACTGTTTTTTTTGTTTTTTTTTATGTCCCTTAAAAAAAACTATTTTCCCCGGGGGGGCCCCCTCCTATCCTCCCCCTCCCTCACCTCGGAGGGCCCCCCTCCTGTTACGAGCGGCGGCGGCGGTTACAGCAAAGTTCCTGCGAGGTATAGCAGAAGATAGAGGTCCAGCTGCCTCCCGGGCTACGCTGTCTCCTCTATGCCGCTCGCACTGCTTCCTGGTTTAGTGCGAGCGGCATAGAGGAGACAGCGACTGGGAGGCAGCTGGACCTCTATCTTCTGCTTTACCTCCCCGGAAGTTTGCTGTACCCGCCGGCGCCGCTCGTAACAGGAGGGGGCCCTCCGAGAGTCCGAGGTGAGGGAGGGGGAGGATAGGAGGGGGCCCCCGGGGAAAATAGTTTTTTTTAAGGGAAAAAAAACAAAAAAAAAACAGTCGGGCTGCCCTCCCCGCGGCTTGTAAGGAGGGGGGACACCCAGGTGAGGGGGAGCATAGGAGTCGGGGCCCCCACTGGCTACCCACTCGGCTACCTAACTGCCCACCCTCCCACCTGGCTACCTAACTGCCCACCCGGCTACCTATCTACCCACCCAGCTACCTATCTGCCTACCCTCCCACCCGGCTACCTATCTGCCCACCCGGCTACCTATCTACCCACCCGGCTACCTATCTACCCACCCAGCTACCTATCTGCCTACCCTCCCACCCGGCTACCTATCTGCCCACCCGGCTACCTATCTACCCACCCAGCTACCTATCTGCCTACCCTCCCACCCGGCTACCTAACTGCCCACCCGGCTACCTAACTGCCTACCCTCCCACCCGGCTACCTATCTACCCACCCGGCTACCTAACTGGCTGCCCACCCGGCTACCTATCTACCCACCCAGCTACCTATCTGCCTACCCTCCCACCCGGCTACCTAACTGCCCACCCGGCTACCTAACTGCCTACCCTCCCACCCGGCTACCCTTCTGCCTACCCTCCCACCCGGCTACCTAACTGCCTACCCTCCCACCCGGCTACCTATCTACCCACCCAGCTACCTATCTGCCTACCCTCCCACCCGGCTACCTAATTGCCCACCCGGCTACCTAACTGCCTACCCTCCCACCCGGCTACCTATCTGCCCACCCGGCTACCTATCTGCCCACCTGGATACCTATCTACCCACCCAGCTACCTATCTGCCCACCCGGCTACCTAACTGCCTACCCTCCCACCTGGCTACCTAACTGCCCACCCGGCTACCTATCTACCCACCCAGCTACCTATCTGCCTACCCTCCCACCCGGCTACCTATCTGCCCACCCGGCTACCTATCTACCCACCCGGCTACCTATCTACCCACCCAGCTACCTATCTGCCTACCCTCCCACCCGGCTACCTATCTGCCCACCCGGCTACCTATCTACCCACCCAGCTACCTATCTGCCTACCCTCCCACCTGGCTACCTAACTGCCCACCCGGCTACCTAACTGCCCACCCAGCTACCTATCTGCCCACCTGGCTACCTAACTGCCTACCCTCCCACCCGGCTACCTAACTGCCCACCCAGCTACCTATCTGCCTACCCTCCCACCCGGCTACATAACTGCCTACCCGGCTACCTATCTGCCTACCATGCCATGGGCGTCCCTACATAGGGCAAAATGGGGCATGCACACTCCCCTGGCTAGCTGCTGCCCCCCCCTAGCTACCCGGACGTGGCTGGCCCGCCCGCCCTGGGGTGGCAGCGGAGAGAGAAAAGAAGCGGCAGGCACAGCGGCGCTGCCTGCCGCATCACTTAATTCTAAAGGGGGGAGCGAGAGAGGGGGAGCCCCAAGGTGAGGGAAGGGGGAGGGGGAAACGTCCTCCCTGGGATCGGTTGAAAAGGGCGCCCGAGCTGCCTGTATGAAAAGGGCGCCGCCATAGACATCAATGTTATTTCTGGAAATATGGGCTACAAGGTGTAGAAAAGGGCGCCCGAGTTTTGATATAGGCTACAAGTGAGCTCCCCTTTGTAGCCCATATTTTTTCGGCTACAATGTTTTCGGCTACAAGCGGGCTCCCCTTTGTAGCCCATATTTTTTTCGGCTACAGTAAGGTGCCCCTCTGTAGCCCATATTATTGACTTTTTTTTGTAGCCGAAGTTTTTATATGGGCTACAAGCACTGTAAGCCGAATTATTTCATTCCCCCACTATCCATGGCGGCCTGGAGGGGGAATAGTAATTAACACATCCCGGAGTTTCTTTCTAGCCGAAGTTTGTATATGGGCTACAAGCGCTGGAAGCCGAATTATTTCATTCCCCCACTATCCATGGCGGCCTGGAGGGGGAATAGTAATTAACACATCCCGGAGTTTTTTGTAGCCGAAGTTTTTATATGGGCTACACCAGGCGCCTTGGTTTTTTTGTAGCCCAAGTTTTTATATGGGCTACACCAAGTGTCTTTTTTTGTAGCCGAAGTTTATATGGGCTACACCAGGCGCCTTTTTTGTAGCCGAAGTTGGTATATATATGGGCTCCACCAGGCGCCCTTTTTTACCGGCGCCCTTTTCATGTAGACCCTCCTCCCTTCCCTACCGCTTCTCTTCTCTCTCCGCTGCCACTGAGGACACCTATAGATCTGGCTATTTAAACTGGGGACACCTATAGACCTGTCTATCTATACTGGGGGGCCCTGTCACTACCTAAACTAGGGGCTCCTGTCACTATATACACTGGGGGGGGGTCCCTGTCACTGCATACACTGGGGGGCTCCTGTCATACCTAAACTGGGGGTACCTGTCACTAACTGAACTGGGGGGGCGCCTGTCAATACCTGAACTGGGGGCACCTGTCACTACCTGAACTGGGGGGCACTGTCACTACCTAAACTGGGGGCACCTGTCACTACATACCCTGGGGGGCACCTGTCACTACAAACACTGGGGGCTCCTGTCACTACATACCCTGGGGGGCACCTGTTACTACCTTAACTGGGGGGCACCTGTCACTACAAACACTGGGGGCTCCTGTCACTACCTAAACTGGGGGGTATCTGTCACTAACTAAACTGGGGGGCTCCTGTCGCTACCTAAACTTGGGGGTCCTGTCACTACCTAAGCTGGGAGGCTCCTGGTGCTACCTAAACTAGGGTGCACCTGTCACTACCTAAACTATCCAGGCCAGCCCAGCATCACCACCAGCCAACCAGCCCAGAATCACTGTCAAAAAGGCCACAGCATCACCACCAACAGTCAGGCCAACATTTACTTCAACCAGCCAAGTACAGCCCAGCATCACCGCCAGGCCGGCCACAGCATCACCGCCAGGCCTTTCAGCCCACACATCATCCCCAATCCAGCCAAAAACAGTATTGCCTGGCACAGCAGCCAGTAGAGGAGAATTCAGAAGCCAGGTGAGAGGTGTCTACCATATTAAGTGGGCATTCTGCCTATTTATGTGAAATGCTGTTTATTTATGTGCCTCATGACTGCTGAATTTGTCTTGTTGGGGGCCTCATGGTTACTGAATTTGTCTTGTTGGGGGCCTCATGGTTACTGAATGTCTTGTTGGGGGCCTCATGATTGCTGAATTTGTCTTGTTGGGGGCCTCAAGATTGCTGAATTTGTCATGTTGTCATATTTGTCATATCTAACCTATGCTGAGGGAAACTATTCTGGCTACCTATATTAGCCCACTGCCTTACTGTTACAGTTACATTACAATTACCCCCCACCCATGTGATGTCATGTCCACACCCATTTTTTTTGTCGCTGCGCGCTTTGCTTTTTTGGGGGGGGGGGGTGTTGGTAAATTATCCGCACCGGGTGTCAAACACCCTAGCTACGCCACTGGAGGGGGGCACAGCTTGGAAGGGGGGGAATTGGGCACAGAGCGGCGGGGAGGGGGGGAAGCGTCCCCCCCTCCCTCACCTAGGGCCCCCCCCTTCCGCGCACCCCCCTCCTCCAGAAGTGCAGCCAGCAGCGAGCGGAGAATAGCTACAGAGATGATGCTATCTCCGCTCCGAGTCCGCATGCCGCTGCCCTGCTGGTCTCTGACTGTAGTGTGTGACGCTGTCCAATCACGTTCTCGCAGTACTTCCTGCTAGAGCGTGATTGGACAGCGTCACTACAGGAGACAGAGACCAGCAGGGCAGCAGCGGCATGCGGAGCGGAGATAGCATCATCTGAAGCTGGTAAGCTATACTCCGCTCGCTGCTGGCTGCACTTCTCGAGGAGGGGGGTGCGCGGAAGGGGGGGCCCTAGGTGAGGGAGGGGGGGAGGCTTCCCCGCTGATCTGTGCCCTCTGCCCCCCCTTCCAAGCTGGGGGGGACTTGCATTGTGTGGGGGTATCTCTGCCACCAACCTGATTGCATTGTGTGGGGGTATCTGCAGCCAACCTGATTGCATTGTGTGGGGGTATCTGCAGCCAAACTGATTGCATTTTGTGGGGGTATCTGCAGCCAAACTGATTGCATTTTGTGGGGGTATCTGCCATCAACCTGATTGCATTTTGTGGGGGTATCTGCCGTTAACCTGATTGCATTGTGTGGGGGTATCTGCCGTCAACCTGATTGCATTTTGTGGGGGTATCTGCCACCAACCTGATTGCATTGTGTGGGGGTATCTGCCGTCAACCTGATTGCATTTTGTGGGGGTATCTGCTGCAATTTGACTACTTGATGAATTATCATGAGGCATGTAACTACTTGAATATACAATGTATCTGGTCGGACCTAATCTCTGTGAATAACGCCGCTACTTATTTTGTGTTTTGTATTTTTTTTTTTTAAGTCTGCCCATGACTCATCATGACCACGCCGATGTTCCAGTGCATGGTGACACCCATTTAGTTTCGCATTTAGACATATCCCTATTGGAGACTGTCCTCAGAATTGCTCACAATCTATTCCCTACCATAAAGTCATGCAAAATTTCTAGAGTACATGTGTATGTGAGCCCAAAATGGGGGGGGGGGGGGGAGGGAGGAGGAGGAGAGGGGGGGGGAGGGAGGAGGAGGAGAGGGGGGTGGGCCCCTGGCTGAAACTTCCTCGGTGGGCCCTTGGTGTCCCAGTCCGACCCTGCCCCTGAGGCTGGTGCCTCTCTCACCTTTCCCGGTCTAATTATTCCTCTAACTAGAGTGTGGCCGTGCGCAGGCTGACTCCCACACGCGTCATCGGGAGATTACTGCGCAGGCGCAGTACAAGAAAACTTCGTACTGCACGTGCGCAGTAAGCTCCAGATGACGCGAGCGGGAGCGAGCATTATTCATCTAGTTAGATGAATAATTAGACCGGCGCTGGCGGCGCGGAACAGAGGATTGTTGGAGGACGGCATGGGGCAAGACAGCTGCAGGGGGCTAATAAAAGCTACATGTAAGTGTCAGTTGTTTTTTTTAAACATGCCACAGAACCCCTTTAATAACTTGGTGTAAAAGACTTTAGGCCTAATTCACACCTAAAATCAAAAACTCAAGTGTTTTGCGCTTTTGTGCGCTTTTTCCCCCCTCCCAGTGCTCCACTGCACTCCAGCACTCCAAATCTGATTGGCTGTTTGTGGCTCCACCCCTTTAATGAATTTGGATCGCAGTCACCCAATGACTGACTATCAGGTTTGAGGCCTCTGCCATTAACAGTGTAAGAATGTAAATATTTAGCAGCAAGTTTGAACTTCTTAAACAAGGCAATGCACAGAGGAGTCAGTCAGACTACATGAGCTGCAGTAAACTGACAATTGATTGGCAGCAATAAACTAACATCTAATTGGCTGCAGTCTGTATGGCTGCAGTAAATTGACGTCTGATTGTCAGCAGTAAACTGATGTCAATTTGGCTGCAGGAAACTGATGTCTGATTGGCTGCAGTAAACTGAGATATGATTGGCTTCAGTAACTTGCCGTCTTATTGGCAGCAGTAAATTGTCGTCTGATGCAGTAAACTGAGGTCTGATTGGCTTTAATAACTTGCTGTCTCATTGGCAGTAGTAAATTGACATCTGATTGGCTGCAGTAAACTGACATCTGATTGTCAGCAGTAAACTGATGTCTGATTAGCTGCAGTAAATTGACGTCTGATTGGCTGCAGTAAACTGATGTCTTATTGGCTGCAGTAAACTAACATCTGATTGGAATTTGGCTGCAGTAAACTGACATCTGATTGTCAGCAGTAAACTGATGTCTGATTAGCTGCAGTAAACTGACGTCTGATTGGCTGCAGTAAACTGATGTCTTATTGGCTGCAGTAAACTAACATCTGGTTGGCTGCAGTAAACTGACATCTGATTGTCAGCAGTAAACCGATGTCTGATTAGCTGCAGTAAACTGACGTCTGATTGGCTGCAGTAAACTGATGTCTTATTGGCTGCAGTAAACTAACATCTCATTGGCTGCAGTAATTTGACATCTGATTTCCAGCAGTAAACTGATGTAAATTTGGCTGCAGGAAACTAACTTTGTCTGATTGGCTGCAATAAACTGACATCTGATTGGCTGCAGTAAACTGACTTCTGATTGGCTGCAGTAAACTGATGTCTTATTGGCTGCAGTAAACTAACATCTGATTGGCTGCAGTAATTTGACATCTGATTTCCAGCAGTAAACTGATGTAAATTTGGCTGCAGGAAACTAACTTTGTCTGATAAGCTGCAATAAACTGACATCTGATTGGCTGCAGTAAACTGACTTCTGATTGGCTGCAGTAAACTGACGTCTGATTGGCAGCAGTAAACTGACGTCTGTTTGGCTGCCGTGGGTCGTTTCTAGCACACTGCCATCGCTCAGTACGGCTTCACTGAATGAGTCAGATGGAGAATATTCCATGTGTGGCACAACAGGCTGCAAATGAAAAGTTTTGGTTTTCATCAGTTAATCATTAATCATTTGGGCGGAGGAGGCAATGACTTGCAAATTATGGGTGGGTCGGTTAACGGTTTCTTGTTGAGCGGTGTCAGGTGTCGGCTGTGTTAGGTGTCGGCTGTGGTAGGTGTGAGTGAGAGATCACCCACACCGAATATTCTGCATATTATTCTCTATGTCATTCCTCTCTACACTGATAATGTCAAACCTGAAGCGAACATAAACTTATGATACAATCGTATGTGTAGCACAGCTAAGAAATAGAACATTAGTGCCAAAGAAAAGAGTCTCATATTGTTTTCCAGTACAGACAGAGTTAAACTAGAGGCGCAGCTAGGCTTTTCAGCACCGGGGGACAAAGACAGTTTTTGCGCCCCCCTCTGGACACATTGGGCATGACCACGCATCCGAATGTGGGTGTGGCCATGGGTGGAGCCAAATGTACAAATGCTTTTTAACCACTTCAGCCCTCAGTTGTTTTCACTTTATGCATCCGAGCAATGTTCACCTCCCATTCATTAGCCTATAACTTTATCACCACTTATCACAACAAACTGATCTATATCTTGTTTTTTCTGCCACCGATTAGGCTTTCCTTGGGGGGTACATTTTGCTAAGAGCCACTTTACTGTAAATGCATTTTAACAGGAAGAATAAGAAAAAAACTGAAAAAAAAATCATTATTTCTCAGTTTTCAGCCATTATAGTTTTAAAATAATACATGCCTCCATAATTAAAACCTATGTATTGTATTTGCCCATTTGTCCCGGTTATTACACCGTTTAAAATAATGTCTGTATCACAATGTATGGCGACAATATTTTATTTGGAAATAAAAGTGCATTTTTTCCGTTTTGCATCCATCACTATTTACAAGCTTATAATTAAAAAAATAGAAATATTTCATCTTTACATTGATATATAAAAAGTTTAGGTCCTTAGGTAAATATTTCCGTGTTTCTTCTTTTTTTTTTAATTGTAATGTTTTTTTGATTAAACATTTTACGTGGCTATTTTTGGGAGGGTGGGAGGTAAATTCTGGAAAATTGTATACTTACCTTTTCAGCAATTTTCCTTTCCTGGCATTCCTCCATGGCAGCATAACATATGGGTAGTTCTCCGCCTCCAACTGTCAGATAGGACCACCCTCATTATAAAAGTAAACCACACCCAAGCACCATCATTCCTAGTAATGGACGAACCACCTAGAAATGGGTGGGAATGTATGCTGCCATGGAGGAATGCCAGGAAAGGAAACTTGCTGAAAAGGTAAGTATACAATTTTCCAGATTCCCTGGCATCTCCATGGCAGCATAACATATGGGTAATAACTAGACACAATAACAATAGGGAGGGTCTGCTTAATCAACACAAATTTAATGAAGAAATCACACACAAATTAAACTACAGAGGCTGTTCAGTAGCTAGAGAGATAACTTTTCTCCCAAAAACAGAAGTCGAAAGGGTAGCCGGCTCTATCTTATAGTGCCTAATAAATGTATGGCTTGACGACCAATTGGTCGCCCTGCATATAGTCTCAAGAGACACTTTTCCTAGAGACGCCCAAGGGGCTGACATTCCTCGAGTCGAGTGGGCCGACACCACTTGTGGAGGAGATAAGTCCTTTGCCTTATATGCTCTTTGGATTACAGTCACGATCCATCTTGCAATTGATCTGATGGTAGCATCTTTACCTTTATTCAACCCCATAGGTACTACAAAGAGCCTTTCACCTGATCTGAAAGTTTTGGTTGAGTCTAAATAAGCTTTAATAGTTGAGACTGGATCTAAAGGATGCACTTTTTCTGGATCTAAAGGATCTTGAAATGAAGGGAGCGTCCACTCCTGGTTATAGTGGTAATACGAGGCAACCTTAGGAATAAATGATTCTACTGGATTCAGTACAACTCGGTCCTCAAAGAAGGAAATAAAGGGCTCTTTCCAACTTAAAGCCTGTATTTCTGACACTCTTCTCCCAGAGGTGACCGCAATTGGGAAAACAGTTTTCAATGTTAGATTATAGAGAGAGCATCGATGTAATGGAATGAATGGAGGACCTGAGAGAAACTCTAGCACCAACGGCAAATCCCATTTGGGAAATCTCGGCTTTCTAGGAGGCCGTATCTTCATTGCTGCCTTAAAATTGTCTAACAAGGATATTAGAGGACCAAGGATTTCCCAAAACTGCCGAAATCACTGACAACTGCGTTCTTAAGGTGTTGTATGCAAGACCCAGATCAAGACCTTTCTTTAAGAACAACAGAATATCGCAGACTTGCGGAGACAGTGGATCAAAGCCAACCTCTTGCGCAACAGCAGCAAATCTTCCCCAAGTTCTGTTATATACAGCCAATGTAGTTGGCTTCCTTGCTGTAAGCAAAGTGTTCACAACCTCTAACGGACAGCCTTGACTCAACAGTCTCTGTTTTTCAATTTCCAGACCGTCAGCTTTAGTCTGTCGAGGTTGAGATGAAGAAAACCTCTCTGGGAAAGAAGGTCCGGCATGCTCGGAAGGGGGAAGGACTGATCTATTAACAGGCTCCTCAGTAAAGTGTACCATGGCCTTCTCGGCCAGTCCGGAATGACCGCTGGAACTTCCACTTAGGTTAACAGAACTTTTTGAAGGAATTTGAAGATCAGCAGAATAGGGGGAAATGCATAACCCTTGACGAATGTCCAGTCCTGAACTAAAGCATCCGTTGCTAACGCCTCCCTCGTCGGAAAACGAGAGTAAAAGGTCTGGAGCTTTCTGTTGTACTTCGATGCAAATAGGTCTATTTGCGGGAGACCCCCACTTCTCCACTATCATTTGAAATACTCTGGGATTCAAGGACCACTTGTTGTTGGACAAGTGAACCCTCGACAACATGTCCGCCTGCACATTGTCTGATCCTGGTAGGTATACTGCCGTTATATCCCTAAGATTCGTTTGAGCAAGGGTCAGAATCGGAGTTACTTCCCTCAGCAAAGATCTGCTGTGCGTTTCTCCTTGCCTTTTTGCCGCGGCTGTATTGTCCAGGAGGCCATGTGCGCTCCCGCATGCTCCCACGGCCGATCGCGTGCATGCATGTGCGCTCCCGGCAGCGTATCGTTAGCCCAAGAATCAAGCAATCGGGACATGGTGCCCGATGATTGATTCCTCTCCCCTGCAGAAAAAGCGACTGCTTCTCCCGGAAGCCTCGTTTCGCCGGCGATTAACGCAAATCGCCCCCAAAAAATGTGTATCCTGCACCATTTTCAGGTGATTTCCCAGCGATCAAGTTTAGTGCTATAGAAGAAAACAGCCTCAAGTGTGAATGGCGTTAATCACCAAAAAACGCCAGAGCAAAACGCTAGCAAAAGCGCTAGAATTTTGCGGTTTGTAAGTGGGAATGGGGCCTCACTCTTTTTTTTTTACTCCTAGAAACTGCACTGTCCTATCTAGCTAGCTTTGTAAACACATGTGAGCACAGCATAAATCATATTTCAGCAGCTCACTGAACTTCCCTCAGCCAATCAGTAAGGAGCAGGAATGTGGTGGTGGTGGTGGTGGAGTGATGACAAGCTCCTTTTTGTCGGCAATGTACCAAATAGAGCAAGGCTGACTGAGATGAGATTTATTACAGCAGAAACATTTATGATTATATTGGAATGCTTGCACTGCAGGGTCAGGTTATAGACTAAATAATAAACATATGGGTAAATGTGATTTGATTTTTTGGCTGACAACCCCGCTTTAAGAGAGGAGAGTAAGATCACTATAAAGGGCACTTTGTAACAGATTTAATTTACAGTAATAAACAATGGAGTAAGTAACTTTGATGTCCTGCAATATTTATGGCAGCTGAAGGGTTTTTTGCTTTTTATTTTTATTTTTTTTATTTATTGCCCAGGAATGCCAAGTTCTGCAAAATATATCAATTTTTTCCACATTGGTTGTTTTGTTGGGGTTTCCTTTGAATAGAATTGTTTATTGTGGTCATCTCCTTCTATGAAAAATAAAAGGACCCTGGTACGTGTTGTTATAAATGTAAATTGAAAACATGAATGGCCTGAGAGCACTGCTAAAGCATCTATCATAAAAAAAACATAAAACTGCTATTCTGTTCGCAACAGAATTTAACATGCTAATTATGTAAATGCGCAATGATCAGCGCAAAAGGAGAAGGAGACAAAAAATGGGAGGAGTCTCCAGCCGTTGGGTCAAGATGGATTTTAAAGGGAAGGTTCAGGGACTAGCTAAAAAAAATAAAAATCCATTTCCACTTACCTGGGGCTTCCTCCAGCCCGTGGCAGGCAGGAGGTGCCCTCGGCGCCGCTCCGCAGGCTCCCGCTGGTCTCCGGTGGCCGACCCGACCTGGCCAGGCCGGCGGCCAGGTCGGGCCTCTTCTGCGCTCCATGGTGCGTTCCACGCCGGCGCGCTGACGTCATCGGACGTCCTCCGGGCTGTACTGCGCAGGCTCAGTAGTTCTGAGCCTGCGCAGTACAACCCGGAGGACGTCCGATGACGTCAGCGCGCCGGCGTGGAACGCACCATGGAGCGCAGAAGAGGCCCGACCTGGCCGCCGGCCTGGCCAGGTCGGGTCGGCCACCGGAGACCACCGGGAGCCTGCGGAGCGGCGCCGAGGGCACCTCCTGCCTGCCACGGGCTGGAGGAAGCCCCAGGTAAGTGGAAATGGATTTTTATTTTTTTTAGCTAGTCCCTGAACCTTCCCTTTAAAGGACAACTGAAGTGAGGGGTATATGGAGGCTGCCATACTTATTTCCTGTAAAGCAATACCAGTTGCCCGGCTGTCCTGCTGATTCGCTGCCTCTAGTACTTTAATCCATGGACCCTGAACAAGCAGATCAGGTGTTTCTGACATTATTGTGAGATCTGACAAGATTAGCTGCATGCTTGTTTCTGGTGTGATACAGACACTACTGCAGCCAAATAGATCAGCAGGGCTGCCAGGCAACTGGTATTCTTTAAAAGGAATTAAATATGGCAGCTTCCATAGTCCTCTCATTGCAGTTGTCCTTTAAAGAGAACCCGAGGTGGCTTCCTAAGAATGAAATCCGCACACAGAGGCTGGGTCTGCCTATACTGCTCAGTCTCTGTTGCTATCTCAATCCCCCCTAAGTTTCCCCTGCGCTCTGCTATGCCCCATAAATCACAGCCGCTGTAGTGTCACTCTGCGTGCTCCCCCGCCTCCTGCATAGCTCTGGTCCCCGCCCGTGTCCTTTCCCTGTCCACTGATTGGAGCGAAGGGACGCAGGCGGGGACCGGAGCTATGCAGGAGGCGGGGGGAGCACCAAGAGTGACCGCACATAGGTAAACACAGTCCGCTGCGTGTCGGCAGCGTGGCTGTGATTTATGGGGCCAGCAGAGCGCAAGGGGAACTTTGGGGGGGTTGAGATAGCAACAGAGGCTGGGCAGTATAGGCAGACCCAGCCTCTGTGTGCAGATATCATTCTTAGAACCCCACCTTGGGTTCTCTTTAAGGAAACTCACACCAAGCAGTGATTAGAGACTGATTCTCCATGACACTTAAAGCAGCAGCGACAGCCATACTATCCCATGAAAAACAAAAAAAACACATAAATATAAGTAGATAAATTATTTTTCTGCTTACATAACATGTGCATTGTACTGTCCACATTTTGATTTACAGATAATTGTATGCTGTAAAGAAAGAGAAAACTGTTCCAGGCATTTTCCATCTTTGCTGCCTCTGAGTGACGCCAATCCCAATGTCATTTCCGCCTTACTCTTTTTCTCTCCTAGAAACTGCACTGTCATATGTAGCCTGCTTTGTAAATGCATGTGAGCACAACATATTTCTGCATATTCTACAGAGGAGTGAGGTGTATTTCCCTTCTCAGCCTGGTGTCATATTGAACTGCCCTCAGCCAATCAGCAAGGAGCAGAAATGTGGGAAGGGAGATAACAAGCTTCCTTTTCCCCGGCAATGTACCAGAATAGAGCCAGGGGTGGGAGTGTCTGAGGACTGGGAGAAGGGCCGGCAATGTAATGTTGCTCGGATACAGTCTGTGATCACGGCATAGCCGATTACGGCAGTCCATCACGAATTATTCCAAGTATTCGGTCCATGTTCACAGGAACAATATCCGTGATTATCCTCTGGAAACCTGCCGACTTTATCGGTTAATAGCAAAGCCCCATTACATTGTAGAAACACCACATTTGCAAGATACGTTAAATAATTTTTTCAAAAACACCTTATAGTTTTTGAGAAAATCGATTTAAAAATTTCAAAGGAAAAATGTATACATTTAAATGCGTAAACAGTTAGTTAATGAAGCAAAACCCGCCGAATTTCGCAGTTAATAGCAAAGCCCCCTTACATGTTAGAAACACAAAATGTGCAGGATATGTTAAAAAAACAGTGGGAAAAATATACTTTTCTTACTTTTTAAACTTTTTAATTTTTTTATGTTCAGAAAGTGTGAAATTAAAAAAAAAAATGACATGTGGTTCCCCTTACCAAGCATATTTAACCCCTTGTACCCCATGCAGGCTGGGATAGCCAGAATGTGGAGCCCCAGCCGACTGCAGATTCGCACCCTGAGCTATACCAGCCTGCATGATCCATGGTATGGGGGGGGAGGGGTGGCCAAGCCTTCCCCTCCGCCCCGCAGCCCTGTCCAATCCATGGACAAGAGGCTCTTCTCTCCAGGGGCATCGGAGGTGGGGGCGACGACTCCCTGGGGGGAGGGGTATCTGGGAGTCCCCTTTAAGAAGGGGACCCCAGATGCCTGCCCTCCTCCAGGAGAAATGAGTATAGGGGTACGAAGTACACCTTACCCATTTCTCCAAAGGGTTAAATGAAATAAAAACACAACCACGAGTAAAGTATTTTAATATTTTTAATTAACCAGAAATACTTACCTGTACCTTTAAAAAAAATTTCCCACGCCAATATCCTCGGAAATGTCCGATGCCAATATTCTCTATCTTGCGATCTTCTTGTTACAGGTGACTGAAGATCACCGCCTGCCACCACACACGCTGCTCCCCGCCGCAGCTCTCAGCTATACTAAGTATAGCTGAGAGTGCGTCCTATGCTCCTGCTGTCCTCCCCACCTGCCCACACCTGTTACCCTCACCCATGCTGGCACCCAGTGCACCCATGGTTGCACTGGGTGCCAGCATGGGTGAGTGCACTGGGTGCCAGCATGGGTGAGGGTGACAGGTGTGGGAGGCAGGGAGGACAGCGGGAGCATAGGACGCACTCTCAGCTATACTTAGTACAGCTGAGAGCTGCGGCGGGGAGCGGCGTGTGTGACGGTGGCCGGCAGTGATCTTCAATCAACTGAATTAATCATGGATGAGGTGAGACACGCTGCCATTACACTTAAAGAGACACTAAATAAAAAAAAATTATGATATAATGAATTGTATGTGTAGTACAGATAAATACTAGAAGATTAATAGCAAAGAAAATATTCTCATATTTTTATTTTCAGTTATATAGATTTTTTTACAACTTCGCATCATTCTCTAATATTTGCAGTTTACACACTACTCAGCATTCTGATGATTTTACAGAGCAGGCTACTGAACTTTTCACCTGTCCTCTGCAGAGAAAAAGAAAATACAGTGACAGACACATAAGATAATACGTTCAGAAGACAGAGCTCTCTGCAACTTTGAAAGCTGTGGAGCTCAATGGCTCTTTTGCATAGTTAACAACTGGAGTTTCTTAACTCTTCCTGTACTGGAAACAATATGAGATTTGTGTATCTGCTCCTAATGTTTTATTTCTTAGCTGTACTACACATACAAATCATTATATCATCATTTTTTATGATTATGATTTTATGATTTTATTATTTTTATTTTTTATTATTTACTATATACGCAGAACAGAGGGGACACAGGAATGCAAAAAGGGGGACAAACAGGACACAAAGGGGACACAGGAGGGCAGACAGGGACGCAAGTCCTCGGCAGAAAGACAGGTGGCTTCTTTGAAAAGCCGAAATCTTTCTGAAGAAAAACAAAGTTTCCCGTCATACCTATACTTTCTGGAAGCGAGAGTGTTCGCTTCCAGGACTGCAAAAAAAATTGACTGTGGTCATCTTGTGGCCAAATAGTAAAACTACATCCACATACATTTTTGAATAAATAAACACATATTATTACATTTAAAATTAACTGTTTACCTCCCACACCAAAAATTACCCAAATACATTTTTGCATGAAAATTAAAATTACAATAAAAAAAAAATAGTTATCTAAGGGTCTGAACATTTTTTATATGCATGTGAAGAGGGTGTATTACTAATATTTTTTAAATTATAAGCTTGTAAATAGTGATGGACGCAAAACTGAAAATATGCACCTTTATTTCACAAAAAAATATTGGCGTCACACATTGTGATAGGGACATAATTTAAATGGTGTAATAACCGGGACAAATGGGCAAATAAAATACGTGGGTTTTAATTATGGTAGCATGTATTATTTTAAAGCTATAATGCCCGGAAACTGAGAAATAATGATTTTTTTCTATTTTTTTTCCTAATATTCCTGTTAAAATGCATTTACAGTAGAAAAAAAATTATTCTTCGCAAAATGTACCACCTAAAGAAAGCCTAATTAGTGGTGGAAAAAAAACAAGATATAGATCAATTCATTGTGATAAGTGGTGATAAAGTTATTTGCGAATGAATGGGAGGTGAAAATTGCTCAGATGCATAAGGTGGACTGAGGGCTGAAATGGTTAAATGACCCCTCTGTGCTTCTCTTATACAGGTTCTAATGAAACTGGTGCCCCAGAGGTGTCAGGGTCCCACACAGCTGTACCATCTGCATCCCTGGGAGATGTACTGGAGGGATTTCTTCATTATCAGAAGCTGCATTGAGAGTTGTGCTCTTGGGTGAGTCCTCAGCTGAGAGCCGCTCTCCACCTACTGTCACCGAGCATGATGGGAGCAGCACATGTGCGCGGAGCGGACTGTCGCCATGGACACTAAACATTTACATGTGAATTGGAGAAGTGGCGACACACAGCAAACAAACGAAGATGCGGCTGCCAATCCCAGCGCTGCTTTATGGCCGAGCGGCCGAGGCCTTTTACTGCTACCAGTGACGGAAAGCGTTCGCAATAAAGCCTGCCGTGACTCAGCACCAGTCATCTATCTCAGCCTGGGAAAGACTAAAACTGTATATTTGTTTATTTTTGTGACATGCAGAATATATTCATCATATCTCAGTCTGTCCATTAGATTACCAATCCATCTATTAACTTATCTGTCTCTCTGTCCATCCATCCATCCATTCATTTAGACACATGGCAAATAACTTTTTCTCCTGAGTTTTCTCCTAGGAGATAAGTTTTCGTTTTCTTTTTTTGACTCTGAAGCCTCTTTAAAAATCAGTTTTAGCTCTTATTTATGTTAAGGATCTATGCCTGACCTAAAATGCCGCTATCCCACGGCTGAATGAGGGTTTTATCACTCTCAAATCCCTGGGGAAAAAACGGGGGAGCATTTCCTGGAGGAGGCAGAGCTTTCTGCAATAGCTCTGCCTCTCCTCGCATCAATCCCTGCTGATCCCCGCCTCTCTCCGCCCCTCTCAGTCTTCTTTCACTGAGAGGGGCGGGAGAGAGGCAGAGATCCGCGGTGGATTGACGCGAGTGGAAGAAGAGCTACAGCGGTAAGCTCCGCCTCCCTGGGCAGCAAAATCCAAGATCAAGAAAGTCGTAGATTTTTGCCCTAGTATTTGAGGGTGATAAAACCCTTGTTCAGCCGCAGGATAGCGGCGTTTTAATTCGGGCATAGATCCTTAACATAAATAAGAGCTAAAAACTGTTTTTTTTAAAGAGGTTTCAGAGTCTCTTTAAATTGTACCAGAGATCATGGGAATACAAAAATCGATACTTACCCGGGGCTTCCTCCCGCCCCATAAGCACGTGCGAGTCCCACGCTGTCCTCCCGCGGTCTGCCGTTCAGCCGCGATCAGGCCCGGTAATTTACTCATTTGTTTCCAGTCTGGGACTTCTGCACATGTGCGGACCTACTGTGCATGCGCAGTAGACCCAGGCTGACGTCACTGAGCAAGTTACCGGGGTCTGATCGCGGGAGGACGGCATGGAGCTCACGCGTGTTTATGGGTAAGTATTGATTTTTGCTATAATTTGATCTCTGGTTTCCTTTAAAGTGATCCTTAAAGGGGCACTATGGTTAATTTCTTCCTTTTAAGTGCCTTTAATCTAAGTATTAGTATGTGAAACGTTGTTATTGACATTTATTTTCGCTGATCAAAAGTTTTTTTTACATTGGCACCAGCCATTTAAACCTAATGAGGCACGTCGGAAGATTTACCTTCCTGACGCCGAATCGGCATAATCCATCCTCATATAGGAGGCATCTGTAACTGTAAATGTGTTCCTAATACTCCCCCCCCCCCCCCCCCATCCGCTCAGCGGAGGAACAATCCTACTGTAACGGCACGATCGTACCGTTACTGAGATGTGTGTAGGCTGCAGCGGCTTTACGTCTCTTTAGCTTCACGCTGCCCGCTGAGGACCCCTGGCACAGCGACAGACACCTATTGTTGTCCGTTGCTGTGGTAACCAGCACGCGAACCATAGTGCCCCTTTAAGTAAAAAAAAATGACTTTTACTCACCTGGGGCTTCCAATAGCCCCTGCAGCTGTCCGGTGCCCTCGCCGTGTCCCTCCAATCCTCCTGTCCCCGCCAGCAGCCACTTCCGGTTTCGCCGTCAGGAGCCGACAGGCTGGTAACGCAAGTGATTCTTCGCGTTCCTAGCCACAATTGCGCCCTCTATGCTGCTATAGCATATAGCATGAAGCATATAGCAGCATAGGGGGCGCTATTGTGGCTGGGAATGCAAAGAATCAACCGGAAATGGCTGCAGGCTGGGACACGAGGATCGGGGGACACGGCAAGGGCACTGGACAGCTGCAGGGGGTTATTGGAAGCCCCAGGTGAGTAAAAGTCATTTTTTTTTTTTGACTTAAGGTTCACTTTAAGTAACTTTTCAGCACTTTGCAATTGAAAATGTAGCACAAAGTAGGTGAAAAAGCGATTGCAAAATTATTCAGAGGGTTTTGTTGCTTGCTGGTGGTTTAGAGGGCATTTCCCTGTCAAGGGCTAATATGCAATTGACTTTTACTCCTATGTTTTCTCCTAAGTGATAATTTTTCAGCATTTTTCAATTTCAAAAGTTTCAAAAAGTAGGCGAAAAAGTAGTATCGAAATTATTTTGCGTGTTTTCTTGTTTGCTGAGAATTTAAAAGGAATCTTATTGACATCATATTGTGCATATATCAACTAGGAGAGAACTCAGGAGAAGAAGTTAATTGCATATGGGCCAGTGTCGGACTGGGAACTGGAAAAGCTGAGGAAATCCACTTGCTGGCCAAGCAGCAGTAATCAGGTGTTGCTGCTCACAGTGAAGACTTGCTGCAGGTTTCTATTGGAAGTGATAACACAGGCAGGGCCGGTTCAAGTAACAATTGGGCCCTAGGGCAAAATTAGCCTGGGGGCCCCCCAACAGACACTCCCGACCAAAAAGCGTCATTAGAGGCCCTTTGTTGCAGCCAAATTTCCCTCCTGGGCCCCTGAGCTGGCTGCTGACCCTCCCCAATCACCTTCCAACTTAACAGACTCTGCAGAGTCCCTGGGGAGCAACAGCTAAGATGGGGGAGGGACACCTTGGGGCCCCCTACAGGCTCTGGGGCAATTGCCCATTTTTTCCTATGGTAGCTCTGACCCTGAACACAGGGTTACTGCTGCTTGGCCAGCAGGTGGATTTCCTCAGTTTTTCCACCTCCCAGCATGACACTGATATGGGCCACAGGCATTTGTAACAAAATGACTTAGATTTACCTGGCTGGGGGTTCCTCCAGTCCCCTGTAGTCCATTAGCTCCCCCAGTGTCCACCCAGTCTCCTCCGTTCTTCTGCTGAGGAGTCTACGATCCGTCAACTGCACATGCATGATCCCAGCCAAGGGCATAACAATAGACCCTACAAGGGATTGGGGGAAAAGTGTAGGTACTTTTCCGTTAGCCGGGCGCATGCACTAGGTGGCGTTAATTACTATACCCTCTCCAGGCCGCCATTGATAGTAGGGAAAGATGTAATTCTGGTGGAGTTTTATCGCCACCTAGTGGATGCGCCCGGCTAATGGAAAAGTACCAAAGTTTATTTTCCCTGTCCTGAGAGACTGACAACTAAGGGCGCAGAGAGAAAATCTTTCTGCTCTCTGCACAATTGTTTTATAAGGAATCAAATTTTTGCAGACAAAGATTTGTAGACAGTCCTTATTCAGTGTGCAGCAAGGTATTGTGTAGAGTGCCCTGCCCCCAACCTCTCTACCCCTCCCCAAGTGCCGTGTACTGTAGTGATGCTGGAGAAGGCTGCAGAGCAGTTCTGCTCCATCAGAGGAGGTCAGAGTGAGTGTAATAAGAAGCTGAGGCTAGTAGCACACTCGTCTGTCGGTTTTCTGTATGCATTTCCTGAACACCATTAGCTTAATTCACTAAACCGTGATAACACAAATATCTCACTTTATCAAAGATATCACACCTTATCAAAGTTAACATGCCTTATCAGAGTAGCATAGCAAGCGCTACAAACTTATGCCTGCTAATTGGCAATGGCACTCGTCCTGCCCTGAGCCCCTGCAGGTTCGTAGCGCTCGTTATGCTACTCTGATAAGGTGTGATATCTTTGATAAGGTGTTATATTTGAGTTGTCACGGTTTCGTGAATCAGGCCCCTTGTATGTCTGTATGTGTGAAAACATTATCACAGAATATAATACAGAAAATGTGTGCAGTGCTTCACAGCTGTCTGTTTTGATCTGCATGGGGAAGACACATTCAAGTTGTTTTCAGTTTACCTGTGCAGAAAGTGGGGTGGGGGTGGGGGGGGCATCCAAAGTTTCCCAGGGGGGCCCAGTGATTTCTAGTTATGCCCCTGATCCCAGCCGCTCATGATCCCATGGCTGGGAGCAGGGCCGGGCCGAGACATAGGCTGGAGAGGCTCCAGCCTCAGGGCGCAGTGTAAGAGGGGGCGCACAATTCATTCAGCTGTCATTCCTAATTGTGTTTGAAGCAGAAAGAAATAAGAAAAGGGTATACGTAGCAGTGACTGCAAGCCAGATAACTAGATATTAAGGTGTTGGGGAGGTTGTGGGCCCTGTGGCCCTCTTAGTCTGATAACAATCAGTGTGTGACAGCTGGGATGGAAGGGATGGAGGGGCGTACTTTGGTGTCTCAGCCTTGGGTGCTGGAGGACCTTGTCCCAGCTCTGGCTGGGAGTCTTCTGTATAAGCACAGCAGTAGGCCTGAAACCCACTAGCAATGCTTTTCTAAGCCTTTTCTGAGCGCTTGTGTTTTGAAAAGCTCTTGCTAATGTAGTGCTAGGTGTGTGATCTCACTTGAAGGATGTGATTTTATAAAAATCCCCGATAGCATTGCATTAGCAATAGTTTTTTAAATCTCTAGCATTTAGAAAAGCGCTGCTAGTGGGTCCCAGGCCTAACTGTCTTAATGGACTGTGCATGTGCACAATCAGGTGTGTGCGCAGCCAGGACTGTGCATGCGTAATAGACGTTAAAGTGAACCTCCGGACTAAAAATCTACTCAGCAGCACTGAAAAGGCTTGGTGTTTCTTTAACAGTTTCACAGCATCAGAACTTTGTTTTTCTTACCAAAGCATCATTTTTAGCTGCATTTTTAGCCAAGCTCCACCCATCACAGAAAACTGCCCGGGCTTTTTTTCCCTGATGCTGTGCAATGCATGATGGGATTTCCTATGTTGTTATTCACGTTGCCTAGCAACTGGGAGGGGTGATCAGCACACAGGACAGTTGGAACTGTGTCTCATGACAAGGGGTGTCACCTCCTTTCAACCAAAAAGATGGCTGCCCTCATGAAATCAAACATTTGCCTGTTCTTTTAAAACAGGGTGGGTAAGAGATTATATTACCTATCTATTTTAATTAACATAACTAATGTAACTTAATGACAGTATGTTTGTTTAGGCTGGAGTTTCTCTTTAACTGGCTCAGTGGCGGACATTACTGTGGGCTTAGGGTACGTTCTCATCATGAAGCGCAGATGGGCGTGCGATCAGAATGCAACACATGCCATCGCACGCCATCTGCGCCGCTACTCTCTGCGCTGCTGATCCCATTCATTACAGTGAATGGGTCAGTGATGGGCTTGTGGGCAGAACGCAGGCAGCCGTACGCAAGCGCATCATAACGCAGCGTACTGCTGTGCAGCGCCTACAATGTGAACGGCAGAAGGGCTGTCTACACCCTTCTGCCATTCTTGCGTGTCGCACATCATACGCGCTTCCAAATGCGCACAGAAGCGCGTCGTGATGTGAAGGAGGCCTTACAGCGGAGAAATGGAAGAATAGCGAGGTAGATAATGGACTGGAGGAAGCCCCTGGTAAGTATACATTCTTTTGCTACTAATGTCTCAGGTACACTTTGAATTGTTGTATTTTCAGTTTTGAGAGATATTTTTATTACATGAAACAAATAAAGATAATTCTCCCAGCCCTGCACACCCGCTGCTTCTCCCCTCAATCATTCGTATTACTTGTGTGTTGGCCATATGCGGAGTCGTGAAATCTAATCTTAAACTCATCTGTAATATCGGCATGTGGCCTGGATAAATACAGTTATTGTTGCAAATGTGCAACAGACGGAAATAGTTTTTTCATCCGTCAAAGTGTGTTTATCATTACATCTGTGATTTGGGATCCAAGAACTTGTTCTTTATGAGACAGATGTGGACAGAGCGCAGAGCAACTAGTGACCAGGGTTTGCTTGTGTTGGTTGTTGTTGTACGGATGGCCTGGAGTGAATCTGCTTCACAAACTTTTTACACCAGGAATGGGGAGCACACCTTAAAGAGGAACTGTAACGACAAAACGGCCCCTGGGGGGTACTCACCTCGGGTGGGGGAAGCCTCAGGATCCTAATGAGGCTTCCCACGCCGTCCTGCGTCCCTCGGGGGTCTCGCTGTAGCCCTCCGTACAGCCGTGACGCAATATTTACCTTCCTGGCTCCTGCGCAGGCGCTCTGATGGCTGTCGGCGCCGAAGTAGGCGGAAATACCCGATCGCCGTCGGGTCCTCTCTACTGCGCAGGCGCAAGTTTCCGACGCCTGCGCAGTAGAGCGGACCCGACGGAGATCGGGTATTTCCGTCTATTTCCATGCCGAAAGTCGTCACAGCGCCCCCGCTGGAGCCAGCAAAGGTAAATATTGAACTGACAGTCGGCACAGTCGCCGGCTGTTCGGAGGGCTGCGGCGAGACCCCCGTGGGACAGAGGACGGCGTGGGAAGCCTCATTAGGATCCGGAGGCTTCCCCCACCCGAGGTGAGTACCCCCCAGGGGAGGTTTTTGTTGTTACAGAGTCTCTTTAAGGTGGCTACTAACGGTCCAATTCCTAGCGAAAAATAATTTGAGCGATCAGAAATTTTGATCGGTTTGGTTGTAAATAATCTCAGTTGATGGGCACAATGGATTACGAACGATTATAAAAATAGTCGTCTGATTGGATTTTCATCATACCAAACTTTGGATTTTCTTGTTGGTTGTGATAGATAGGATCGGAAGCAAAGATTGATGGTGTAGTGAAAGATTTTTCTTACAGTCAAAATTATCTGATTGCTCAAACGATTTTTTTTTTTTGCTAGAAATTGGACTGTTAGTGGTCACCTTTAGGCTGCTTTCACAGTGAGACGTTACAGACGCACGTTAGTGCAGCCTGTAACGCACCCCACCGCACAGCAATGAAAAATCAATGGGCTGTTCACAGTGCCCACGTTGCATTACACAGTAACGCTGCACGTTCGTTTGAAGTGCAGCATACTGTGCATACTAACGGCTTAAGCCGCGTTAGACTGTTTGCACATGCTCAGTATGTTTTTTTATTTCAGGGGCGGAGAGGAGGCGGGGAGAGGCCGCTACCTAGCCAGGCACATGGCTACTTGACATTCACTGCACTTTCAGTGTTTACTTCTTGGAGCGGCCGCTGATTGGCTGGTGGGACTACGTGATGCGGAGAGGTCCACTCACGTGGTCTCCGCAGTGCCTCAGACAGAGCAGGCGCACCAAGAGCTGCTTGTAACGCGGCTCTTGGTAGCGTTCTGCATTGCCACAGGAAGTCTTTATGGCAAACTCTATACCTGCATTTAAAGGGGGCTTAGATGCTTTCCTTGCGTTGAAAGACATCCATTACTAGGTAATGCCTAATGATGTTGATCCAGGGATTTTATCTGATTGCCATCTGGAGTCGGGAAGGAATTTTTCCCTTTAGGGGCTAATTGGACCATGCCTTGTAAACATTTTTCGCCTTCCTCTCGATCAACAGGAATATGTGAGGGAGCAGGCTGGTGTTGTACTTTATACTGGTTGAACTCGATGGACGTATGTCTTTTTTCAACCAAAATAACTATGTAACTATGTAACACCACCAGGCGTTGCGTTAGGGGCACCTTATGTGCCCTATAGCGTCCCCTAAACGCAACGTCTTGGTGAGAAAGCAGCCTTAGCCATTAATGTGGGGACAGAAAATTTGGGAGCCCACTAGCGGCAGAAATGTATGCGCCGCCCTGGTTCCATCATAATACCGGTATTGCGGGGAAATTTGGGCACCCGATGAGGGCCGCCCACACTGCGGGAGGCTCCATCGCTCAATGCTTATTGGGCACCCAGGCACCCAAATTTCCCCTCAAAGAGAACCTTGGGGCGCAGATGGGACACAAAGGCATGTTCTCTGCCTCATGACATGTCTCTGTGTCCCCACACCACCGATCTCTGCCCCCCCCCCCCACACTGCGCTATAGCCCCCCGAAATTAGCTACAATATTTGTCGTTATCTCGGAGGGTAAACAGAGGAGAGGGATTCCCTGTTTAAAACCCCCACCAGGGGCATTCTGGGAGGCTTTTTAGAGCTGCCGTCGGGCTCTCTCTCCCTGGCCACGCCCCCTGCCGCTCCCCCGCCTCCCTGCACGCTGTGAGAGAGAGATCTCTTTCCTTGCAGCATCGTGACCCAGAGGTCACAAAAGTGAAAGGGGGCAGTGCGGGCCTCAGGAGCGGCGATTTTGGCGGCTACCTGTTCGGCTCAGCCCCCCGGATTAGGTAGTATTTTTTTTTCACCTCGGGCTCTCTTTAATGCCGACATTACAATGGGAGCCTATGGCAGCACCTAAACATTTTTTGTTTTTTTCGTAGGTTTTTTTTGGCAATTGATGGCAGGGAGGGTGGTTAAAGGATACCTGTAGTGACATGTGACATGATGAGATAGGCATGTGTGTGTACAGTGCCTAGCACACAAATAACTATGCTGTGCTCCTTTTTTTTCTTTCTCTGCCTGGAAGAGTTAAATATCGGGTATGTAAGTGGCTGACTCAGTCCTGACTCAGACAGGAAGTGACTACAGTGTGACTCTCACTGATAAGAAATTCCAACTATAAAACACTTTCCTAGCAGAAAATGGCTTCTGAGAGCAAGAGAGAGTTGGCAATTTCACTTTAGAGTTGCAGCGCCACCTGGAGGAATGGAGGCATAACTGCAGCGCTGGAGCCAGGGAGGTGAGTGATTGCAGAACTGCCGCAGATCTCCCTGGCAACATGAGTTTTTCCAGGTTTAAGGGTCTGAAAGGGTGCAAAAAAACGTTTAGACTCTAAAATCCAGAAAGAATCATAACGCCAAGGGGGTTAAAGGACAACTGAAGCGAAAGGTATATGGAGGCTGCCATATTTATTTCTTTTAGAAAAAAATACCAGTTGCCTGGCAGCCCTGCTGATCCTCTCTCTCTAATACTTTTAGCCATAGCCCCTGAACAAACATGCAGCAGGTCAGGGGTTTCTGACATTATTGTCAGATCTGACAAAATTAGCTGCATGCTTGTTTCTGGTGTGAATTGGTCACTACTGCAGCCAAATAGACCAGCAGGGCTGCCAGGTAACTGGTATTGTTTATAAGAAATAAATATGGCAGCCTCCATATACCTCTCTCTTCAGTTGTCCTTTAAGATCAATATGAATGAATATTGTAAAAAAAATAAGCAATTGTATTAATTATGTTATTTTCAATACAGTCCCTCTTTAAAACAGACCTATTTTCTCAGCAGTTGCAATAGCGTGGAAAATCTAGGGGAGATTTTGAGTTTAATTTCACTTTTAAGTCATTAACATGTTGTTTGCATGTTTCACTTTAAATCATTAACCTGTTCTTTGCCGTTTGCATAATGTTGAGCTGCTGAGATGCTGGAACGGAGCGATCTGCAGGCGTGTATACTGTACATACTGTATGGTGCCGTAACTCGATCGTTCTGGATGTGAACGCTGCCCAGATGCGTGTATAATTGAGAGCAGCTCTTTTCCATACATCGCGCTCAGCATGGATTATTTAAACATATGTTCATTACGCTGCAATATGTTGCAACTGCAGCCAAAGATACAGCGCCTCCTGTCAGAGGGGCGGGGCTAAATTCTCCCAGCATCCTTAAGGAGACCTCTGGGCCGCAGCAGACACTAAATGCAGTAATTGTTATGTAACGAGAGTTCTGCAGGAAAAACGTGCAAGGATATTTTATAATGAGAACAACTCCCTCTCCTAACATTTATTGGCCATGATTCACAAAGCTTCTTCACCTGTTTTCACCTTATCTATGTTACATTTTAACCTCTAAACGACCGCCTCTAGCCAAGTGGTGTGAACGCAGCGGCTCCCCCGGGACCACGTAATGCCAATTGGCGTGAAGTCCTGGGGGCGGAGATTGCAGTGTATTGCACCTTCAGTCTGCCAGCGGGGATCACCGCTCGGAAACTGTTAGACGACGTAACTGCCGGCTATTTACATTGTACAGCGCTGCGAACTACAGCAGCGCTGTACTGGGGACAGCCATACTCGCATGGTCCTGATCAGCTGGAGGTACCTGGGCAGTGGCGAATGCCCAGAGGACAATGTGGTAAACCTCTGAAGGACCCAGAGGCCTCTTCCTCCTTAGGTAAGTACCGTATTTTATGAATATAAGATGCACTTTTTCTCCCCCAAAAGAGGAACGTCGGGAACTCTCTGCAGCCAAGGTAGAGTGGTTATGGCTAGGCAACTGGGGAGTCTTAGGGTTAGACAGCCAGCATGGAGTGGTTATGGTTAGGCAGTCGAGGTGGCGTGGTTAGGGCTAGGCACCTGGGGAGTCTTGGTGTTAGGCAGCCACGTTGGAGTGGTTAGGGTTAGTCAGCGGGGCTAGAGTGGTTAGTGTTAGGCAGCCAGGGTGGTTTGGCTAGGGTTAGGCAGCTGGGTGGTCTTAGGGTTAGGTATAGGTAGAGAGAAGGTTCAGTGTTAGAGTAGGCATGGGTGAAGGTATACATTATCTGGTCTAGGGCGATCGCATCTCTTCCAATCCCTAGTTAGAATGCAACTGTCCTGTAGCCAGAAAATCACCATGTGGCTTTAATCCCCGCATATCCATTGGCTGGCTGCAGGACCCCTGCAAACTAACCAGGAAGTAGAGGTGACGCCATCGCCCAGGACCAGATAATGTATTGAGATCACAGTAAAGACATCTTGTTACTAAGGTTATTGAACTTTCTAGGACATTTCTAAAACAGTAACTGCCTTAGTAAGTGGCTGGATAGAGTACTGATTACAGATCCGAGATGAAAAACTAACTATAACAAGTAACTTGTCTATATATCTTATCTAAAGTTTACACAGCATATCTAGCTGCAAACTGCTTGAAAAGTTTATGATTATTTATTCTTGTGATACGAGGGAAGCCATGTTTTGTTTTTCACATTGTCACAGGCCTGAGGGCTGGAGATGCTATCAGCTTGCCTGTGTGTAAAATTCAGTCCCCTCTCCTCCTCCCACCTCCCCTCTGCCTCTGAAATCAATGGCTAGTAACCTCCTCCTCCTCAAACTGAGGTCCCATTAACCCTTGCTACAGTGCCAAGGCACAAAAGTAGCTGTGGGCGAGGCTTGTTTAATTTATATGGAATTAGAGTATTAAAGCAAAACAAAAAAAGTATTTGGCTTGAGGAATGCCCTATACACTATATAAAAGGAACGCAATTATGCAATGAGTAAAAGTTTATCTCGGATCCACTTTAAGGGCTCTGCCTCTGACACAGGCAATCTGAGTTCAAATCTCTACTCTTCATGTTCAGTAAGCCTGCACCTATTCTGTAGGAGACCTTGGGCAAGACTCCCTAATGCTGCTACTCCTTACTGAGGCTGTCCTAGTGGCAGCAGCTCTGTCGCTTTGAGTCCACCGGCATAAAAGCACAATATAAATGTTATTTTTCTTGTCTTGTCTAGTAGCAAGATGTCATTATCAGCCTCTCCCTGCGCTACTTTCTTGCTGTGCTATGTTTTTATATATATGCCCAGTGCACCCACCATATGCAGAGATGGATTAAGATGTAAAGGGGCCCTAGGCAAGGTAGTAGATTTGGGGCCCCCATATCGTCTTTTTGGTAACCTGAAGTGAAGAGAGGTCAGATGAGATGGCTGGTGGACCTCTTGAACCCCACTAGCCCCCAGGCACCTGTCTTGGATGCCTGGTGGATAATCCTGCTCTGCCGATATAGCAGGGGTTGATGGAGGGGGGAAGGAAATCTTCTCTTGTATTAGGGACCTCAACTGCTGTAATTTTAGCAAACAGTATTTGTTATGCTTTAGTCTGTTGTTTTCTTAGTAGCTGCGGCAAAGATAGCAAGCCGAAAGCAAAAAAATTGCATTCATAGGCATCTTTCACAATAGTCAAAAATCAGAGTTTCAGCCCTCTGGGTTTGGAGAGTAAGAAGTATCAGGCAGCACCCCATCTGCTCTGCATAGCAGACACACCTAACTGCCGTGACACAAAGCACAAACAGTTGTCTTGGTAACAAAAAAACTCACGCCTCAGCCCTTGTGTAGCTGTGAGTATAATGTGTGTTGGCATAACTTGTTAATTAGCACGTGGTACCACATTTGGATGGAAGCAGCACCAACAAGCCTCAAAGCTGAAGCAGAAGGATCTTGGAGGTGTCTCCCATGAGATTTTTTGGGTGGTATTCCGGAAAATTCCGTCGGAATTATACAATTTCCGCGGAATTCCGTTTAAGAGGTATAGAAATTCCGTTCCGACCACCGGAATCGGAATTAGCTAATTCCAGCCGGAATCACAGAATTAATAATTCTGCGGAGTTTTCCGACTATCCCTAATCGTGTAATGCATGTACCATAGTCTAGGGTCAATTTTAGGGGAAAGCCAATTAAATAATCTGTATTTTTTTGAGATGTGGGAGGAAACCAGAGTGCCTGAAGGAAACCCCCACAGACACAGGGAGAACATAAAAACTCCTTGCAGCTAGTGTCCTAGCTGGGATCTCCTGAAAAACAAAACGTCATGCTAGGAAGAATTCTTGATGAGGTTTTTTTGGCAGATAGATAACTTCTAGCAGGTCCGATCTGATTTTGATTTATTTTTCTGATCGATTTTCTGATAGACGTGTATGCAAATCGATTGGAAAAATGATCAGAAAATCGAGTGGAAACCGATCGGCCAGTAAATCTGCTGAAAAACACTAAGTGTGTATTCCCAGCATTAGTTCTTTGCTTTTACTTATGTGTATGCATATTTAATGTGGCCTGTTAGAGACGGGTAGGGTTAGAGTGGCAGGTGGAGGGTTAGAGAATAAGAAGAAGGTCATTTGGCACTGAGAATTATTACAGATATGTTGTAGAAGTAATATAAATTTGAGTAGGGCAGTAGCAACACCATCTAGAGGGAGAAATGTGGACTACTTAATTTTGTAAATATCTCCACCACAGAGACTTGTTGGCAGTGTGCTGAATCCAATTGGTGGAATTTGCCTGCGGATGTTATGTGGAAGGCATCTGAGATCTAGGCTTGGTTCATTTTGATAAAGGTCAGGTCAGCACAGGCTAATCATCTGTCAATCAATGGCCACTTATCAAGCTGTGCAGAGAAACCTATATGACACTCGTAGCAGGGCAGGCCAGCGTCTCTAGCCAATGCTCTTTAACCTACTGCGGACCGCCGCAGTATAAATCTACGGGGGGCAGGGGGCGCTGCGGTTCTGACCGGACAGAATCTCTACATCCCATTGACCGCGCACCCCCGCCCGTCCCCGCCGCTGTCATACCGACGGCAGAGAGAGCAGCCTGCGGCGGGGACAGAGCGGTGTAACCGTCGGGGCGGCGATTCGTCGGGTAGCGGCACTTTACTGGACCAGCACCCTCTGGTCCTTAAGGGGGCAGAGGGTGCTGGTCCCGAAGTGGTTAACAGGTTCGCGTTCCATGGTTTTTACACCTTAAAGTTCCTGACATTTTTTACACCCCTGTTGAGATGTAATGTATATTGCATGGGCCAACTCCTGCAGGAAGAGCAAGTTGATAGTTTAGATCCTGCATATTCTGGTAAATGAAGGCAACATGCAAATGCTTTGCCATTTTAATTAGTCAATTGACTTGAGCTAGCCAGTATTTAAAGAGACTCTGTAACAAAATTTTCAACCTTATTTCTTCTATCCTATAAGTTCCTATACCTGTTCTAATGTGGTCTGGATTACTGCAGCCTTTTCTAGTTGCACTGTCTCTGTAATATACTGTATCTAATCTTCTTTTCTTTGTCAAGCTTTGTCGACCCAGGGAGAAATGGGCTGCCTTTGTTGTAATGAATACCAGTTATGCACACCCCCTGCAGGCTCTGTGTGCTTTGTTTATTTCTCACAGACAGCTTGTCTGTATCATGTAGTTTGTGAGGCTGAGGGGAGAGGGAGCTGCTGAGAAACATGCTGAGAATCTGAGAATCCCAGACTGGAGTGTAGATAATTCACTATGTAATAAAAACAGTGTATTAAAAAGAATAGTGTATTAAATGTATTATAGAGAATAGTGGGTACATGTGTAAAAAGAAAAAAAAAACTTTTTGAGAAAATTTTAAAAATGCTAAGGAAAAATGTTTTTTAAACTGTAATTTTTCTAAGTTTAAAAACCATTTTCCCTTTGCATTTTTCAAATGGATTTTCTCAAAAACCATATGGTCTTTTTGAAAAAATGCTTTTGACTTGTACCCACTCTTCTCTTTAACCACTTGAGGATCGCAGTGTTGAACCCCCCTCCCCCCCCAGTGACCAGGACATTTTTTGTTAAAATGGCCACAGCAGCTTTAAGGCCAAGCTGCAGGGCCGCACAACACAGCACTCCAGTGATTCCACCCCCATTTTCCCCCCACCAACAGAGCTTCCTGTTGGTGGGATCTGATCCCCGCACAATGTTTGTTTTTGTTTTTTTCACAAATATTTTTATTAATTATTTTTAAATAAATGTGTTTTTTTTTTTTTCCCTAAACCCTCCCTCCCTCCCCCTGCTAGCCAATCATTGTGATCAGCTGTCATAGGATTCAGCCAATGACAGCGGATCACCGCAGACACTCTGGAGGGGACAGCCGTGTCACACGGCTGTCACCAGTACAGCGCTGCTGCAGATCGCAGCGCTGTACAAAGTAATTAGACGGCGGTTACGATCACCGCTGGGAGACTCCGCCTTCCAAGCAGGAGATGCGCGCAATCTCCTGCTAGCCCCATAGACAGCCATTCACGCCAATTGGCGTGGAGCGTTCCTGAGGCTGACGCACTGCTCACGCCAATTGGCGTGGAGCAGACGGCATCTGGTTAACATATGAAGCAATTTTGGCGACAACAGCATGTATTGGGACTTTGCTATTCACCACTAAAATCAGCAAGATATTACACCAAAAATTATTTGAAAATTCTGCAAAATTACAAATGATTACACAATCAATTGAATTTGCATATCGTTACGTATGGGCGCAACATTTTTTGTAATTTTGATTAGCTGATTACGATTATCACTTCTCGTGATCCGCTCTCCGGCTAGCATGTCATTGCACTTAGCAAAAATATTCAGTGTCCTGCCTCGCTGATTGCAGCTCAGCTTTGCTTGCTGGTTGCTGTGGAAACCGCCGAGAGAGAGAGAAAGTAACGGAGGGACCTGACATTTGGTTTGGATGCACACTCCCATCCCGCCTCCATCTGCCAGCAATCAAAGAACTGCGGAACGGGAGGAAGAGAGAAAGGCATAGGGAGCGAGTAATGATACAAGCAGAAGTGTAATGGGAATAAGGCTAATGGAGAAAAAATATGACTGCCTGACCCTCACCGGCTCTCAGTACAATAGCAGGTTCTAAGCGGTGAAGCAGAGAGAAAAGCCATTAAGTGGCCGTACACAGCGGCAGCAGCACACAATGACGCCGACAGCCTCACCTCGTAGACCGAGGCTTCCCCCCAACTTCTGCAGAAGGCCTTACAGGTGCCTGCTTCCTGCTGAGGGCACTGGAAGAAGTATCCACTTTTGCTGAGAAAAATTATTCGGTTCTCTGTATCGCAAGGGTCGATCGCAAGTTTGAATATGTGCATATACAGACGTATGAAAATGTTTGGGAACCCCTCTTAGGAAATACTGTATATTCTGGTGTGTAAGACTACTTTTTAATCCTTGAAAATCTTCTGAAAAGTCAGGGGTCATCTTATACGCCGGATGTCACTGATGCCGGGTGATACGCCCTATCCTGTTACCGCCTCTCAGATCTCACTGCTGAGGACTGTAGTGAAGCGGCGCAGGCGCACATGTGCAAGATCTGAGAGGCGGAGAAGGAGGTAAATAGGATACAAGGGCGGGCCAGAGGGGTGAAAGAGGCGTGTTTTATGGGCACAGCGCAATCTATTCTTACATACCGCTCTTATAAACAGGGAGGCAGGGAGAGCTGACCAATCCACTTGGGGGAGGGAGAATTCACCAATCCAACCAGTCAATCACCTGTATACTGCTATATACTAGGTACCACATACAGTACAGCACCGGTATCTGTTCATACACAGCACCAGTATATGATGTTTTTTTAATTTTTATTTGGTGTGTGTTGGAAGAGGGGTAGTCTTATACAGCGAGTATATCCCAAACTCTATATTTTAACTGGAAAAGTTGGGAGGTCAACTTATACATCGGAATATACAGTGCTTACCTAAGGAGAGGAAAGCCTTTGGATCCAGCAGAGCACTGGCGTGAAACACAAGGCCTGTGGGCCAAATGCGGCCCTCCTTGCCATTTTATGTGGCCCTCCACAACGTCCAATGTGCATCACTGTAAAGGCGGCCACACACGATACAATAAAATGATCCAATTTTACGGCAATTCGATAATGACGATCGGATCTCCCCAAAAAATCGAAAGCTTTTCTTTAATTCGACTGAAAAATCCATTTGGATTTCCCGTTTTCTTCGATTTTTTATTGATCCAGAATGCCAGATATTTTTCTTCAATCTTCCTAAAGATTGTATGGTGTGTGGTAGATTGCCAATTTATTAATATACACACCATAGCAATTTTCTCAGAGTTTCCAATCATTTTTATCATAATTGGGGAAAAAATTGAACACAGGTGTGTGGTACATTGGTCATATTTTTGAAATGTTACAATCAGTCAGAAAAATTGATTGCAATTCTTAAATTGAACAGATATTTAAAAAATGGTATGGTGTGTGGCCACCTTAAAGATTACAGAAAGAGCTGACTAAACAAGATGGCCGATCCTTGCCTCTATTTCTCATTATCCTACTCCTTCTCATTATCCTACTGCAACAGCCAAATTAATCCATGCCATGCACTGATGAGGATCAAACAATCTGAAACAGTCAAGCTGACACATCATTGCATTCCAACGGTTCTGGAGGTGTGCTTAGCTTCTAAGGGCAACAATGGTTAATTTGCATATATTCAGCAGTGATGCACTGGGAGACATCTCAAGCTCACTCTAACCTGTATTATCGCAAATTCTTTCTGTTTTAAGAAAGCAAATTTTTGTTTTCCTTAGTATTTTAGTAAGGGGGCTTTTAGGACCACTGTAGCCCCTCACACACTCCAATGAGTTCTGGTACACCATGAGCTCGCTGGTTAGTCTGTACTACTCCAACAGAATTTTCGGTGAATTGTGAAGATTGAAATCTTGTAACTTTTTTCTTTCCATCACGTTACTGAACAATCGAATGATCAGACTGAATTCACGTGTATGTGCTTTTTTTGTTGCCATCGTCTGGCGTCTGTTTTTCGGATGACATGGACTCAACCTGCAAATTTTATCCGATTGTTTCATTACGTCCAGAAGGACTCCTGCTTCATAAAAAGAAGAAAAACCCAGTTTATCTAAGTAACAGGAGACTTGCAGCAGATGTGACCCCCGCTCCTGCTGCTGTACACTGAAGCCGCGCCAGGCATTGTTGAGATGAACTAGTACAAAGTTTCCTCCTTGTGCAGCCACTGAGAGGACAGATGGAAGGATTGTTAACTTCTAAAAATAAAAAGCCGGAGTTTACCACGGCAACATAACAGACTGTTCTCTAAGTGGAAACAAGTCTTTATAATGCACTGTATGCTGTTACTGAGTAGGAAAGAGCTGACAGCCTTCAAGAGTTAAAAATGCATTTTCTAGAGTTACACCTTATATAGTGTCTGTAAAAGTATACACAGGGACGTAACTAAAATGGGCCAAGCCCCCCAGTGAAGTTTGGCATCCCCCTCTCCCCTCCACCAAACCTGTGTGGGCTTATTGAATATAATGCCTTGCGTGCACTGCCCTCAAACCCTCCTATGTGTGCAATTTCCAAATTTGTGTACGTATTAGTATGCCGCTGGTGAGTCAGGCATCGGGAGAGCCAAATGACAGCTCTCCCTGCTGCCATTAAACTCCCCGGGAGCATTCATTACTATTGCCCCTTCGAGCTGTCACAATTGGGAGGGAGGTGTAATTTGTGGGTCCAGCAATGACCGGAGCCCCGAATTGCTCTTACGCCTAACATTGCTGCTATAGGGCATCTGGTTTCAACGCTCAGCGCTGTGCGCCAAAACCACCTGCTTCTTGGAAGAAGCCCCATGTATGACTAATTTTTGAGTTTAGGTGTGTTTTAAATGGGGCATTACATATTGATTCAATATATCTACATTATTGATTGTACCCCCTTTTTTTTACCCCATTTTCAAGATCTTTCAAGATATTGACAAGTCATCCTCTGCTGTTCTGTGTGCTTCTACTGATAGTACCTTGCCACTAAATCAGTCTGGCTTTTGACCCACAAACTAATGTCCTCCTATGAAGCAGAGTCCCAAGGCAAGGTATCTCTTCCACTTATTTTGGATCTTTCCTATGATTTTCACACAAGTATTGCATTATACTACAGACCCTGCACAGGATTTGTGACCGCCGTCTATTGGTTGACAGTTGTCTTGCTTCTTTATCCAGCAAAATCTCTTTTTAACGATAACTCTTTATTTCACACACCGTTCCCTACTAGTGTTCCCCAAGGCTCAGTTCTCGGACCTTTTCTCTTCTCTCTCTCATACACACCTTCAGTCTACAATGTGATCTGTATCTAAATCACACCTAGTTTTATCTGTCCATCCAGGATTTATCTCCCTCCATCCCCCCAAAAAAATTTAATGCTGCCCGTATCCATCTTGTCATGGATTTTTGACAAGTACCTGAAACTCACCATTGATAAAAGCAAACTAACCCTTTTCATGCTTTCAAGACTCAATGACAACTCTTACTGTGCATGTATTTCCAATGGAATAGATCGATTGAAGTCACAATGTATTGCTCAATTCAGTGTTTTTGTCTAGAAGAATTCGTAATACATTTAGAAGATAGTGTAGAGAGTAGGGACTTTAAGCGTATGGATCAGCATTAAATATAATACATCTGGGCAGTTGTAACGGTGAGAAGTCCTGTAGCTTTGTGAGATCTGTAAGAATGAGAGGATAGCCTGTGTTCCTGGTGCCTAACATAAGGCCTCAGTAAGGTTAGAGAACCTAAGTATCTTCGTCAGCACCATGGACAGCATCTGACCACTGGAACCAGTTGGAATGGCTGTTGTCTCTTACAACAGAGGTCTACACTTTCAGTGCTGGTAGCTGCCATAGCTTGCCTTACAAAAGCAATAGTCATCAAACAAACTTGTGCAGCCACTCGTGCCCATAATATTTCCTGTTTCCCATCAAACTATCTGGTCTATAGAACATCTATGCAGAGCCACAGATCAAAAACTATTTACCTCTTACCTTGTAAAATCCATTTGCTAATAAAAAGCACTAGGCAAATTAATAACAGATGACATTTTACATGAAATACATGTTGAATTGCTTATTTTAGTTTTTTTCGAGGATTGGTTAAGTTTCTCCTCACTTGGAAAATAAAAGAGATATATACAGTATGTATGTATTAGATTCGGTAGATTTGTCGTAATTTATTTTTGGCCCTGATGTGGTATTTTCGCTCCACGGTTCATTTCTTGGCAGCACAATACTAGTTTTGGTGGTGGTTTTGTCATTTCTAGTGATGAGCGCGGATTTCGCATAAGTGTCATTTCACATCGTAATTCACAATTACCATGCAAAATTTCTGGGAAAATCGTAATTCATTTCACATGTAAACGTGATAAACGTGATAAACGTAAAATATGTTTAAGCAAATAATTTTTTTTCAAAAAGACCTTGTAGTTTTTGAGAAAATTGATTTAAAACGTGCAACGGAAAAATGTTTTTTAAACTCTGAAAAATGACAGTTTAAAGAGAACCTGAACTGAAAATAAAAAGTCAAAATAAACATGCATAGGTCATACTTGCCTCCCATGTAGTCTGCTTATCAATCTCTTTCTCCTCTCCTGCGTTCTGTTTGTCCACTGGGATCGATGGAATTCTCTGTCCTTCATTTTAAAAATGGCCATTACCCCATAACCGCTTCCTGGTCAGCACACTGTTAAACTGTAATATCGCCCACTTGAGCCATAGGGATACATAGACATTACCTTGCGCATTCAGTTGTAACTGACAGCAGCTGATATATAACTTGTGCATTCAGTTGTAACTGACAGCAACTGGTACATTTCAATTCTGACAAAATGTTGTCAGAACTGGAAGGGATCACTGTAAGAAGAAAATTGTGAGCGTCTGAGAGGAACTGATGGTGAGGCAAGTATGTAATATTCATTTGCAGCTACATCATGTGTTTATTTTCAATAATTTTACTCAGTACAGGTTCCCTTTAAAGACCATTTGTCTTTACATTTCCAAAATAATGATGTCTAAAACTACAAGGTCTTTTTGAAAAACACTTGTTTTAACTTGTTCCCACTACTACCTTTAAAACACCATCACAATGTATGCAAAATTACTAATGGATTATGCAAAATCAATTGAATGTCCAAATCGTAATTATGTATGGTCGTAACTGCAAAAAATTACCGCACTAAAAAATTTTCATAATCGTAATTAGCAGATTACAGTCATCACTAGTCATAACCTGTAACTAATCCCTCTGAAAAACTCCTTCCTATCCCTAACCCTCCCATAATTTCTGACACATTTTCATAACCCCTCACGCTAATTCCCAAAAATGGTAAGCAGGCTCTTCTAAGACAAAACCTGCTCTACCCCCAGCCGCAATCAGAAATCCCTTCTGCATTCACACAGGATTCCTGCTGGGCCCCGGGCACGTGTACGCAAAATAAAGGCGCAAGGAAATTTGGGCACCGAGAAGTAGCCCATAATAAAATATTTTACAGTGGTCATTCGGATAGTAAAATGTTGGTAAATATAACTGATATTCTACTACTGCTAAACCTAGCCCTACTCTCACACAGAACCCTTCCCCATCCAATGCTTAAAGCGGATCCGAGATGAAAAACTAACTATAACAAGTAACTTGTCTATATATCTTATCTAAAGTTTAGATAGTTTACACAGCAAATCTATCTGCAAACAGATTTAATAGAAAATGATTATTTCTTTCTGTGATACAATGACAGCAGCCATGTTGTTTGTAAACATTACACAGAGGCAGACTTATCTGCACCCTCAGCACTCAGACTGTGAAAAAAACCTAATCCCCCCCCCCCCCTCTGCCTCTGAAATCAATGGCTAGTAACACCTCCCCCTCCTCCTGCCCAGACTGAGCTCCCATAAGCCCTTGCTACTGCCAAGGCTCTCTGAAAACCTGTGGGTGTGGTTTATTTTGTTTATAGGGAATTAGAGTATTAAAACAAAAAAGTATTTGGCTTGAGGAATGCCCTATAAACAATAGGAAAGGAACACAATTATGCAATGAGTAAAAGTTCACCTCGGATCCACTTTAACTCTAACCACCCTGCTGTCAATGCCTAACCCTAACCACCTCACTTGCTGATGCCTAACTCTAACCCACCTCCCTGACACCTAATCTTTACCCCCTTACCTGCAGCAAATCCACTGAAAAAAAATAAAAAATAACCCGGAGGCGCCTCATTATTTTGCTCTCTGTATTTGTATTTGCACTTAGCATAGCGGGTAGCCCCGGCACCCACTATTTATGAAGCGCCTCCGGCACCACAATTTGAAACTATAAACAATATTTGTATGGTGACCTATAGAGGTGCCCAAACTTCCATGCTGCATGCCCTCCAAATGTCCTCCTTTCTCCAGGTGCACCGGTCCAATAATGGTGCAGTGCTTGTAGGGGTGCAACCAGGGCCGGATTTACCATAAGGCACTGTAGGTACGTGCCTACAGGTGCCTGATGATGGAAAGGCTCACTCCCCTCCTCGAGCGCCTCCTTCCCTTTGCAGAGTCCTGAGTAGAGTGTAAGTGAGAGGTTACGGACCCTGCTCGCTGCATTCCACTGACATCTCCTTCCAGTCAGGGACACCTCTAGCTACGTAATACTGAGGGTACCTCTGGCTATCTAATACTGAGGGGCACCTGTAGCTGTCTATGACAGGCAAGGGAAGTAGGGGGGAAGTGGCAGCTGGGACAGCCAGCAAATTTGCGGTGCAGTTTGGTGAGGGTTTGTCGGTTTATAGAGGATGAGGTCTAAGGCGCCAGGACATCTGTGCCTATAGGCTCCCGTGAGGTAAATCCGGGCCTGAAGGGGATCAGCCCCTCCCAGGGGGGCCCAGAGCTATGGTGGGCCCATCTACTAACTTTTCTTTCTTTCAATACAGTGGACTATACTCCAGATCAGAAGTTTTTGTGGCTACACTAGTTATAGGTGTGACAGTCACGATGGCACACTTTGTGAGATGTAACCCTTGGGAGATGATAGGCCCCAAGACAGTAAGGGGTACCAAGAGGAGACAAGGGAACATTTGGGGGGGGGGGGACTCCATCAATGTTTTGTTGGGGGGGGGGCATAAATTGTAGTTATGCCACTGTGTGCTTGTAAAGTAGCCTGCTCTTAAAGCTAATTGGAGTAAACAAAAAAAAAAAAGTACAGCAAGCAAAGAAGGCAGGAAAGCTGGCACTGCTGCAAGTGTTCAATTTATTGTAGCAAAGATAAAGTGCAAACGTGCAACAACTTGCAAAAAAATATGGCATAAGGAAACACATACCCTGGTGAGAAGAGGCGTGGATGACGGTGGGTGCTGGGCACAGGATGCCTGATGGCCGTTTCGCGCTAAACAGCCTCCGTAGAAGCGCTGTTTAGCGCGAAACGGCCATCAGGCATCCTGTGCCCAGCACCCACCGTCATCCACGCCTCTTCTCACCAGGGTATGTGTTTCCTCATGCCATAATTTTTTGCAAGTTGTTGCACGTTTGCACTTTATCTTTGCTACAATAAATTGAACACTTGCAGCAGTGCCAGCTTTCCTGCCTTCTTTGCTTGCTTGCCATTTGGTGTTGTTGCTTGAGCACGCTGAAGAGGTTCAGAAGAAGAGGAGTATGTGTAGTCCTCCTGTGCAAACCGCTTGTTTCCGTAGCTGATGCATGCATGCATATCGCTGTAGTGCCAACCACTTGCCTTTCTTTGAATTCAAAAAAAAAAAGGAACCAGATACTTACCTAAGGAGAGAGAAGGCTCTGGGTCCTCTAAAGCCTTCCTGCTCCTGTCACGTTGCCCTGGTTCCAGTGCTGGCTCCCCCGTTTGAATCCCCCGCCGGAGGGAGGAGGCTTCGGAAGTCTGGGAGCCGAGTGCTCCCAAAGATGGCAGCTCTGTACTGTGCCTGCATGTGCGCGCCTGAGTGCTCCCGAAGACTTCCGAAGCCTTCTTCGGCAGCAGAAAGCAGTATTTGACCAATTTGGTTGAATACTGCTACCGGGAGAGCCAATGCTGGAATGAGGGATCTGTGAGTGGAGCTTGAAGGCTCATAGGACCCAGAGCCTTCCCTCTCCTTAGGTAAGTATCTGCTTCATTTTTTTAAGCGGTTCCCATTCACTTTAATGCGTAAGTGCTGATATGGAAAAGGAAGCAAGGAGATCTTCATACTCCTTTAAGAGGGTGAAAACAGTTATACATTTTTACGTAACTGCATTATTGTTCAGGGAGCAATTTTGAGCAATTTTGAGCTACTTTGTTATATTTTTGCTATATGTATGCAAGTGACCTATTACCAGTTACTGGTGGACAACATTCAGGTCCTGCAACTCACTTGCAGGCATGGGCTTCCGAATTCCGCGGAAGCTAAAATTCAGAAATTCCGCCGGAATTGGGGTTTCCGCATGGTTCCGCGGAATTCGATAATTGCAATCCGGAATTCGGAATTCCGGCAAAATCGGAATCGGAATGAATTGACCAATCAGGAGATGCGGAATGAGTTGACCAATCATAATCAGCGGAAAGTTACCGCGCTAAAATAACGGTTTCAACATTTTTTTTATCCAAATTTACAAAATACAAATCAACTTTATTAACAATAGACTGTTATCAACAGTATTGATGATCATCTTAAATTTCAGATACAAAAACGATATTTCAAATGAGCGATTGAGTAATTCCTCCTAAATTTACGGAAATCCGTTTAAAAATACGGAAAGTGCACGTGGCGGAATACCGCGGAATGTAGCGGAATGTAGCGGAATTCCACCGGAATGTAGCGGAAGCGGAATTTTGTTATGGCGGTATGCGGAATTACCGCGGAATCGGAAATTGGCTCTTCCGACCATGCCTGCTCACTTGTTAGCTAACCCCACACTCTGTTGCCTCACTAGGAATAAATACTGGACAGAAGAATAAGAGTCTTCAGAAGCTGCAGTGATTTCATGGACTTTGTACAGATCTCTCTAAAACATCTCATCATCTCTCTCTGACAACTGGGCGGCCGACACAAGCTTTCTAGGGAAATGTGCAAAGTGAATTAAACCATAATGTTTGACAGCACTGTGTATGCTGAGGTCCTGCCATTCACATCTTGGCTTTATAGGACAGAGTGCAGATGTCCAAGAGTTTGCAATCCAGGGACATTTCATGGGCAAGACATGAAAGTGGATTTTTTTCTTTTTGATTTTAAATCCAGAAAGTAAGAAGAGATAGTCAGCAAAAATACTTTATTCTTCATCGTGTGGAACCATTAAAGTACACGTAGGCCTTAGGCACACGATATCTGACTTATTGGGTGCCAGCTACTGGCAGTGTGAAGTGCTGCTGGACTCAAGCATTAGGGTTCCAGCAAAAGCTCTGCATCCTCTCCTAATGCTAAATGTCTTCCATAGAAGGTGCCTAACTCTAGCCAACTCTCTTATAAACAACCCTAATGTTTTCCGCAGGCTGTGCTCTAACCTTCCACCCCACCTGAGTCCAACCCTAACCCCTCCCCCCTACTATGTACATAACCATAACCTCTCTTCTGGACTGTGCCTAACTCGAACCCCTTCGAACTAACAACCCTAAGTTTATTCCCAGGTTGTGCCTAACTGTACCCTTCCTCCCCATCCCATATATTTCTCTTATTTTCTCCCTGAGCTGTGTCTATTCCTAACTTCTTAACCTCTCTGTGTGCAACCCTAACTTCACCTCTCTCTTCATAAATTAGTCAAGCCTGTGTCCTTGGACTACATATGCATAACTCTAACTCCCTTCCTATTGAATAACCCTAACTTTCTGTCCTGGACTATTCATAAAACTAGGTAGGTTTTCTCAGACTGTAGTGCATAAGTTTAATTATCATAACAATTGAGATCGGTGAACTCCATAACCTCCACACAAGCAGAGTCGTAGTATGATCCTTCTTAGGGCCTGTGTTGCTTTGTGGTGGGGAAGGAGGGGCCACAGAGGGACAATGAGCAACGCATGCGTGGTGTCACAAGATGGGGCAGGGGAGCACCGCAAACAATAGGATTGGCAGGGGAATCAGCATCACAGGGGTTTGGTACATCCGGCAAATTGCTCACGGGTTGGGCGTAGGGGATCATCGGGTGCCGTACACACGCCTGATTGTCGGCTGAGGCGGTCTTATCGGCCACCTGAGCTGACTTAAGCCAGGTGTGTCTTTGCGGCTTTACAACTTTTAAAGTGATACCACTACCTTGCCCTATAGAAAGGGGCGCTCACTCTTTTTTCTAGTCCCTTTGTCAGATGGTCACCGAGGCCTTTCATCCTTCTCCCAGCAATTTCAGGCCAGCAATTTCAGGCCAGCAATTTCAGGCCAGCAATTTCAGGCCAGCAATTTCAGGCCAGCAATTTCAGGCCAGCTTCAGTTGGTATAGTGGATAGTGTGCTTGTCCACCATACATTGTGACCCAGGTTCAAATCCCAGCCAATGTGAGTTGGCTTTTATGCTACAAATCCTTAAAGGGAACCTAAACGGAGAAGGATATGGATTTTTCCTTTTAAAATAATACCAGTTGCCTGAATCGCCTGCTGATCCTGTGTCTCTAATACTTTTAGCCACAGCCCCTGAACAAGCATGCAGATCAGGTGCTCTGACTGAAGTCAGACTGGATTAGCTGCATGCTTGTTTCAGGGTGTGATTCAGCCACTATTGCAGTCACAAAGATCAGCTGGACTGCCAGGCAACTGGTATTGTTTACAGGAAACAGCCATATCACTCTCAGTTAAGGTTCCCTTTAAAGGAGAACTGTAGTGAAAGGTATATGGAGGCTACCATATTGATTTCCTTTTAAGCAATACCAGTTACCTGGCTATCCTGCAGATCCTCTGCCTCCAATACTTTTAGCCCTAGACCCTGAACAAACAACAGTTTGACATTTTTGTAAGATCTGACAAGATTAGCTGCATGCTTGTTTCTGGTGGGATTCACACTACAGTGGCTGGATAGTGTACTGGTTAAGGCCTCTGCCTTTGACATGGGAGACCAGGGTTCGAATCCTGGCTAGGTCAAGTACCTATTCAGTAAGGAGTTCAAGGCAAGACTCCCTAACACTGCAGGGTGGCCTCTTGAGCGTGTCCCTGTGGCTGCAGCTCTTGAGCGCTTTGAGTCTGACAGGAGAAAAGTGCTATACAAATGTTTGGATTATTAGTATTATTATTACTGCAGCCAAATAGATCAGCAGGGCTGCCAGGCAACTGGTATAGCTTAAAAGGAAATCAATATGGCAGCCTCCATATACCTCTCACTACAGTTCTCCTTTAAGCAACCTAATGGTTCTATTGCATTGAGCATTAATGGTACATTTTCGGCTAGCTTCACTTACTACTGTAGTGGTACAGTGCTTAGGGTGACGTGTCCACTACACAGTGAGATCTGGGTTCGATTCCCAGCTATGGTATGATGTATACTGGCTTTTAAAGTAGTATAATTCCCTGCCAGAAGAGACCCTCCTCCCTCCGGTAGGAGGTAGGAGGGAATAGGTTGGAGGGAGGTGGGAGGAGGGAGGTGGGAGGTGGGAGGTGGGAGGAGGGAGGAGGGAGGTGGGAGGTGGGAGGAGGGAGGTGGGAGGTGGGAGGAGGGAGGTGGGAGGTGGGAGGAGGGAGGTGGGAGGAGGGAGGAGGGAGGTGGGAGGAGGGAGGAGGGAGGTGGGAGGTGGGAGGAGGGAGGAGGGAGGTGGGAGGTGGGAGGAGGGAGGAGGGAGGTGGGAGGTGGGAGGAGGGAGGAGGGAGGTGGGAGGTGGGAGGAGGGAGGTGGGAGGTGGGAGGAGGGAGGTGGGAGGTGGGAGGAGGGAGGTGGGAGGTGGGAGGAGGGAGGTGGGAGGAGGGAGGAGGGAGGTGGGAGGAGGGAGGTGGGAGGTGGGAGGAGGGAGGTGGGAGGAGGGAGGAATTAAAACTCTCTAGCAGAGTGTGTACCAGCTGTCCCATAATTAGTGTAGGCAGACAACTGAGTCAAATGATATAAAGGACCTAGCTTGGAGGGAGGGAGGGTGCTCAAGCAGTGTGTTTGACCATAACATGGCTGCTGACAGTGAAATGGAGGGTAAAAATTTTGTTTTTTGATGCGACCGTTCGGCCCAACTCTAATCCTCACCACCTGCTCAACTAGTTCTGACAACCATTTGTGTTCATCCGATTGTATTGTATTGTTATTTGTTCCTACAACTAACCTCCTCCTCTTTATCAAACTCTAACCTCCTCCCCTTCCTATGAACGACCCTCTTTCTCTCCTGGACTGTTCCGAACTCAATCATACTGTCCATCTCATAAATAACTTGACTTACTCTCTAGGACCATGCCTAACTATAACCAACTGCTTTTTCAAAGAAAAATACTCTTCTCCAGGCTGTGCCTAAGCCCAACTCCTTCACCCAACTGTTTCCAACCCTTTACTTCACCCCTCTCTCTGTACGTAACACAAACCTGTATCCTTGAACTACAGATGCCTAACGCCAACCTTCTCTCCATCCAGGAATAACCACTTTCTGGGTGTGCCTAGCAATAACTTCACACCCTTCTCTATATGTTCCATCTGGGCTATGAGGCATTTGGTCAATTCCAAAGCTCCTTAAAATCATCATGACATCTGCATTAATTCTTAATTATTAACATCTCCTTAATCATCCTTATTTACCAAGCAACCAAGCTGTTAACTTCACGTCACGTAAGTAAATTTTAAGCACCAGACTATTTAGCTGCAGAGGTCTCACCCTGGCGTTCTATTAAGATCACCAGGGTGGCTGCGCAGCAGTATTTTTTTTAATAATTTTTTTTTTAAATCATGTAGCTAGCCTACATGATTCCTCCCTCCCTGTTGCATCCCTCCCACTCTTCCGATCGGCGCCGGCGATCAAACCCACCAGGAAATCCCGTTCTGAACGGGATTTCCTTTAGGGCTTCCCCCCGTCGCCATGGCGAGGATCGCGATGACGTCATCGACGTCATGACGTCACAGAGAGTCCCGATCCACCCCTCGGCGCTGCCTGGCACTGATTGGCCAGGCTGCTCAGGGGTCCCGGGGGGGGCCCTGTTACGCGTCGGGTAGCGGCGGATCGGCGGTGAGCGGCGGCGATCGCGTACAACACGCAGTGCTAGCTGCGTGTTTTATAGAAAAAATTGTGCAAATCGGCCCAGTAGGGCCGGAGCGGTGCACAGCGGCGGTCATGGACGAGCTGAGCTCATCCATACCACCAAGAAGGTTAACACACAAAGACATAAGCAGCAGACACTCCACCTAAGCAACCATTATATTGGTCTCAATTCACTAAGCTTTATTAAACACTTTATCAAATGTTTGATAATTTGCCTCATGAGTAAAATCTAATTTTGAATTCACTAAGGTGTTATATATTTATCAAATGTTTTATATTTATCAAATGTTTTATCGATAAAATGTTCAATAAATCTATAACACCTTAGTAAATTCAAAATTAGATTTTACTTATAAGGTAAATTATTAAACGATAAAGAAAACGTAGTGAATTGAGGCCATTGTGTATTCAGATCTGTACCCAAAAAGGGGTAGACCTGACGTGTATGATTTTCTTATAGTTATGTAAAGCCGGTTTCTATACTATATTGCTCCCAGCCCCCCCCCCCCTGTAGGCTCAAATGCACTATTTGCAATGCGGCATTGGTTAGCCAGATATGTATTAGGTAGCCAGATATAGCCCTCCAGTACAGTTGTCCCCAGTATAGGTGCCCTTAGTATAAGTAGCCAGTATAGGTGCCAATAGTACAAGTAGCGAGATTTATTTGCCCCCCCCAAGATTATAGCGCAGGAAGGGGAAGCAGTGGGCACACACAGCTCGACTGCCCCCTCCCTTACCTCGGCCCTCCATTCAGTGCTCCCCCTCCAGAAATTAGCACAGCAGGCACAGGCAGGAAACGCGGACTCACATCTCCCGGGTTCTATGTGATACAGCTTAATGTCACCACTGGTCTTCTCTGTCTCCAACGTCACTCACTCTTCTTCCACCAATTAGGTAGTGAGCGACGCTGGCTACAGTAAATACCGGCGGAGGGTAGTCGGGCCCTCCTCTCTGCCGCTGTGAGTGCCCGCTGCGCCCCCTCCTGATCTGCACCACTAATGGACACCTGCCTCGCCTGCCCCTAAAAACAGCCCTGCTTTTACGATACATTTACATCTCATGGCTTCCACTTTATTTTAGTCTGGTCCTGGTAAAGACATCATTTGAAATAAATGAATGCAGCTGCATCAAATACAATCAGCTTTGTTTCTTTGCTTATAAAATATATTTTGTTTTTTAGCTTTTTATAAGGTTTGACTGGCTGAGGCTTTATTTTGCCACCTGTTCCCGGATACTTGATAGTGAGAAATGCATCAATATATCTCAGTAACATTTCCATTAATTATGTAACGTGTCCTGTTTCCTGACAGTATGAAGGTATGTGAGGTCCATTAGCGTAGATCATCTCCTAATCCAAGGCTATTAAGACGAGGATTGAAGCAATGGATTGTCCGTCCGGCTCTCGGACCAGCTGGGATGGTGCAGACTGAGTTTTAATGCCCTTGACTTGTTACACGAGTAGACGAGGGCAATGGGGTGGGCAGAGTCATGGCTTGGACGTTTTCAGAGGTTCAAGCTTGGATCATGGCAGCTTCTGACCGGAGACCTATTTCTGAAGGCTCTCTTCGCCGAGAGAAAGTTCTGAGCTAATAAAAAAGTTTTCAAATGTGTTTTGAGCAAGGAGGCTAAAGTCATGGTAAGGGGCGAAGCCATTTCCCCATTCTGTTAAATAAGTTATCGGCAAAAAGAGAAGCTGACTTCACACTGGACAGACTTGGCCCATCAACACGGCCTTGTTCCTAGTCCTCTTCTGGAGAACGCATCAGAAGTTTAAGCTTCTAACACGCCATCTGTACTTGAATACACATAAGTCTTTTCCGGCTCTTGAAAACAGAATTGAGTGATTAGGAATGACATCTAGAAGTCATTTTTGGCCCAATATCACCGGTGAATCATCACTCTCTGTGTCAGACCCAGCGCGAGGATCAAGAATTCAATCCACACAGGGAGTATGCATTGGCTGGTTCTCTCTATTTTTCCTGCTAAAAACTAAAAGAAAAGTTCTTGTGATGCAGAAGGGAGAAAAGAGAAAGGTTTAGGCAAAATAGATAGGACAGGCCGTTAAAAGACCCCTCCAGCCAAACAGCGGTGATTAATGGTCACTACCTGTCAAACTGTCACTCACACGGATATCTATAGGTAATTTGTTTTTCTTTTTCCCTAGCAAAGGATTTGTAAACTAACATAAGGGCCAACATATTACATAACGCTGGTAAATAAGTAGGGATACAAATAATGTAAACATGGGGTGACAGACACAGAGGTAGCACTCGGTTATATAATATAGCACAAGGTTATACATGCAAACAGGGTATAAGACACATGATCATGCGATTTAACCAGTGATGGTCGTAATCAACAAATTACGATTTAGCTAAATTACGCACACATTTTCGCCATTACGCTTATACGTAATTACGATTTGCAAATTCAATTGATTTTGTGTAGTCATTCATAATTTCACATAACATTTCGCGAAAGTTTGCGTAATTTCTTGCCGATTTTAGCAGTGAATAACAAAGTCCCCATACAAGCTGTTGACACCACAATTGCTACATATGTTAAGGGGTATAGTGGGTACAAGTAAAAAAGTAAGAATTTTGCAAAAAGACCTCATAGATTTGAGAAGCTCAATTTCAAAAATTCAAGTAAAGATTGGTTTTTAAACTTAGAAAAATTACAGTTTAAAAACCCTTTTTCTTTGCATTTGTAAAATCGAGTTTCTCAAAAACGGCAAGGTCTTTTTGAAAAATTCTATTTGTGACTTATACCCATTATTCTGCTTAACATATGTAGCAATAGCATGTATGGGGGCAGAGCTGGCCTTAGAGTACGCGGGGCCTGGGGCGAGTGTCATATGCGGGGCCTAGAGGCATAAGTGAAGGCCATGTACTGTACTACCACAGTCACAGGCTTGTCCACCTCTAAAGCAGTACGCCTTATTATTGTTTAAAAACTTGTTAAAGGCCCCTAAGCTAACCAATACAGGAACAATTACAATATGTAATGTAATCAAACTGTGCCTGTCCCTAGCTCCCCAGACAGCCTCTACCTATCCCTAGCTCCCCAGCCAGCCTCTACCTATCCCTAGCTCCCCATGAAACCTAGCACCAATTCCCAGTCAGTCTGGAAGCTCCAGCCTGAGCCCCCTCTAGCTCCAGTCCATGCTTGACTCACCTAAATGCCCCTGGGGCCCTCAGCCTGAGGCTCTTGCACGTTACCATAATCTGACATTTGGCAAGCTTCATGTCAGTGCAGAAATTCATTACAAAAATGCAAATGTCATAGTACAGTAAAGCATGCTGAAGACGAAAACCCAAGGAATTAAAAGGAGGGGGGGGGGGTGTAAAATATAAGGTGTGTAAAACAAAATAGGAAAATCTGAGTATTTGTAAATGACACACTGCTCAGAACACAAAAAGCTAGACTTCTGTAGACCTTTCCTTCACCACCACCAAAATGAGCATGGTATGGCGGACATGACATGCGGGGCCCTCTTCATGTGCGGGGCCTGGGGCGATCTCCCCACTTGCCACCTCCAAAGGCCGCCTCTGATGGGGGCTTTGCTATTAACCTCTAAAGTCTGCACAAAATTATGCAAAATTTCGTGAAAATTGCACGAAAAATTACGCAAAATTTTAAAATACTACTATTACATACATAATGAATTACGATTTTCACTGAAATTTCACATTACGATTATGATGCGTAATTGCAAATTTCAATGCGAGACCCCACAACTCAAGTCCGAGTTAGTCCATAAGAAGGGTGTCATTGGTGGGGTTGCCTTATTAAGAAGGAAACACTTAAGGTGGTAGTCCCTGCCAAATGCTTACAATCTAAAAGAGAGGGGGAGGGACACATAAGGTAGGGCTGCTGAAAAGGGCTTAGAGAGCTAAAGAGAGTTAAGGCTTAGAGAGTTAAAGTGTGGTCGATGGTGGTAGGCCATGGTAGTAGGCCATGGTAGATGGTGGTAGGCCATTTTAAATAGGTTTGTTTGGAGGGCTTGTTGAAGGAAGGGACAAGTCTGAAGGGAGGTGGAAGGGAGTTCCATAGGGTGAGGGCAGCTCTTGAGAAGTCATGCATTGGAGAAGGGTTGATTTTTCCATCAATGGGCATCCCCAAAATGCAGCCCTTTCTATCTGAAGAGTCCAACAAATTAACACTAACATAATGTTTACACTTCAACAGCAAAGTCTTCCTATCTGGTATTTCACTAACAAGACTCTAACCTTTACAATCCCCAATGAATACTGCGGATGGACCCATCTATCCTTACCACCACTTCTAATCTTGTGCTCCAAAGTCCCTACACTGGCTTCCAGTTCCCATCAGAATTCAAATCCTTCCATAATATTTTGCCTTTCAAGCGAACGTATATTGAGAGGCATACGAAGGCTGTTCTCTTCATTCTCTAACAGTGCCAGTTGCCTGACTTTGTTCTGCCTCTAATACTGCAAGCAGTGGTGCTCAGCAGAGCTCGAATATTCGAGTAGCTCGAATATTCGAGCTCTTTTTCAGCTATTCGAGCTCGGTATTCGAGCTCCGAATAGCTGCAGCTATTCGAATGGGCTATTCGAGTAAACGCGAATAGCCCATTCACTATTCGAGCTATTCGAGCAAACGGCGCTATTCGAGCTCGAATACCGAGCTCGAATAGCGTCATAGCCCAGATTGATGTCCTTAGAGCCAATCAGAGGGCTCCCAGGCCCTCTGACGGCAGCCAATCACAGAGGGGGACCCTGGCCAGCCCCTACCCTATAAATAGCGGCCGCCATGTTCCGTTTCTCCGTCCTTGCCTGAGACTTGCATAGAGAGAGAGTTGCTCCTTTGTGCTTTGGCTTAGCAAGAGCTCTATTGTGGTCATTTACCTAGCGTTTTTGCTCACATACACCTCCTATACACACCTATATTGTTGTTAGTTAGATAGACATTGTATTTTAGTTAGTAGCTTTTGTGTTACATAGAGAGAGACTCAGACAGCTGCTGCAGGCTTACAGCTTTAGGCCTCAGGGCCTGCCTGTGTGGGCAGCTGTCCTCCTGTCCTCTGTTAGTTTATTTCTCATTAGTATTTAGACAGTATTAGATAGTATTAGACAGTATTTCTGCTGTCCTCTACTACTTAGTGATTGTATTTTGTATTGTAGTTATATACTGTAACTGTACTAGGACACTCACTGACTGTCACTGTTCATAGGCTAGCTCCTGCGTGTGCTTGCACTCACTGTCTGTGTACACACACTCTATTTCCTTCTGAATAGTTATATACTGTAACTGTACTAGGACACTCACTGACTGTCACTGTTCATAGGCTAGCTCCTGCGTGTGCTTGCACTCACTGTCTGTGTACACACACTCTATTTCCTTCTGAATAGTTATATACTGTAACTGTACTAGGACACTCACTGACTGTCACTGTTCATAGGCTAGCTCCTGCGTGTGCTTGCACTCACTGTCTGTGTACACACACTCTATTTCCTTCTGAATAGTTATATACTGTAACTGTACTAGGACACTCACTGACTGTCACTGTTCATAGGCTAGCTCCTGCGTGTGCTTGCACTCACTGTCTGTGTAGTACACACACTCTATTTCCTTCTGAATAGTTATATACTGTAACTGTACTAGGACACTCACTGACTGTCACTGTTCATAGGCTAGCTCCTGCGTGTGCTTGCACTCACTGTCTGTGTAGTACACACACTCTATTTCCTTCTGATTACTGATTGATTATTGTAAATTCTACTTCCTGACAGTTACTACTTACTTACTGTAGTAGGGACACTCACTCAGTCACTGTTCATAGGCTAGCTCCTGCACGTGTGTGCGCGTGCGTGCACTCACTGTCTGTAGTGTACACACACTCTATTTCCTTGTGATTACTACTGATTATTGTAACTTCTAGTTGTACTTCCTGACTGTTACTACTTACTTACTGTACTAGGGACACTCACTCACTCTCTGTTCATAGGCCAGCTCCTGCGCGTGTTTGCGCGTGCGTGCACTCACTGTCTGTAGTGTACACACACTCTATTTCCTTGTGATTACTACTGATTATTGTAACTGCTAGTTGTACTTCCTGACTGTTACTACTTACTTACTGTACTAGGGAGTCGGGACACTCACTCAGTCACCTCACCCACCAACCCACTTCATTAAAGTACCCCACTTTTCACCCGCCCTTTTCAAAAACTTTTGTGTTTACGCCCAAAACATCGAAGATGTCTGGAAGTGGCAGCCAGCGCGGTTTGGGCAAGGGGAAGGGCAGCAAGGGAATCAGGAGGAGAGGGAGCAGCATTGTGGCAAGCCGTGGGCGCGCCACCATGCACAGTTCCGCAGCAGCAGCAGCAGCAGCGTCAGTGGCTAACATTCCTCCCATAGCCACTGGCCGTGGACGCCTTGGGCGCCGCCCAGCAGGAGCATCTGCAACTCACGCTGCAGAGACACAGCAGCAGCAGCAGCGTGTAGCACCTGCTCCGATTTTCCTCCAGCCGGGTCGGAAACGTCCCATTGAGGAAAAGGATGCAGACACTGTGGTGCAACTGATGACGGAGGATGAGCAGCCCGCCATCAGCTCTGCATCCGAGGCCTCCACCCTCACCACCACCACCACCACCACCCCTGTTCGCAGCAGCCGCCCAGCAGGGCCTGGGGAGGAGGCCAGTTCACCGTCACTCGCCGACCTGTCATTCAGCAGTCTTTTGACCCCAGGCATCATGAGTAAATTGTCTGCTGTTGTTGGCGATCTTGAGGAGGAGATGCTGATGGGCATTTTGGGGGATGAGGGATTGGACAGCAAGACTGTGGCGACAGTCAAGCAGCCCATCCATGCATCAGGAGAGGAGTTTGGGGGGTCATCATCCCAGCAGGACATGTTTCAGGAGGGGGAGGATGATGATGACACGGTGACAGACAGAGACTGGGTGCCACCACCTCCAGGGGATGTCGTCCTCAGCAGCTCTGAGGAGGAGGAGGAGGATGCGCTTGTGGGCCTTGCAAGGAGGCGCATCATTGCAAGCATTGGCAGCAGTAGGCAGGTCCCACAGCCTGCTGGTGTCTCAGGCTCAGCAGCAGCAGCAGCATCTGCCAGTACCACCACCAGCCGCACCCAAGCCCCCCCCTTCCCCCCCCCAACCACCACAGGGAGACAGGCAGCAGCGGTTCCATGCCGTAGTAGGTCGTTTTTGTCACCAATCTGGCGTTTTTTCACCATGCCCACAGTGTACAGCAAGTACGCCACTTGCAACCACTGTCAGCGGAAGTTGAGCAGAGGTGCAGACCCCTTAAAGAGTAACTGTCAGGCTGCAGAAGCTAATTTAAACCTCTATTCTCCTGTGTTAAACAGTTTAGAAGGAAGCCCAAAAGCAATTAGTGAAGATAAAAATCTCAGTTACCTTTGATGTGTGCTTATCAGCAAGTCTGTTATTCTTAAGAAGACTCAAGCCGCATACCATACTGCAAAGCATTCTGGGGCTCTCCCCTCGGCTGCTAATGAGACGTTACAGCAGCTTGTAATCACGTAGCACTGATAAATCTCGGGCAGAGTACACTGCAGGAGTCAGCTATTGTTCCTAGCCACATGGCTCATTAATATTCACTGTACACTGTGTTGTTCAAGTACGAGCTTATCTGTGATCAGGAAGCAGGCAGGACATGACGACACATTTGACAGAAAAACATGGAGCCTGCCATGAGCTGTCAGTAGCATCTATCTCTGCATATACTATATACAAATTCTGTGAAATCCAAACGTGGACAGTGAAATGCATATGTAATGTAAGTACAGCCAATCTTTAGCTACTGATATATGTGTTTATTTTCTCTGAGACCTTATACCTAACAGCTCCTCTTTAAAGTTCAGCACCAGCTCGCTCATCAACCACCTTGCTGCGAAACATTTCCACCAGCATGAGGAGTTCCAGAGGCTGAAGGCATCTGGTGCTGGCAGTGGCACCACACCCATCACTGCACAGCCTTCAGCAGCAGCAGCAGCAGCAACAGCAGCCACCCGCCCTCCTGCTCCTCCAGCAGCACCAGCAGGAGTGCGGAAACACACTGCTCCTCCCCCCTCTGCAACTCCTGCCGCCGACACTGAGGCCTGTTCTGGCAGCCAGTCCTCAGTGGCCTCCTCTGCTGTGTCTGCTGATTCCCGTGCCAGCAAAAGGCCACGCCAGAGCCTTTTGAGCGAGTCCTTCCAGGGGGTGGTTAGGGCTCTGCCTCCCAGCAGCCGTCGCGTGCGGCAGCTGAACGGCTTGCTGGCACGGGCCATGTGCTCCCAACTCCTGCCGTACACGCTTGTGCAGGAGGGGAGCGACATGCGTGCGCTGCTTGCTTGCGCAGCCCCAGACTGGCAGCTCCCCAGCAGACACTTCTTCGCCCGCAAGGCCATTCCTGCACTGCACCGCTTTGTGATGGCCAATGTGGAGCGAGGGCTGGAGCACGCGGTTGGTGAAAGGGTCCACGTCACCATGGACTCCTGGAGCAGCCGCTTCGGGACAGGCCGCTACCTGTCCTTCACTGTCCACTGGGTCAGCTTGGTGGAAGGGGGTGAGGATGGGAGAGCAGCAGCGGGCACAGCAGCAGCAACACAGTGGGTGGTGCCCCCCCGCAGGGTCAGGGGAACTGCAGCAGGTTCCTCCGATCCTCTGCCATCCTCCGGCACACCTGGCCAAACCCCCCGCCTCAGCAGCAGCGTGAAGGCCCGCCACTGCCAAGCGCTGCTGCACTTGGTCAGCCTTGGGAAGACCAAGCTGACGGCAACCCATGTGTTGGCCAAACTCCAGGAGCAGGAGAGGATTTGGCTGACCCCCAGAGGCCTCAGAGTCGGAGAGGTGGTGGCCGACAATGGGGCCAATCTGGTTGCCGCAATAGACAGGGGAAACCTGACCCACATCCCCTGTCTTGCCCACGTGCTGAACCTGGTGGTGCAAAAGTTCTTGCACACCTACCAGAGGATGGGCGAACTGCTGGAAACGGCAAGGAACGTTGTGCGTCACTTCCGGCGCTCGGCTGCAGCCTGTGCGAGCCTAGAAGACGTGCAAAAGGAGCTGGAGCTGCCACGCCATCGGCTGATCCTTGACGTTCCGACTCGCTGGAACTCCACCCTGGCCATGTTGGAGCGTCTGGTTGAACAGAAGCACGCTGTCAACCAGTACCTTGCCCTGGCCACTGTTTCCGCCGCTCGGAGAAGGGACAAGACCAGCAACATCCCGTCCATCGTCCCCGATGATGACTGGAGGCACATGCAGCAGGTGTGCTTAGTGCTGGCTCCCTTTCTGCAGGCCACTAACATGGTGAGCAGGGACCATGCTATGGTCTGCGAGTGGGTGCCCCTGGTTTGTCTGCTGAACAGGGCCCTCGATGCTTTGCTGGAACAGGGAGCGGCAGCCTTGGACCAGCAGGAGCGGCAAGCAGCTGCACAGTCCACCTCTGAGGGGGAGGAGGAGGAGGACTTGGTGGAGGTCCCTGACCTTGCTGCTGATGAGGGGGATCAGCACAGCGCAGCTGAGTTGGTGCGGGGGTGGAGAGAGGATGAGGCAGCAGAGGAGGAGGATGAGGAGGTCAGCACTGCTGTCGATGTGCCAGCACACGTGGCCCGCCTCTTCCCAATGGCAGCGCACATGCTGGCGTGCCTGCGCAAGGACCCCAGGGTGATCCAGATGAAGCAGAGGGAGGACATCTGGATCAGCATGATGTTGGACCCACGCCTCAAGGGGAAGTTGAGCCAGTTCCTGCCGCCTGCAGGAGGAGACCCAGCGCAACAAATAAGGAGCTTGCAGCAGGCCCTTGTTGAGCGCTTGGAGGAAGCCTTCCCCAAGCCTTCCACCCCCACTGTCCAGCAGCCAGCACAGAGGCAGCAGCAGGTGCCTGCATCCAGCAGCAAGCGCCCCACAGACCTGCTGTCTCTCAGCCACGAGCTCTACAGGACTGTAGAGGCTCTGGCAGCAGTGACTAGAGAGGAGGTGCATGATGCAGCAGCATCCTCCTCCGGTCACAGCCAGCGCCTGACCCGCATGGTGGCTGACTACATGGGGTCCTACAGCGGGCTTGACAGCGATGCCCCTGTTGATTCCATGGAGTATTGGGTCAAGCGCCTGGAGATCTGGAGCGAGCTGGCGCAGTACGCCCTGGAAGTGCTGTCCTGCCCCCCTTCCAGCGTGCTGTCCGAGCGCTGCTTCAGTGCAGCTGGTGGCGTGGTCACCGAGAAACGCTCACGTCTGTCTCACAAGTCTGTGGACAGACTGACGTTTCTCAAGATGAACCAGGCGTGGGTGGAAGGCGAGTTCCTGGCCCCTGTTGTCGGCGAGAGGGGGACATGAACTGGCTAAGAACCATCGTTAATGTGCCTTACCACCCTTTACCACCTCCTGGCTCCTGCTCACTAAGCCAGCCTGGTTCAGTTTGACTATTACGTCGCCTGCAGCCACACATTTTACACCTACAGTGGGCTGCTGTGTACTGCCCTTCTGCTGTCTGTCTGTGTTTCCCACTGCCAGGGTACACAGAATTACATTCTGCTGCCACTCTGCCACCAGCTATTACGTCAAACAATAGCTATATATCTGTGTAATTGGTTGTACAAACAAAACCAAAAAACCATAAAAAAAAAAAAAAAAAAAGGTTTAATTTTTCTGAGGTGCCCGGGTTGAAAACTGTGTTGTCCCAGTTGTGTATTGGACACGATGTGGGCTGCACGACCGCTGTCTGGGACCTCCTGTTGTGTTTATTTACAGCCCTGGTATCACCGCTAGGTACCAGGGCTATTATGTCACGCTGCCTGCCTGCTGCCACACTCACACTACTCCTCCATTCCTCCTGCTGCTGCTGTCTGTCTGTGTTTCCCACTGCCAGGGTACACAGAATTACCTTCTGCTGCCACTCTGCCACCAGCTATTACGTCAAACAATAGCTGCTCACATTACTCCTCCATTCCTCCTGCTGCTGCTGCTGTCGGTCTGTGTTTCCCACTGCCAGGGTACACAGAATTACATTCTGCTGCCACTCTGCCACCAGCTATTATGTCAAACAATAGCTATATATCTGTGTAATTGGTTGTACAAACAAAACCAAAAAACCATTAAAAAAAAAAAAGGTTTAATTTTTCTGAGGTGCCCGGGTTGAAAACTGTGTTGTCCCAGTTGTGTATTGGACACGATGTGGGCTGCACGACCGCTGTCTGAGACCTCCTGTTGTGTTTATTTACAGCCCTGGTATCACCGCTAGGTACCAGGGCTATTATGTCACGCTGCCTGCCTGCTGCCACACTCACACTACTCCTCCATTCCTCCTGCTGCTGCTGTCTGTCTGTGTTTCCCACTGCCAGGGTACACAGAATTACCTTCTGCTGCCACTCTGCCACCAGCTATTACGTCAAACAATAGCTGCTCACATTACTCCTCCATTCCTCCTGCTGCTGCTGCTGTCGGTCTGTGTTTCCCACTGCCAGGGTACACAGAATTACATTCTGCTGCCACTCTGCCACCAGCTATTACGTCAAACAATAGCTATATATCTGTGTAATTGGTTGTACAAACAAAACCAAAAAACCATAAAAAAAAAAAAAAAAAAAAGGTTTAATTTTTCTGAGGTGCCCGGGTTGAAAACTGTGTTGTCCCAGTTGTGTATTGGACACGATGTGGGCTGCACGACCGCTGTCTGGGACCTCCTGTTGTGTTTATTTACAGCCCTGGTATCACCGCTAGGTACCAGGGCTATTATGTCACGCTGCCTGCCTCATTGACTGCCTGCTGCCACACACTCATCCTCCTCCTCCTGCTGCTGAATTTACCTCCTGCTGTCTGTGTGTTTCCACTGCCAGGGAGCACATACAATGGCGCTTCCAACATGCGTGCGCCACCAGCTATTTGTTACGCTCAAAAATAGCTGCATTTCTGTAAAAAAAAAATTTGAAAAGAGAAATAAGTGAAGAAGAAGACGATATAGAAGAAGATGAAGAAGATGAAGATGAAGAAGAAGAAGATGAAGAAGAAGAAGAAGAAGAAGAAGAAGAAGAAGAAGAAGAAGAAGAAGAAGAAGAAGAAGAAGAAGAAGAAGAAGAAGAAGAAGAAGAAGATGAAGAAGAAGATGAAGAAGATGAAGAAGAAGAAGATGAAGAAGAAGAAGAAGAAGAAGAAGAAGAAGAAGAAGAAGAAGAAGAAGAAGAAGAAGAAGAAGAAGAAGAAGAAGAAGAAGAAGAAGAAGAAGAAGATGAAGAAGAAGATGAAGAAGATGAAGAAGATGAAGAAGAAGATGAAGAAGAAGATGCAGAAGAAGAAGATGAAGAAGAAGAAGATGATGATGAAGAAGATGAAGAAGATGATGATGAAGAAGATGAAGAAGATGAAGAAGAAGAAGATGAAGAAGAAGAAGAAGAAGACAATATAGAAGAAGAAGAAGATATAGAAGAAGATATAGAAGAAGAAGATATAGAAGAAGAAGAAGATAGAAGATAAAGAAGAAGAAGAAGAAGAAGAAGTATATACAGTACTGAACAAAATTCTGGACACAACTTCTCTTTTCACCTTTTTTTTTTAAAGGAACATCCCCACATAATCACTTGCTGTTGTTACTTGGAAAAAAAGATGTTTCTTGCATCATTCACCCTCAAAACAAGTGTTGGAAGCTATTTAAGGCCAATTCGAATAGTCAGCTCGAATAATGAGCTCGAATACCGACTCGAATAGTGAGCTCGAAGTCCGAGGTCGAATCGAATAGTAAAAATTATTCGACTCGAATATTCGACTGATCTCGAATAATTTACTATTCGAATTCGACCAAACTCGAATTTTAAAAAGGGGTATTTGAGCACCACTAACTGCAAGTCACTGGCGTTTCAGCGTATCCATGCCTTCGTCAGGTGTGTCACCTGACAAAGGTGTGGATACGCCAAAACGCCTTGTGATGTCACTGCCGCACGGTTACCCGAGGGAGGCACCTGCAGTACATTTGTCACCTGGGGCCACCATTGCTGCTGCTGCCCACAAAGAAGGAACAGGTTGCCACCTGAGGATGCTGATTTGGGTTCTCACCCTCGAATAGCCAATCATAACGACGATCTAGTAGGTGTGTTTTTTGACATTGAAACGGTAATACACTTTTTGTTTTTTTGTCTTTCTCCAGTAAAGCTAATACCCTTCATCTAGGGTAGAGAGGGGTTGCTTCAGTAGTGTGTTGGTGAACATCTACCATCAATGGGTACAATTAGCGCAAGATTGCATATCATTAAAAAATAAAGGCACCTCACTCCTGATCAATGAATTATTTTTGCAATGTTGGCCTCAATTCACTAAGCAGTTTAGACTAGTCTACTGATGGTTTATAGTCTACTGATGGTTTGGTGTAATGTTTTAGACCTTTTTTAGACCTGGTCTAAAATATGCGGTAATTAGGTCGGTAAAGCAGGGGAAAGGATCAAAAGATGCAATTCACAAAGGCAAACAAGGCGTAACCACGCCCCCTTTTTCTGACATAGATTAGACCAGCTGATTTATGTAGGTAAAGTAATTCTGTGAGGTATTTTAGACGTGAGGATGGAACCTTTTGAATTAACTATGCAGGAGTTTAATTGTATCCCGAGGAGAGCTCGTCAGAGAAGAAGGATGTCAGTCATAGCTACTCGTTTGTGAATTGCATCTTTTGATCATTTCCCCTGCTTTACCCACCTAATTACCAAATATTTTAGACCTGGTCTAAAAACAGGTCTAAAACATTTGGTAATTATTAGTGAAATAGTAGACCGCCATACACCCGGCCGCCGCTCAATGGCCGCACACCCTGCCGCCCGCTCACACGCCACCCGCTCGGCTCCCTGGCCCTGTCCCCGTCCCATTCTGTCTCTGTGAGGCTGGGTCCGTGCTGCGCATATGCGCAGTAGCAAAAAGCATGGACAACGCTACACCGAGACAGGAGGCACATGCAGGGACATAGGGGTTTTACTATAGAGGATTCCCTCTTGATGCAAATGATTTACACCAAACCATCAGTAAACTAAAAAACATCAGTAGACTAGTCTAAACTGCTTAGTGAATTGAGGCCATTAACTTATAATAGGAGTCTTTTAACTACCAGACCTTTATCACACCCCTATTTCAATCCTTGAAGAATCAGACTTGCCTTTAGCTTGATATTCTGGTCCCAGAGCAGGAAGTGCCCACTTGCGGCTGGGCTGACTGACATAAATAGAGTGTTCTAAGGAAGGAACTGTGAAGGGGTGAACTGGCTGAGCACAAAGGATACTGCAGTCTTTTTCAGAAACTAAGATCCTCCATTTTGACAAATCCACATTGCTTTAATTGCTGTAAGCATTCCAACTTGTTGTTATTTTTTTCACTGAGTGCTGAGGGTTAAAGTGAACCAGAGACGAAGCACCCTTGTATATTTTACCATATATATCAGTAAGAACATTAGAGAAAACACCTACCCTGCTCTCTGTTTCATCCTCACTGCTAAAAGTGTCTGTTATCAGCTGTGATAAGAATCCCGGACTTAGCATTCAGTCTGGCTTTGCAGGGAATAATTATAGCTGAGTCATTATAGCAGAGCCACAAGGGGGCAGGCTTGGGCTTGAAAAGACACCAGAGAAGAGACTCAGCTATAATCTTTCCGTAGCAAAGCTAGACTGAGTGCTCAGTCTGGGATTCTTATCAGAGGTGATAACAGTCAGATTAAACAGAGAACAATGAAAGAAAGAGCAGATTAGGTGTTTACTGTCATGTTCCCACTGATTTATAAGGTGAAATACAAGAGGGTGCTTCATCTCTGGTTCTCTTTAAAGGAACATTATCATTTAACATGTTTTTTTTACCTGGGATTGAGAGAGTTCCTGATTAGGGATGCTCATTCGGATTCCGCGGAAATGCAATTTCCAAAATTCCGATCGGAAATTGCATTTCCGCATCGGAATGCGGAAATCGGTAATGCAAGTGTGTTAGGCGGATTTCCGCCGGAAATCGCGAAAATTTCCGCCGGAAATCGCGGAAATTCCGCCCGACTTTAACATCGATTTTCTCAAAAACTATAAGGTCTTTTTGAAAACTTTTTTTTGCATCTTGTTCAGGACATTCTGTATAATAAACCCTGAAAATATGGTGTTTCTAGGACTTACGGGGGCTTTGCTAATAACCGCTAAAGTCGGCGGATTTTTACTGTAATGTAAAATGCAGAAAATCTGCATCTGCCTATTTTCCGCATTTACATTACAGTAAAAATCCGCCGACTTTAGCGGTTAATAGCAAAGCCCCCGTAAGTCCTAGCAACACCAAATTTTCAGGGTTTATTAAACAGAATCTCCTGAACAAGATACAAAAAAGAGTTTTCAAAAAGACCTTATAGTTTTTGAGAAAATCGATGTTAAAGTCGGGCGGAATTTCCGCGATTTCCGGCGGAAATTCCGCATTGGAATGCGGAAATTGGTAGCGGAAAGCGGAATCGGTATTTGGCAATGGCGGAATGTGGATTTACCGTGGAATCGGAAATTGGCATTTCCGACCATCCCTATTCCTGATGTGCTGGTAAATAATGATACATGCATTTCACTTGCTTATCTCTTTTGTTTACTGTATCAAATTCCTTTCACTCTTAAATGATGGCAAGTCCACTCAAATATGACTGCAGAGTAAACCATGAGGGGAGGGGGAATTCCCTCACAGTGCATCTGTTAACCCTGTGTGTGAGAAATCTCTCATTGGCAGCTGCATGTCTCTGATTGAGCTGTCTGCAGAGAGCAGAGGAAATGTAACTTGTTATAAACATTGATAATTGTCTGTGAAACCTGACACCACAGCTTTTCATACTCTGTAGTCTGATATGCAAAAAAAACACTGGCTGTGCATTGTAGCAGACACTCCTTTTGCAAATGATTTGTTCCAATAGAGCTAAAATCTACACACAATGAATTAAAGCTTTTGCCTCTGATATTTAACATCAAAAGTAGGAAAATGTTTACACTGCTACGTACATTATTGTACATTGTCATTTTAGAACACGTAGGTATTGGTAGTGTCCCTTTAATAATGGTTTGCACATCAACCAACCACATTACTCCCTGACCAGCATCAGTTTTTTGTTTACTCTTGTTAAAGTCCCAGTAGGATGAGTATAGCTGCCCTTATTTCTGTATTTTACTTAGAGAGGATCAATGCGATGCCAACAATTCTAAGTTGATGCTAATGTCATGCAGCTGGAAAATGGATGCAACATTTACCAACACCACTTAAAGTAGTATTCTGCGGCAAAAAGGCAAATGGGGTGTTTGAGCGATCTAGTTGGCCACTCAATCAGGCCGTTCACTGCATTATAAATTGGTTTGGTTAGGGGTACAAACAGACCAGGATCATCCACCAGGCAACCTAGGCAGGTGACTGGGGCCTAGTGGGTGTCGAGGGGTCCACCAGCCTCCTTCTTTGACCTCTCTCTTTTGGCATACCAAAAAGATCACAAGGGGGCCCAAATCTACTACCTTGCCTAGGGCCCCTTTACATCTTCATCCATCTCGGAGTACTAAAGTCTTCAGTAACTAGTGACTCTGTGGAAAGTGGCCATTATGCATGAAAGTGACAATCATCAAACCTGACCAACCAATAGGCATGGTCGAAATAACCCATTTCCAACTCCAAATTTAGAAATTTGCGGATTCCAAGTTTGCATTGCGAAATCTCGTCATATTGTATCCTATATATATTGCATTCTATCCATACTTATTGTTAGTGCAAATTTCCGAAAATATGCTCACGAGGGGTGATCGGAAATACCAATTTCCGTTTCTGCTGAAAATCCGCATTCCGCCATTGCCAATTACCGCTACCATTTCCGCTTTCCGCTAACGCTTTCCGCATTCCGATGCAAATTTTTGCGATAATTTCCGCCGACTTTAACGTTGATTTTCTCAAAAACTACAAGATCTTTTTGAAAGATTTTTTCCAGCACCTACGGGGGCTTTGCGATTAACCTCTAAAGTTGGTGTCAAACCGCATAGCGGTTCCAATGCGGATTTTTGTGGTAATTTCTGCAGAATTTAACATCGATTTTCTCAAAAACTACAAGGTCTTTTTGAAATGTTTTTTTTCTTCTTGTTTCCATTTGTTGGCTTAACAGTCTCTAAAAATTTGGTGTTTCTAGCTTGTATGGGGGCTTTGCTGTTAACCTCTAAAGTCGGCATAATACCGCATATCGGTAATGCAAATTTTCTGCATTTTACAGTACGGTGGGCAACTTTGGCGGTTAATAGCAACCGCTAGGTTCTACAGACACCAAATTTTCAGGGTATGTTAAGCAGAAAAGTGGAAACAAGAGGAAAAAAATATATTTCAGAAAGACCTTGTAGTTTTTGTGAAAATCCATGTTAAATCGGCAGATTCCTTAAAGAGGAACTCCAGTGAAAATAATGTAATAAAAATAGTGCTTAATTTTTACAATAATTATGTATAAATGATTTAGTCAGTGTTTGCCCATTGTAAAATCTTTCCTCTCCCTGATTTACATTCTGACATTTATCACATGGTGACATTTTTACTGCTGGCAGGTGATGTCACTGGAAGTAGCTGTTGCTTGCTTTTTTGGCAGTTGGAAACATCTATAAACAGTTATTTCCCACAATGCACACAGGTTCACAGACAGGAAACTGGCAGGACCATGGTCCTCACAGTTTCCTGTGGGAGGGGTTTCACCACAATATCAGCCATACAGAGCCCCCTGATGATCAGTTTGTGATAAGGAATAGATTTCTCGTGGAAAAGGGGGTATCAGCTACTGATTGGGATGAAGTTCAATTCTTGGTTACGGTTTCTCTTTAAAGTAAAAGTGAAGTGGCGCAAAAAAAAAAAAAACCTTACCTTACCTAAGAAGAAGGAAGACTCTAGATCCCAGAGAGCCTCTACAGTTCTCTTTCCGTCCCATAGTTCCAGCGCAGTGCTCTGGTGACGTTGTTCAACCAGCTTGGTTGAATTATGTCTTCAGCCCTCCTCGGGTAACCTTTGGCAGTACTTGTGTCTCCGGCTAGCGAATCCATACTGTGCAAGCGCAAGTCCTGGCTCGTGTGTGCGCAGTACAGATATGTCCATCTTCTGAAGTACTCAGAAATGTGACTTCTTCCGAAAATTGCAGAGGAGTCACGTGACAAGGACCGGGACACAGTGGCGGAACAAGGCCATGGAAGGCTGAATGGGGTCCAGAGCCTTTACTCTCCATAGGTGGGCATCGAACTTTTTTGCACCACTTCACATTAACTTTAAAGGGATACTGTAGGGGGGGTCAGGGGAAAATGAGTTGAACTTACCCGGGGCTTCTAACGGTCCCCCGCAGACATCCTGTGTTGGCGCAGCCACTCACCGATGCTCCGGCCCCGCCTCCGTTTCACTTCTGGAATTTCAGACTTTAAAGTCTGAAAACCACTGCGCCTGCGTTGCCTTGTCCTCGATCCCGCTGATGTCATCAAGAGCGCACAGCGCAGGCCCAGTATGGTCTGTGTCTGCGCAGTACACTCCTGGTGACATCAGCGGGAGCGAGGACACGGGTGTGCAGGTGCAGTGGTTTTCTGACTTTAAAGTCAGAAATTCCAGAAGTGAACCGGAGGCGGGGCCGGAGCATCGGTGAGTGGCTGCGCCAACACAGGATGTCTGCGGGGGACCATTAGAAGCCCCGGGTAAGTTCAGCTCATTTTCCCCCGACCCCCCTACAGTATCCCTTTAAAGTGGATCCGAGATAAACTTTTACTCATTGCATAATTGTGTTCCTTTCATATAGTTTATAGGGCATTCCTCAAGCCAAATACTTTTTTTTTTGTTTTAATACTCTAATTCCCTATAAGCTAAACAAGCCTCACCCACAGATTCTCCAGAGAGCCTTGGCACTCTCAGCCTTAGCAGCAAGGGCTTATGGGAGCTAAGTCTGGCCAGGAGGAGGAGGTTACTAGCCAGAGATTTCAGAGGCAGAGGGGAGGAGGAGAGGGGAGTGAAGTTTTCACAGGCTGAGGGATGGAGATGCGGATCAGCTTGCCTGTGTGTAATGTGACAAACAGAACATGGCTGCTCTCATTGTATCACAGGGATATATAATCATAAACCATTGAAGCTGTTTGCAGCTAGATTTGCTTTAGATAAGATATATAGACAAGTTACTTGTTATAGTTAGATTTTCATCTCGGATCCGCTTTAAGAAGTTTAGAGATTTATGAAATACAGCCAGGTACGTGACTTAAAGAGAATCTGTATTGTTAAAATCACACAAAAGTAAACATACCAGTGTGTTAGGGCATGGGTCCCCAACCTGGGGGCCGCGGCCCCTGGGGGTCCTTGGGCAGATTTCTGGGGGGCCGTGGCTTCTCCCTCTCCCCCCGCGGCCGCCGCTCCTGTTACCTTATGAGCGGGCGGCCGCTTCCTTCCTTATATTCCTCCAGCCATATTCCTCCAGCCGCGGCTCTCCTCTTCACAGCATGTCGTATTACAGCAGCGCTTCCTGTGCGGCTGCTGTAAGGAGCAAAGGGAGCCGGGACAGCGGTTCCCATGGTAGCGGTGATGCGTATCGCCGCTACAGGAAGCTGCTGCTCCGCCTCCTTACCTCCTTAGAGCAGCCACGCAGGAAGCGCTGCTGTAATACGTCATGCTGTGAAGAGGAGAGCCGCGGCTGGCAGAATATAAGGAAGGAAGCGGCTGCCCGCTCATAAGGTAACAGGAGCGGCGGCCACGGGGTGGAGAGGGCACCTCTGCTAGCTATACTGGGGCAGCTATACTGGGGTAACTACTGGCTACACTGGGCAAACTGTACTGGCTACACTGGGCTAACTGTACTGGCTACACTGGGCAAACTGTACTGGCTACACTGGGCAAACTGTACTGGCTACACTGGGCCAACTGTACTGGCTACACTGGGCAAACTGTACTGGCTACACTGGGCAAACTGTACTGGCTACACTGGGCAGACTGTACTGGCTACAGTGGGCAAACTGTACTGGCTACACTGGGCCAACTGTACTGGCTACACTGGGCAAACTGTACTGGCTACACTGGGCAAACTGTACTGGCTACACTGGGCAGACTGTACTGGCTACAGTGGGCAAACTGTACTGGCTACACTGGGCAAACTGTACTGGCTACACTGGGCAAACTGTACTGGCTACACTGGGCAAACTGTACTGGCTACACTGGGCAAACTGTACTTGCTACACTGGGCAAACTGTACTTGCTACACTGGGCAAACTGTACTTGCTACACTGGTAACTGTACTTGCTACACTGGTAACTGTACTTGCTACACTGGGCAAACTGTACTTGCTACACTGGTAACTGTACTTGCTACACTGGGCACACTGTACTTGCTACACTGGGCTAACTGTACTTGCTACACTGGGCTAACTGTACTTGCTACACTGGGCTAACTGTACTTGCTACACTGGGCTAACTGTACTTGCTACACTGGGCTAAGTGTACTTGCTACATTGGGCTAAGTGTACTTGCTACACTGGGCTAAGTGTACTTGCTACATTGGGCTAAGTGTACTTGCTACACTGGGCTAAGTGTACTTGCTACACTGGGCTAAGTGTACTTGCTACACTGGGATAACTGTACTTGCTACACTGGGCTAACTGTACTTGCTACACTGGGCTAACTGTACTTGCTATACTGTGGTAACTGTACTAGCTATACTGGGGTAACTGTACTAACTATATTGGGGTAACTATACTACCTAACTATACTGAGGCAACTATAGTCCTTATACAGGGGCAACTGTGTTAGCTACCTATACTGGGGGCAACTATACCTAGTTACCTACTTACCTATATAATACATTCAAAATCAGGGAAACGAGGGGGGCTGCCACCGCCACTAAACACGCCCCACCCCTCCGGGGGGGCCCCAGAGAAAAGTTTGGTTGGGATAGTGGGCCCCAGGCTTAAAAAGGTTGGGGACCCCTGTGTTAGGGGACATCTCCTATTCCCCTCTGTCACAATTTCGCCACTCCCCGCCGCATTAAAAGTAGTCAAAAACAGTTTTTAAAAGTTTGTTTGTAAACAAACAAAATGGCCACCAAAACAGGAAGTAGGTTGATGTACAGTATGTCCACACATAGAAAATACATCCATACACAATCAGGCTGTATACAGCCTTCCTTTTGAATCTCAAGAGATCATTTGTGTGTTTCTTCCCCCCTGCAGCTCACTGAAGAGTTACAAGCTGATTGTTTGTTTCTTCTTGCAGACAGCTCTGCCCCGTTGTCTGTAATTCTGCAGTATGTGACTCATCAGTATGTGAACAGAGGATTTATCCAGCTTGTAAAAGATAAGAGAGCAGAGAAAAGCTGGCTAATGTAAATAACACACACACACAGGGGAGTGTGCATAGAGGGGGCATGCATAGCAGATCACACTGAAGAGTTGGCAGCCTTCCAGACACAGGACGACAAGTCCGACAGGGGAAAGATAAGCTGATTTATTACAGAGATGGTGATAGTATAAAGTGCTGCAGTAAGCCAGAGCACATTATAATAGGTTTAGGAACCTGTAGGATGGTAGAAAACACAATGACATTTTTGTTACAGAGTCCCTTTAACACTGTCATAGATGAGTCTCATATACTGTACCAGAAGAAATGCAAAAGAAATGCAAAAATGTAGATATTTTCCATGAGTTATCATCCAGGGCTTTCCTTTCACATTACAGAACTTACAAAACATATTGAAATAAACTCTTTGGTTGCTATGGGCAATGTCGGTAAAGTGATCTCATTGGTTCGTCCCAATAGTCCTCTTAGACCTCAGTTCAAACTGCCACACCAATCGGTCCAAAAATTCACTATTCCATCACCGAGGCCTTCGTTCTGCAGAGGATCTATCAACGTACATGCATTTGTGAGTTTTCTGGATGACTTTGACTGAACTATAATATTTCTTGAAACAGTTGTTACATGTGAAAGGAAAAAGTGAAAAAAAAAAAGTAGTATGAACTATTTTTTTCAGTAATTTTCCTTCATGTCATATTCCGATGGCCGCTGTGAAACCATTTAGGGTAGGTCTGCGATGTTGGTGTAGATAAGGATCTCAACACCCTCCTCTCCCAGCCATTACTCACTCCGCGCATTCCGTGCCCTATGTAACGGATCCCTTCCTTGGCATTCTCCGCAGGGTTTGCTGGAGATTAGATGGGTGTGCAGTTAACATATTAGACCTCTCCCCTTTCCCTAGAGGGGAAGTATTCTTGAAAGCTGTTCAGGAACTTTTGCGAGGCTCCAGCTCTCTTCGTATTGGTCTGTCCTCTACACCCCCGGCCTGCAGAAAAAATCATAACAAGCACACATCTAAACTCTTCCATAAACACCGACCTTTTGCCTGGACACCGGAGAGGAATTTTCCTCTGTTCCTCGGAATACATTTTTTGATGCAAAACTTTATTCGCTCCTCCATCTGGTGGTGAATTGGAGTAGACTGGAGGCATGATTTGGCCCATGTCTTGGATTTGGTTTGGCGCTTCACTCCCATTGTACTCTTCTCCACTTGTTCCTCAGGGGAAAAGGCAAGTGAGGATCGATAGAGTTATCACTGCACTCTCAGGGTAACTGTACGTTCACAATTATTATTTATGTATTTACTTTCTTTTTTAAAGAGAGAATTTATAACATAAATACTGTATATCAGAAAGCAAAAGAAAACAAGAGGCAAAAACAGGAGGAACCCTAAAACAGGAGGATTCACTAACAAAAACAAGGCTAGTAACCTGCTGTTACTTGCGCTATTTAATCAGCGTGCCTTAAAGGAAACCAGAGATGAACGCGTTGGCACAAAATAAACATATTCCCCGATAGATTTTACACAATAAATACTATACCTGGTATTTTCGCTGATGTAATTAAGATCAGTAACAGGAGCGCACGCTATGCTGCGGTAGTGCAGCATAGCGAGCGCTACTAACTGTAATTGGACCATTAGGCTGCCTGTCACTTGAAAGGCATCCTATTGGGCCAATCAAAGTGCAATCAAATCACATCCTTTAAAGTCACTGGACCCGAAGGTGCTCAGGGCGGGATGAGAGGAACTTGACAGGCAGCTTGACAGGCAGCATATTGGGCCAATCAAAGTGCGGTAATAATATCCTTTAAAGTCACTGGACCCAAAGGGGCTCAGGGCAGGACGAGTGGAGTGCCCGTTAATGGCAAATAGCAGGCATAAGTTACTAGCGCTTGCTATGCTGCACTACTGCTGCATTCGGTGCGCTCCTGTGACTGATGTTATTTACGCATGCTACACCGCCACTAGCATAGCATGCAGGCCGTTACAATTAAGACACACTGATTAAATACCGCGAGTAATGGGAGGTTACTTGCGCTCTTTTTGTTAGTTAATTGATCCCAATGGCCTTGATTCACTAACTGGCACTACGCCGGTTAGTGTGCCTTACCACTTAGTGGGCACAAAATACCTTATCTGAGGTTAGTGTGCCTTATCTGAGGTTAGTGTGCCTTATCTGAGGTTAGTGCGCCTTATCTGAGGTTAGTGTGCCTTATCTGAGGTTATTGTGCCTTAACTGAGGTTAGTGTGCCTTATCTGAGGTTAGTGTGCCATATCTGAGTTAGTGTGCCTTATCTGAGTTAGTGTGCCTTATCTGAGGTTAGTGTGCCTTATCGGAGGTTAGTGCGCCTTATCTAAGGTTAGTGTGCCTTATCTGAGGTTAGTGTGCCTTATCTGAGGTTAGTGTGCCTTATCTGAGTTAGTGTGCCTTATCTGAGTTAGTGTGCCTTATCTGAGGTTAGTGTGCCTTATCGGAGGTTAGTGTGCCTTATCTGAGGTTAGTGTGCCTTATCTGAGTTAGTGTGCCTTGTCTGAGGTTAGTGTGCCTTATCTGAGGTTAGTGTGCCTTATCTGAACTTAGTGCCCCGGTGCAGTGCGCGATGTAGCTTTGTGCATCTTTTAGTCTGCACAAAGCTACTTAAGGGGCACTAAGTTCAGATAAGGCACACTAACCTCAGATAAGGCACACTAACCTCAGATAAGGCACACTAACCTCAGATAAGGCAAACTAACCTCAGATAAGGCACACTAACCTCAGATAAGGCACCCTAACCTCAGATAAGGCACACTAACCTCAGATAAGGCACACTAACCGGCTTAGCGTTGGTTAGTGAATCAAGCCCAATGTGTGTTGCCTTGATAAAATAAAAATAATAAAGTGAAAATAAGTAAATTTGGACACTTGCTTATTTGTGGCTGCCAGTAGGTAAAATATGTCTACAGATGTGCTTGCGTTATCAGGTCCAGATTTATGGAACGGCCACAAAGACCTGGGCCTTAGGCGGCTATTGTTTAAGAAGTTACTGAATAGGGATGAGAAGCCTGCAAATAGAAATGGGTGGCTGCAAATGGGAAGCAACATATGGAAGAGGAGAGATGCGGCTCAATGGGGCTGGACATGACAGAGAGAGACAGCTGTCCATGGATGTTATACACAGAAGAGGGAGCTGCACATGGATGGAATGGGAGGGGTGCTGTTGCACATGGATAGGGAGCAAATACGCAGATGCAGAATGCTCCCGGCAACAGGAGCGCATGCGCATCTGGGCCGTTCATGAGAAGCTGGCCATAAACCAGAGGACTTCCCGGGGCCAATAGCAGAAGAACGAGGAGGCAGGGGAGGATGGCAAGGTGCAATAAGCCTGGAGGAAGCCCCAGATATGTATATTTTTATCTAAAGACCCCATCCTCAAGCAAACCCTAAAATGAAGCTTTTCTGACTCCTCTAGTCCTCTGATCAAAGATAACATTCAGTATGAAGAGCCATTATCTCCCTTTGCAAAGATCTCGGCTCCAATTAGCCACGATTGAATGAGGTCACCAGTGTCTTCATGGACAACGCAAGCCAACGAAACGAACTGTGTCATCATTGAAAACAAATAAAGCAAACCAGAAGAAAAAAATGTGCACAAAAAAATAGAAAAATAGAAACTTTCCAATAAACTTAATGGTGCGCACATTGAAAAGTGGACGTTTCACTGATATTTTGTAATGTTGCAATCGGCAAAGGGATTCAAAAATGTTTTTGGCCTTTCTTGTTTGTAGACGTATCTGAAAAAAAATGTCCAGATTCCCGCCTATTAAAACTATCTCTTAATACGCAAGACTTTTTGATCTACTTATTTTTTCCGTTTTTTACAATCTCATTTTTCTCGTCTTGCTCAGTGATAAAGAAATAGAGAGAGAGAGAGAGAGAGAGAGAGAGAGAGAGAGAGAGAGAGAGAGAGAGAGAGAAGAATACCTCATTGTTGGACTCAGTGTTTTACAAATTTCGTTTGTTTTAATCCAATTATGTCACATGGAATCTGTGACCTTTAAAAAAGACACGTGAATAGTTTAGAACAATAGACTTTCTGGCCAATTATGACATCACCCCAAGGGAAGCCTTTGTGAGCTGTTACATTTTAACAGTCCCAATATAGGTTTTTGTTATTAGTCAGCTGTAATGATATCCCTCCCGTACATGTCAATGACTTTGTAATTACACATGTAACCATGGCGGTTGCAGCCAGAAATTCTGGAGGTCTGTAGGGGATACAGATGTTAGCGCTGCAGAGTGCAATCCTGGAGACCTCCCCGTAGCCGGACATGAGAATTCTCTGTGTTATGTTCAGCTTCTTTCCTGGTAAATCATTAAAGCTCCACTCCGGAAATGAATGCTTTCTGAGATTTGCATGTTCTGCAGAAGCTTCTTGATTCAGCTAATGTCAAATTACTTTTTAGAAGGGAGGTCTGGGGCTGGGCGCAGGACAAAGACCACTTCCTGTGTCACAGACTGGCAGTGCTGTAGGCTACAATGATTTCAGTCTGTGCCCTGCCTTTTTTGCAGTCTGAAAAGCATGATGATGCAATCCTGATAGTTGCAGCGCCCCCATCCACAGAGTCTTCTACTATCTCCATCAGCTCAGCTGTGTCTGGCAATGTAATCATGTCTGACATTTTTTTTAGATAAATGAGATGCATTGATCCAGCTCTTTGAACACTAAAGGTGCCCGTATATCAATCAATATTGCCCTGAGCGATTAAGCGACTGACTTTATTAGGCAACAACAGCTTGTGGTAGATCAAAAGTCAATTGGCTAGTGGCCTACACATTTCAAGTGAGATCCTATGCAATTCTCCTTCAGTAACTGGGCTGAATAATGTTGTGCCTCCATGCTCTGAAACCAAAAATCTATTCTGCGTCAATCGAAATCATGTGAACAGCAGATGATTCCTTTGCGATCGATCGATATGTTTTATCCTTCCCCATCAAGTAAATTGGTCTATTTGACCAGATATCGGCCAACTGCCAATTTCCATTGATCGAGCAGAATGGAATGGAACACAATTGATTCTTTCCCGATCCGATAACATGATCGAATTAAGAGGTCGGTTTAACAGGAAAATTGAGAAATGTTTGGACACCTTAAGCTGATAGCAAAAAGTGAGAGGATAGCGCCCACAGCATATCGTGTGTGTAAATGCACAACACTGCATACATAAATGAGCAGCAATTCACAACTCTGTCAGAGTGCACCAATCAAGGCAGATTGCATTCTATAGCAGCATAACATACAGGAAAACTGAACAATAAAGTGAGTCTTGGCAGCTGATTAAACACAATGCCTATGTAAAGTTCATATATATATTCAACCACTCACCCCTGCAGATTAGTGAAACAACATGCGATTCATCATAGTATAGACACTTTGAAGGATAATCCCAGTTGTAATTCCTCTTCCTACAAATTGTAATTTCAGATTCCTCTTCAGGGGCGTAACAATGTCCCACCGGGCCCCCCTACAGAAATACTGAGTGCCCCCCCCCCGGGCCCCTCTTGGGGCCGTTTCTGGGGGTCTGGAGGGGTCGCAGCATGAGGGGAAAGCCATGCTGCACTTCGGCGGGGAAGGGGTTGGTCCCCCCCCTCACCTCGGGCTCTCCCCTCTGTGCTCCCCTCCAGCGTTGAATAGTTTGTGTATACAGGCGGCGAGCAGCGGCAGATACATACCTTCCGTGCACTCCAGCATGGATGTTCCTCTCTCTCTAGTTTCTGACACAACTTCCTGTTTATACAGGAAGTTGCGTCAGACACTAGAGGGTGAAACGTCCATGCTGGAGCGCACGGAAGGTATGTATCATGCTGCGACCCCTCCAGCCCCCCAAAACGGCCCCGAGCGCCCCCCTCTGCAGGGGCTGCAGGCCCTACTGTTACGCCAGTGTTCCTCTTCATACAAATGATAACCTCCACCACACCCCCGTGAGTAAACTCACCGCGTTGGAACTTGGAAGACCCACTGGCGGGTCAGAAGCAGCGTTGGGACCGTTCCCAGGCCGTCCCTCATCCTCTGGCTGTTCTTGTTTCTTGTATTCAGTCATTGTTCTCTCAATTTCCCTCAATTAAAAAGACCTCACATAGGGTTTGATTCACAAAAGAGTGCTAGCACTTAGCACGCTGTGCAAAGCTGTTTTTGCACGTGATATCATGCGCGTAAAGTTTTATGCGCGCAAGCTAACGACTTTGCGTGAAGTCAATAGTTTGGCGTGTAAAGTTTTGCGCGCATTACATCGCATGGAAGGCGTGCTAAGCAGACACTCTAATAGGTTAGCACGCAAAGCACCTTAGTTTTCACGTGCAAAGCGGACTTATCGCTAAAACTTTGCACGTGCAACACGCATGTTTGCATGTACTAAGGGTGGTGACAGTGCTGGAACAAGGAGACCAGGAGAGGGAAGGCTCTATAAGACTCAGAGCCTTCCCCCTACTTAGGTAATTATCTCTTTTTTTCATTTCAAATTCGCTTCAGGTTGACCTTAAATGCTGCAGGCACTGGATTAGCATTTTCGGCAATCGCAATCACTCCTGTGGAATCGCGGCCAGAGAGCTACGTAGGCGAATCACGTTTGGAATCGCCGGCGATTCCTAGAAAGCACAAATTGCCGCTGAAAATGCTCTAGTGGGCCCCAGGCCCAACTGTTACCCCAAACCACCATGAATGGTTGTGATGGATGACAAAAATTTAACTTCGAAGTTCTTCGATAATATCTACCTTGGAGAGCAGCCAAGAAAAAAAAGAAAACAAGCTATTCCCTATATTCTCAGGCGAAGACCCTCAGCGTTGTGTTCACCTGCTCTGTACAGAACCTGTCTGGCCTGTTTGCTCTTCACCGCAAGGCTCTTCTTCCTTGTAACGTAACCGTCCTAGTCTTCCAGTAACGTCATCTTCTCCCCAGCTGGTGTTGGTGATATGGGACAGATCCCCCTCCAACTCCCATAAAATGCCCCCGTTCACAAACACAATGGCTCTAATTCTCTGGCATCTCCTTGAGGGATGGGGGGGGGGGGGGGGGGGAAGCAGCAGAGGGGTTAAGAGCCTGTCTGGCCATTGCTACAGCAGATTTTATCACGACCGCTTCCACCTGGCTCTGGCATAAACCGGCATTTTCAGGCAGGTCACATGGAATGAAAGGCCTTCTGTTGGCACAGAACCCCCCACCCCCCTACTTTCCCCCCTACTACCAATGCAGCATCTGAAAATAAAAACAGTGCAATAATTATACTGTTAACCTGATCCGCCTTGACGTGTATTACTGCTCAGCTTACATGGCTGGGACTGGAGATTTGCTGTAAGGGGACGCTGGCACTGTGGAAATTGACATTATACCAGTCCGCAGTGTATCTGCAGCTGTGAGCGCTCCTGCAGGCGTATCTTGTAGCGGATAGGCCTGAGGCCTTCATCTATAGATAGCAAGTACTCCACAACCAGATGGAGCTCACAAACCTGGCCACACTCTGCCGCAAACCATTCACCGGAGCTATGCTTATCCCATAACAGTTTCTCCAAAACAAATGATGATACAATATAATCCAACTATATACAAATACAATTAGATTTGGAAAGCGCTTTTCTCCCATAGGACTCAAAGCGCATCTCTCAGATCAATACAGGACTGCAGGCTGGACTGGGTTACAAAGCAAATAGTCAGATGTTCATGAATGTCAGGCTAAACAGGTGGCTTTTTGGTTTGGACTTGTTTCCAGGGATGGAGATGTCCTGATTGGGTGTGGCAGGGAGTTCCAAAGTGTAGGGGCAGCATGACAGAAGGTTCTGTCTCGAAAGGTTTTAAGCTGGGCTGTGGGCATGAACAAGTTATTAGATCCTTTTGATCTAAGATTGTGTTTGTGTGTGTGTGGGGGGGGTGTGGGGAGGGGGGGGATGCAGTTGCAACAAGTCCTTCAGGTATCCAGGGCCAGGTTTTGTAAGGATTTGAATGTCAATAAGCCAATCGTCCCTGCAGTTTTCTCTTGGGGCAATCTAATTGCAGGTTGTGCAGGTCTTTGTTTGGAAGGCCTGCATAGAGGGCATTGCAGTAGTCCAGCCGTGATGTGATGAAGGCATGAACTAGGGTTGGAAGATCTGCTGGAGATTTGATTTCTAAAGCTTAATTCCCCATCAATCAGTACACCCAGGCTGCACATTAAGGGGTTGATTCACTATAACAAATAGCATGCCTTATCAGAGTTAACACATCTTATCAGAGTTAGCGTGCCTTATCAGAGTAGCATAGCGAGCGCTACGAACTTATGCATGGTAATTGACAATGACGAGAGCTTCACTCGTCCTGCCCTGAGCCCCTGCGGGTCCAATCACTATAAAGGACCTTATCCCTGCACTTTAATTGGCCCAATAGGCAGCCTGTCACTTGATAGGAAACTTGACAAGCAGCCTATTGGGCCAATCATAGTGCAGGGATAATGTCCTTTAAAGTGATCGGACCCGCAGGGGCTCAGGGCAGGATGAGTGGATCTCTCGTCATTGCCAATTAGCAGACATAAGTTTGTAGTGCTCGCTATACTACTCTGATAAGGTGCGCTAACTCTGATAAGGCGTGGGCAGCACGGTGGCGTAGTGGTTGGGCAGCACGGTGGCGTAGTGGTTAGCTCTCTCGCCTTGCAGCGCTGGGTCCCTGGTTCGAATCCCAGCCAGGGCACTATCTGCAAAGAGTTTGTATGTTCTCTCCGTGTCTGTGTGGGTTTCCTCCGGGCACTCCGGTTTCCTCCCACATTCCAAAAACATACGGATAAGTTAATTGGCTCCCCCTAAAAAAAATGGCCCTAGACTACAGTACTTACACTACATAATATAGACATATGGCAATGGTAGGGATTAGATTGTGAGCTCCTTTGAGGGACAGTTAGTGACGATATATATATATATATATATATATATATATATATATATATATATATATACTGTACAGCGCTGCGTAATATGTCGGCACTATATAAATACTAAATAATAATAATAATAAGGCATGTTAACTCTGTTAAGACATGCTATTTGTTATAGTGAATCAACCCCAAAGTCTGAGTTGTTCAGGTCTGAGCTTCCTATCCTTAGTGAAAGACATGTATAAAAGATTGCACTGGCCTTGGTACAATATTTGCTAATAGGCTATACAGTACAGTTACCTACAGATCCTCAATAGCTGTTGCCCACAGGGAAAAAAAAGTAAAGTAATTATTCAGTTTAGGAAAGATTGCTGTATAGACAGGGTGCTCTGCTATCTGCTAAGCAGCCTGTGAGGCGTACGTCAAAAAAGGGCGCTGGGTTTAAACGATAAGCATGAATAACGTTTAAAAAAATATTGTGCTATATTTCGTTATAAAATAATGGTTTATAAAGTTTTAAATCATTAAATAATGTGTATGAAATCGGCAATTGTGAAAACGTTAATCTTCCCTGTTTCAAAAGTTAAACGTATAATAACGTTATTAACGTATAATAAAATTAGTAAGTATTACTAAAATTTTACTAAAACTATACCTAACCCTACTCTCACACAGAACCCTCCCTGTACCTACCCCTAGACCCTCCTGGTGGTGCCTAAACCTAAGACCCTCGTAGTGGTGCCTAAACCTAAGACCCCCCTGGTGGTGCCTAAACCTAAGACCCCCCCTGGTGGTGCCTAAACCTAAGACCCCCCTGGTGGTGCCTAAACCTAAGACCCCATGGTGGTGCCTAAACCTAAGACCCCCCTGGTGGTGCCTAAACCTAAGACCCCCCTGGTGGTGCCTAAACCTAAGACCCCCCTGTTGGTGCCTAACCCTAACCACCCCCCTGGTGGTGCCTAAACCTAAGACCCCCCTGGTGGTGCCTAACCCTAACCACCCCCCTGGTGGTGCCTAAACCTAAGACCCCCCTGGTGGTGCCTAACCCTAACTACTCCCCTTAGTGATCGCTTTATTATGTGTAGAATAATGTTGTACAAACAGTAAGGGATAAAATATATTACAAATTACATTACGTAGTGATTGTTTTATTTTGTGAATAATAATGTTTTACAAGCAGTAAGGGATACAATTTTAAATAAGGTTTTATTTAAATAGAATAAATATGTTTAGTACTTTTATAAACGTTATTCGTCACGGGTGCTTTTTCTAAACGTAAATAATCGCAAGCCGTTATAAAACATTAAATATCTTCGGGCTCTGCTTGTAAAACGTTATTACTCTCCGGCGCCCTTTTTTCCTGTTCGGTGCACATTAAACGATATTTTTTATGGGAGTGAATGGCGGCGCCCGATTTGTCCACTAGCTGCCGGCGCCGTTTTTTTTCCTGTTTCCGCCTGTGAGTGGGAGGTGCTTTGCAACAAGAACTTTGAAAGGATAATGATACCAAAAGCAGAACCAGATTTCTGGATCCTCATGGGCATGGCACCAGAGCTGGGACAAGGTCCTTCAGCACCCAAGGCTGAGACACCAAAGTGCGCCCCTCCATCCCTCCGCCCCAGCCGTCACACACTGATTGCTACTAGACTAAGAGGCGCTCCAGGGCCCCCAACCACCCCAATACCTTAATCTCTAGTTATCTGACTTGCAGTCACTGCCATGTATCCCCTTTTCACATTTCTTTCTGCTTCAAACACAATTGGGAATGACAACTGAATGAATTGTGCGCCCCTCCTACACTGCGCCCTGAGGCTGAAGCCTCTCCAGCCTCTGCCTCGGCCCGGCCCTGCCTGGCACTTAGGGGCTGCTGCCCATGGATGTTACAAGAGAGAGCTGCACATAGAGGGGGGCTGCTGTTAACAGATGTTATACCTCTTTCTGACGGGCAACTGCTCTCATAAACCAGCCAAGTGCTTGTTAGGAAGGCCAAATTTATACTTTTTTTTTGCCCTAGCCTAGGCTAACATTTTTGCAGCTCCACTTCCAGGTGCAGCACCCCCTGCATATTCCCTGTGCAGACCCCTTTTCCATGGGTAACATCCATGTACAGCAGCCGCCTTTCATTATACACAAAACCCTAGGGCTGCAGCTCCCTATTTCTATATTTTGCTTGTTATTTGCAACCTCTGCATCCCCTTTGCAGCAATCCCTCTTCCATGTCCAGCCACCACTCAACCAGCTACCACCCAAGGCCTGGGCCTTTATTGCTTTTCCAAAAATCCGGTCCTGCAAGTTGTTAGCACCTGGTACTGGGGATTTACCGTCAGGCGTTCATGGAGTCATATCTGAGTGTAGTTGTGGATGTTTTTTCTGCCACTGGGTAACGCTGTTGCGTGTCGAGCGCTGGCACAGGTCGTGTTACAAACACTGCATCTAAATTGCACCTGAATGGCGCTTGTGGGCAGCAGGCAGGATGTTGAACTGCTTGAAATTGAGAAGCGGAGGCTGCACAGGAAATAGGAGGATGCACATCAAAAAAGGGCACTCGGACATTTGGGCACCCAGAAAAGCAGATAGTAAAATATCAGTGATTTAACCGATATTCTACTGTTAAAGTGGAAAAAACAATAGTAAAATATCGGTAATAAATACCAATATTTTACTACAGTTATACCTAACCTTATTTTCACACTGAACCTTCTCATTACGACGCCTATCCTTAACCCACCCTAGGGAGATTAATCTTAACCCCCCTTCGAACGACTAGCCACACAAACACACAGATACAAAATGCAAAAGGGTAAATTTCCAGGAGTCGGGGGCAGTCTGCGGTACAAAATAGGGCAACAAATAGCAAGCGAAAACAAACAATCATCACGGCTAGCACCCTCCTTTGCTGTACCTGTTTTGAATGCATGTTGTGTAATATTGTCCATATTGTGCAGCTCTGCACATCTTTGTAAATAGCTAATTCGGGTACAGCCTCTGTCTGAAAGTGCTGCCACTTCCTCATGCTGTACAAAATCATCACGGTTAGTTGGCAGTCTTTAAACATCGTTTAACACATTTTCGTTAAATGATGTCAATGTCACACGAAACAAATCAACTTGACAAGTTTTACCTGCTGTCACTAATTTCCTGTGTGTGTGTGGGGAGGGGGGAGGGACTACCAGCATTAGCGCCACAAAGTGTCATGGAGGTCCCAGGAGGTAACAGTAAATTCGGGCGCCTGAGGCAAGTGGACAAATCGGGCGCCGCCATTCACTCCCATAATAAATATCGTTTAATGGGCGCCCGACAGGAAAAAGGGCGCTGGAGAAAAATAACGTTTAATAAGCGGCGCCCGGAGACTTTTACTGTTTTATAACTGCTTCTCATGATTACACATTATTTTATGATTTATAATTTTTTAAAACATTATTTTTAAACGAAAAACAGCACAATATTTTTTCACGCGTTATTAATGCTTATCACAGGGGGGTCTTAGGTTTAGGCACCACCAGGGGGGTGGTTAGGTTTAGGCACCACCAGGGGGGTCTTAGGTTTAGGCACCACCAGGGGGGTCTTAGGTTTAGGCACCAACAGGGGGGTCTTAGGTTTAGGCACCACCAGGGGGGTCTTAGGTTTAGGCACCACCAGGGGGGTGGTTAGGTTTAGGCACCACCAGGGGGGTCTTAGGTTTAGGCACCACCAGGGGGGTCTTAGGTTTAGGCACCAACAGGGGGGTCTTAGGTTTAGGCACCACCAGGGGGGTCTTAGGTTTAGGCACCACCAGGGGGGTCTTAGGTTTAGGCACCACCAGGGGGGTCTTAGGTTTAGGCACCACCAGGGGGGTGGTTAGGTTTAGGCACCACCAGGGGGGTCTTAGGTTTAGGCACCACCAGGGGGGTCTTAGGTTTAGGCACCACCAGGGGGGTCTTAGGTTTAGGCACCACCAGGGGGGTCTTAGGTTTAGGCACCACCAGGGGGGTCTTAGGTTTAGGCACCACCAGGGGGGTCTTAGGTTTAGGCACCACCAGGGGGGTGGTTAGGTTTAGGCACCACCAGGGGGGTCTTAGGTTTAGGCACCACCAGGGGGGTCTTAGGTTTAGGCACCAACAGGGGGGTCTTAGGTTTAGGCACCACCAGGGGGGTCTTAGGTTTAGGCACCACCAGGGGGGTGGTTAGGTTTAGGCACCACCAGGGGGGTCTTAGGTTTAGGCACCACCAGGGGGGTCTTAGGTTTAGGCACCAACAGGGGGGTCTTAGGTTTAGGCACCACCAGGGGGGTCTTAGGTTTAGGCACCACCAGGGGGGTCTTAGGTTTAGGCACCACCAGGGGGGTCTTAGGTTTAGGCACCACCAGGGGGGTGGTTAGGTTTAGGCACCACCAGGGGGGTCTTAGGTTTAGGCACCACCAGGGGGGTCTTAGGTTTAGGCACCACCAGGGGGGTCTTAGGTTTAGGCACCACCAGGGGGGTCTTAGGTTTAGGCACCACCAGGGGGGTCTTAGGTTTAGGCACCACCAGGGGGGTCTTAGGTTTAGGCACCACCAGGGGGGTGGTTAGGTTTAGGCACCACCAGGGGGGTCTTAGGTTTAGGCACCACCAGGGGGGTCTTAGGTTTAGGCACCAACAGGGGGGTCTTAGGTTTAGGCACCACCAGGGGGGTCTTAGGTTTAGGCACCAACACAGGGGTCTAGGGGTTAGGGGTAGGTACAGGGAGGGTTACTTACTATTTTTTTTAAACGTTATTATACGTTTCACTTTTTAAACGTTTTCACAATTGCCAATTTCATGCACATTATTTAATAATTTATAACTTTATAAAACATTATTTTTAAACGAAATATAGTACATTATATTTTTAAACGTTATCCATGTTTATCGTTTAAAACCCGGCGCCCTTTTTTCCCAGCGCCCCTTTTTAACGTACGCGTCCCAGGAACAGGAAATGAGAGAAAATATTTCCCATGGGGATGCTGGCAGCAAAAAAAGCTCTCCACAATATTATAATTATTATAACAGCATTATTCAAAACAACTAATATTTTTTTTTTATTCCTCTAAAATTGGACTTTTGAAGTTTTGTAGCACTATATATTTTAAATAGCAGACACTTTTGATACACTTTTGCATGCCATTTATTTTCCATATATGTATAAATGAGATTTAATGTAAAATTCCTGCTTTATATACTAATGTCTCTAAACGCGAAGTCGGCAGTATCCCGCTTCCTATAATTGCCCCCT